>NC_091252.1:93590000-93897500 GCF_042477335.2 Ovis canadensis | reverse complement strand
AATTATTTTTATAGCCATTAAGATCACTTTAAAATTAGCATTGAGAGTAAAGTGAAGTCACTCAGTCGTGTCTGACTCTTTGTGACCCCATGGACTGTGGCCTACCAGGCTCCTTAGTCCATGGGATTTTCCAGGCAAGAATACTGGAGTGGGTTGCCATTTCCTTCTCCAGGGGATTTTCCCGACCCAGGGATCAAACCCAGGTCTCCCGCATTATAGGCAAGATGCTTTACTGTCTGAGCCACCAGGGAAAAAACAACATATATTTTAAGAAGCTAATAACTTTCAAGTACAAATTACCAAGAGTTCAGGTTAGTGATGGCTTTTCTTAAGCTAGCTGAAAAACAGGAAGCACTCAACGATCCAATCGGTGTTTTTAAAAATTAACTATGTATGACCCAGAATTGAGAAGGGACGACAGAGGATGAGATGGTTGGATGGTATTACCATCTCGACAGACACAAGTTTGAGCAAGCTTCGGGAGTTGGTGATGGACAGGGAAGCCTGGGGTGCTGTTGTCCATGGGGACACGACTGTGCGACTGAACTGAACCAGAATTTCTTCTAGAATGATACATAAAAGCTAATAGTGGGAAAAATAAAAATTAAAATAAAATAAACTAACAGTGGGAATTGCAAGTTAGGGCACTTCTGCCTTTTCCCTTATACCTTTCTATACCATGACTTTGTAAAGCCTGGGAATATATAACTTCAAAAACAAAAGGAAACTGGCTTAGAAATACCCTATAGTTTAGATGATCTCTTATTAACTAGGACAAATAGATAAAAGCGTCACTGCAGAAGGAATGGATAAAATAACTGCAAAGTTTTACCTGAGCAATTTATTAAATGAACCTGCAGGGAAACCTGAAGGCAAGGGGAAAATTCCATTTTGTAAACTGCCTTTTGGCAGAAAGAACCAGACTGAAAGATTCAGAGCGCACATCTGGGGTCTCCCCCTTCTGGCCACTCCCTGGCCCCCTGTCCCGCTGTCTGATAGGAGGAAGGATGGACTTGACCGCCCTACCTGTCGAAGGCAGGGGCGCTGGCCTCCAGGCCTCTGCTGAGTCTCAGATGATGGGAGCCAACCTAAATCAAAGAGAGATGACGCTGGTGATTCCTCCGGCCCAGGAAGCGATTGCCTTCCCATTCGTCCTCTACCACCAGCCAGGCCAGAGCAGGAGCCCCACAGCCCCTCCATGGTCCGTTTACAGCTCAGGATGGCCAGACTCTGAACCCGAGTCCAGCTCTCCTGTGGCCCTATCCTAAGTGCCGCGTGGACCATGCTGGCTGGACTCGTTCACAGAAGACAGACCAGGAGGCCCACGTTGGATCCACAGACCCTTCCATGGGGCTGAGATGCGGCCCAGCCAACCGGGAGAGAGAAACCAGCCTCCAGCCTCTTCTGTGAGGCCAGGGACCTTGACTGCCCCTCACATCTGAGCTGTCATAACTACCCACAAACGAATCTGCCTTACTGTCTAGAACTACTTACTTCACACCGGCTGCTTAAAACGCAAACTTGAAACTACGCGTTGTTATTGGCTGAGGGCCTCTGCCACTGGACAAACCTAGGACAACCTGACACGGAACAGTGTCAAGGACAGTAGTGGATTATAACCTGATGAGAACAGGAATCCAGGAATCTCTACAGAGGCAAGCTGGCTGGCTGGGTGGATGCGGGCAGGTGGACGGGGAGGTGGCCGCCTGGTGAGATGGCTAGCTGGGTGGGGAACAGGGATGGGGAGAAGGGAGGGTTTTACAGCAAATACCAACCAATAAACACAGAGAGAGTGATGGGAAATCATCGCCTTATAACCATCCCGGGAAAAAACTGTTAGGCAAAAATCATCCATTGACTGTACATCTTAAGGGAGTTTGACGAGGAGCAGGATGTTTGCACGGTCGCAAAGTGTCCCCGTAAATCGCTTCTTGGTTGAAAAGTAAGATATTAAGTGGAGAAACTGAAGAACACCTGGCACAGATGATTGAAAGTAACATCACGGATGAGGGGCCAAGGGACACTGTGGGCTCCCAGACGGGATGGACTCTCTGAGGACGTGGTCCTTGGGCAGAAGTGGGCCTGGGACACTCTTTGGAAGGTCACCCTTCCTCTGTCACCTGGACAACCCTTTAGTCCGGCTGCCCGAGGCCTCATGTCCGGCCTCCCCATGCTGGGCCCTGCCTCTGCACTTGCCCGGCTCAGACACTGACCTGCAGCTCCCCTCTCCGATGTCACTTAGTCCTGAAGCCGCGGTTGGGTCAGAGCCGCAGGGAGCAGCTTCGGGCAGGGCTGGAATGAAACCACTGCTGGCCCCACACACAGGAACTGACCTCGCTGCTTTTTTTAGTCTCCCCCCTCCTCCTTCACCCACCTTCCTCCCCCAGCCAGCTGGACGCGTGACCAACCACCTCCTTTTTGTCCCTAAAGCCAGAGGTGCAATCCTAAATGCCCCAGGCTGAGCCTGAGGAAGTGGCTGGAAGAATAATGCCTGGCTGGGTGGACATGGAGTCTCCACCAGCTCCTGAGAGGGTCCCAGAGCCACAAAGGGCGTCTCCGAACATCTCCCCGCCCCTCCCCTAGTTAAAGATGCCAGCCCCTCTGGTCTGGATCCTTGCCATCATCCTACCTGGTGGCTTTACCTTGATCTTCACAAGCCATGGTGTGTCCCAGCTCCACGGCTAAGCCGCTGGCTTTAAATCAGCCATGATGGGAGCATTTATACCACAAAAATAGGCAAAGGCAACAACCCCAAACTTCTCCCTCCTGCCCCCAGAAAAACTGGTTTACCACCATAACCTTGAGTGGTTTCCAAGCCTTCTGCACACTGGAGCCATCTAAGCATCTTCAAAACAGCATGGATGGCTGCTCCCACCTGGGGTGATATAACTGGGACAGCACGCGCCCTGAGCACCAGGAATTTTATGAGTTGCCCAGTAGTTTTAACGTGTAGCAGTTTGGGCACCACTGGGGCAAAATTCAAACTTCTCAGTGTAACGTACAAAGTCCACGCTCATCGGGACCTTGCTGTCTTCTCCAGCCACACCTCTCACCACGAGCCTGTCCCCCAGGCCGAGCTGTAGGTGGCCGAGCCAGCACGGCTCCTGAATGTGGTCTGACGCAGGGGTTGCAGCATCTGCGTCGTGGTCCCCTCTGCCTTCCTGGCCGGGGTGATCCCACCCCACCCCTCCCGGGTCAGTTCAGACACCCACTCCCGCAGCACAGGGACCTCAGCCGCCCTCTCTCCTGGCTCTACTCATACCACACTGTCACGACCTGTCCCCTCCTCCCGGAAGGCAGGTGTAACCGGTGATGTCAGGTGTCTGAACATACCAGACATGTGATGAGAGCCTGTAGGATGAATAAACAGCTTCCCCAGGGGTGTGTATGAGGGCTGGGTGGTAGAAGAGCCCGGAGACTGGTCCTCGCACTGCACATGAACTCAGAGAGGTGAGGACACTGTCTCTACACCACACAGCATCCTTGCGGGGACTCAGTGTGAAACTCCTACTCGACCCCCAGGGCACAAAGAGCCACGCCTCTCCTAATGCAACTTGGGCTTTTTTCTCTGCCTACGTGCTCAGTCGCGTCTGACTCTTTGTGACCCTATGAACTGGAGCCCCCCAGGCTCCTCCATCCATGCGATTTCCCAGGCAAGAATACAAGTAGTGGGTCGCCATTTCTTCCAGAGGATCTACCCAACCCAGGGACTGAACCTGCGTCTCCAGTATCGGTGGGCTGATTCTTTACCAGAGCCACCTGGGAAGCCCTTGTCTCTTACATGCTACATTTTATGTTATGAATAACATTAACAACTACCATTTTTCGTACTTTTTAGATTCTAGATACTGTACTGAATTCTAATACATTTTATGATATTCAATCCTCCCCATAACCCTATGAGACTGGTCAACCCCATTTTACAGAAGCGTAAATTAGGGCTTAGCAATAAGAGTTTCTCCACTTTTCTTTTTGAGATAAAAACTTCTCAGCAGTATATGGTTCCTGCGTAGGGGAACCAGAACCTGAACTGGAACCCAGCTCCCTATAACGTCAGAGCCTATGCTTTGAACCACACAAGAAGCTGTCTTGTTTCTTTCTGTGATGTTGCTGGTGAGCCCAGGAGCTCTGTGCGAGGCCCGTGGTCTGCACTGCGTGCACCACGCCATGCTGGCTTCAGCTCACATCCATTTTAAGCACTTTTTCCTCTTCATCCCAACCTCGTCATTATTTCTAAAACTGCTGCAGTATGATCCACCTCACATCGTCTTTGGAACAAAGGAAGGTACAACCACCCAACTGAGCACACGCAGGGCTGCGTAGCCCGGAGCTCAGGGAACAGGCTTTGACGGGGAGGAGGTGGACATGGGCAAGGTGGGAGCCGCAGAGGGGAGCGGTCTTCTCCATCCTCCTCGGCTGAGCCGCATGAAGCTTCAAAACACAGACCTGACCCACCTGTGCAAGACCTGTCTGTGTGTGCATCTTACAGGGAAGAGGACGCTAAAGCAACAAGAGCAGCAAAGTCTTCAAACGAACCCTGTATAAAAACATCACTAAACAGACTGGACTGGAAGAGCAACTAGCCTTCAATGTGGCTCTTTATAAACGGCACAGCCTGCTGACATGACAAAAATGAACTATGAAAGGAACGTGGTTGCTGGAAACGCAGTCGGGACCCAGTGAAAGTCCTGGGCCTGTGAAAACGTGTAGACAAATCACTATCCACAGACCTCTCTGCACACCCCCATACCCGCCCCCCACCCCGCCACCCCACAACCAGGGCTCATCTGCTCTCTGGGGCAAGTGTAAGAGCTGCAACATTGCAACTTAAAATGCAAGCTATTCACCCCCAAATCTTTACACAGTTCATCTAACCTAAGTGAAGATGGAGTGAGAGTTTTTCAAAATGGAAAAAAACCACCAGGACTGATCATCAGACTTGCTACTGATAGTCCAGGTAGGGGGTTTGAGAGCTAACCCCCTCCAAAGAGGACCTCATCTGCCTTTGATGTGGAATAATATTTAGAGGGTAAACACAGGTATCAAACCCAAAGGTTAGCAAAAGATTCATGAACACTGAAGTCTTTTGAAACTTATTTTGAAGAAACCACGAAGGCTGTGAAGGAGCCTTAACAATCGTCATGAGTCCAAGAGGTGCTACAGCTGCAGAAAAGTGGACAGCCAAGGTCCGCAGATGCACGGTCGCTCCATGGCAGGGTCAGGGTGCGTCTAGAGCATCTGTGGGTTCATCGTGAAGACAAAGGGAATGACAAGCTTTGTTTTCAGAAGAGGGAGACCAGAGCATGGAGAGTCCTAGAAACAAGACAGAGATGATGAAGGAGGGTCCTGGAGAAGAGGAAGTGGAAAAAGGGGGACCGTGAAGGTCTGAGGACGCAGACTTCATGTGGCATGGCCCCTGCAGAGGCAGACTGTGCAAGGCAAGGAGAAACTAGCTGATGATAATACTAATGATGATGGAGCCATCCTGCATCATGACCTCAAGCCTGGAAGAGGAACCCCAAACTGGGTGAGACGCCAAAACAGACGAATTCCAAAGGGTCCTTCCCAAATTCTAAGATGCTCTCATAACTGCCCCCACCCCCACCCAGGAAAACTCCACATCTAAAGAAAATTAAACTTCAAAACCCCTTTTAGAATGTCTAAAATAGGCAAATTATAGAGACAAAAAATAGATGAGCGGTTGCCGAGGCTTCGGGTAGGGCTGGAGGGGATGAGGAGTGACCGCTGATGGGCGCAGGGTTTCTCGGTGGTGAGGAATGTGTTCTAAAATTAGCCCATGGCAATGGTTACACAACTCTGTAAATGGACTAAAACCCAGAGAATTGTACAGTTCACAGGCTTCTCCAGGTTTCCCTGTGTAAATTATATCTCAGCTGAGCTGTTTAAAAACACAGCTCTCCTGGGACAGGCTTCAGAGAACACTCTATCCGTCCCCGGAAGTGCCCCTCTCTGCAGCCACTTAATGCCACCAGCTGCCGCACGCGTCTTAGGAGTTTCTTTCTGTTGGAGAAACTGAACGTTCTCAGAGCTTTTTCTGTAGAACTCAGAGCCCACGTAAGACATTCACCCACCTGTCTCCCTGAAGGGCGGACATGCTTCCTTCCCACGGCTGCCAACTGCGTGAGGACAAAGTGCCCACAGCTGAGGCTAGGTCAGGTCAAGGGCGGTGAGACTCGCGTGTCAATGGCTCCCAAGGATCTGGCAGGTGGCCCTGGGCCTCGAGCCCTCAGGAAGAAGGGCCAAAGCAATGGAAGCCTGGCACAGGGGTCTTGTGAGGGCACCTACGTCCCCTCTGGCCAGGGAGGAAGGCCCAAGGGGACGCGGCCAAGACCCTCCTGGGTAGGAACTCACTCAGTGGGGCTGCGTGCTATTCAGTTGACGACAAACATGTAGTTGGCCTCATACCCTGAACACTTCCCAGGAGACAGAAGGCCAAACAGCCCTGGCACCGGCCAGAGCCCCATGTGGAACAGCAAGGGGTATTTTTAGAAATCACGAGAAACTGGTGTGTGGTTCTCAGGTGGCCCAGCAACAGGCACCTTCAAACACCAGACCTGCTGCACGGCCACTGGGGCCCCCAAAACCTTTCAAAGCTTTCTAGGAGGGTCACAGGTCTCAAAAGACATCAGAGGCCACATTTTCAACTCACCAAACTGGGGTCTGAGCAAAGGGAACTGCAATCACACAACGTGGTCCACTTACCCACAGAGACCTCCCACCTCACCAGTGTCATCAGGGAGCTCGAGGTGGGAAAATCACACAACGCCTGTGTCTCTGTGTACAACACCACATACACGTGCAACGCTCACATGCACATGTGCACAGTCATGCATACGTGCACACACACTGACAGCTCAGCTCAATCCAGCTGGGCTGGGGAAAAAGACCTGAAACTGTGCTAGGAAAGAAACACGATGAAAAGAAAAAACCCACACCGGTGTGCAAGAGCAGGTGGACAAGGACACGCCCAGACAGGCTTCCTGATCACTTACCTGAAGCCCTGGCTGCTCCCAAAACAGCGGAACGGAGCCTCGGATCTGGACAAAAGAGGACGCGCCATCATCCATGTAAATCGTCTGCACCGCAGGGAGACAGAAGGGGAGAGGTATTCTTCAATGAAAGCGAACGTTCCGGGGCCGGGTAACGAGATCTGGCTGCTGAGACCCGACACCAGCCAGAGGGAAAGCGGCCGCGGGCTGGGGTGCCCTCTGCCCCTCACCCTGCCTGGCCCGCTCCCCGCCCTGAAGGCCAGCCCAGCTCACGGGCCTGCTGGCCGACCCCAGCCTCCGAGGACGGACGGGAGTTCCCACAACCTGACCCGCCTTCCCCGAAAAGCCCCGCAGTCCCCTCCCCACCAGCTTCAAGAACAGAAGCAGATGGGCTCTGGGACTTAACTAAGACCTTCCTGGAAGCCCTCGACTGTCAGCCAGTCAGCCAGCCAAGTACCAGGCGCCCCTGGAAAAGGACCAGAGGAAGTGAAAGGGACCAGCGGTGGCGCAAAGCCCGGCTGGCAGCACCTGACTGCGCGATCCAGACTCGACCTGACCTCACAGTCGGTCCCGGCCCCACGCCGCTGTGTGCCTAACTGTGTCACAGAGTCCACACACACACACACAACACACACACACACACACACACACACACTCCTTCCGCAACCTTATACACACACGCCTTCCACAAGCTTACACACACACACACCTTACACACACACACCTTCCACAAGCTTACACACACACACACCACATCTTACACACACACACCTTCCACAAGCTTACACACATACACCCCTTCCACACACACACACCTTCCACACACACACACCTTCCACAATTTACACACATACACACACCTCTTCCACACACACACACCTTCCACAACTTCCACACACACACACCATACCTTCCACACACACACACCTTCCACGAGCTTACACACATACACACACCCCTTCCACACACACACACCTTCCACACACACACCTTCCACACACAACACACCTTCCACAACTTACACACACACCCCTTAAGCTTACACACACACACACCTTCCACACACACATACCCCTTCCATAAGCTTCCACACACACACACCCCTTCCACAAGCTTCCACACACACACACCCCTTCCACAAGCTTCCACACACACACACCCCTTCCACAAGCTTCCAGGGTGACAGCACCTGCAGGACACAGGCGATTCTTACAAGTTAAAGTGTCTCCCCCGACCCCGACCCCCACCGCACACAGTTCCTTCAGGGCGTACCAACTCTTCACCTGCCTGCGGGCCCCCACGGATGCTCTAGCACCAGGGAGGTCTAAACGGACAAAAAGTACGGTCCTGAGCATCACGAGGGGGAGGCTACGGCAGCTATCAGTTGCTGCCCTTTATCTGGGTAACTCTACCCTGGCCTGGCAGGGCCGGCCTGGGCGATGCCGCTGGCTCTTTCTATTTCTTACCAGCCTGCTCCCTCACAGAGTAGCTTTCCATGCAGCTAGATCACGCTCAGATCACACATGCATTAGTAATTCTGCAGTGGAGGACCTGAACATTAGATGTGAAGGTTCCCTGGACTACAGGAACCACATGAGCCTGGTCGTCATTAGGTTGGGCTGAAACTCTATCCCTTCATCTCCAAAGGAAAAAAATGCACTGGGTTAAGAACTTGTCTGTTTCCAGATACTGATCACCAGCAAGTGGGTTACCCGCCACTGTTTTACTGACAAAAGCAGAAGAAAGTAGCAGGCTGTTTAAAGTACCGTTGGCTACAAGGAGATTAAATGCATACAACCACGCACACATCCAGACTCTTGAGAGATCACCAATCTGGCCAACGTCTCCACGTAAAGGCAACTCGTAACCGAGCCCAGGATTTGGTGTACGCTAAGGACTTCCCTGGTGGCTCAGATGGTATAGAATCCGCCTGTAATGCAGGAGACCTAGGTTCAATCCCTGGGTCGGGACGATCCCCTGGAGGAGGGAATGGCAACCCCCTCCAGTGTTCTTGCCTGGAGATTTCCATGCACAGAGGAGCCTGGCAGGTTACAGTCCAAGGGGTCATAAAGAGTTGGACATGACTGAGCTACTAACACGTTCGCTTTCAAGGAACTATTACCCTTCACTTTATTTTGTTATTTTAGTCACTCAGTGGTGTCTGACTCTTTGCAACCCCATGGGCTGCAATCCACCCGGCTCCTTGGTCCATGGGGTTTCCCAGGCAAGAAAACTGGAGTGAGTTGTCATTTCCTTCTTCAGGGGATCTTCCCGACCCAGGGATTGAACCTGTGTCTCCTGCTCTGGCAGGCAGATTCTTTACCGTTAAGCCACCTTCACTTTATTTAACAAGCGCTAAAAGCACTGCTTCCAGCGTTAGACCACGCCCCTCCTGAGCTGGAACTTGCACAGAATTAGCTTCAGGAAAACCCCCGACAGGCAGTCCCAGCACTGCAGACCCCACGCCTGGGGCAGGAAAGAAAGATGCCTCCAGATTCCTCCATTCCTCCTCCTGCATGAAAATACCCCGCTCTGTGCCCCATCCTATAGTCAGGAACACCCGTTCTTGGTTCCCAAGGTGACAGGACAGCCCCGACTGTCACCCAGTAGTGACGGATTTGCAGGGCTTTCCTTTCTGGGTGAACACATGTGTTGACGCTAGTGGGAGATTCAACACCTGTGGCCTAGCTTCACAAAGGTAATTTTAACAGCGGGTACCTGGTGGAGGGAAGGGGAGGCAAGATGAAGGGTGAACACAGGTGAGCTTGCGGGCTCTGGGACACCACCAACCTGGGTCTCATGCTCATCTGATTGTGGGGTGGCCTTGGCTATGTTCTTTAACCACCTGAGCCTCGGTTTCCCTCTCTCAACAGAGTTTGCATCACCTGGGTCACAGAGGTGTGGATGAGGCCCTGCAGGGGAGGGGGTGAGTCGGGCAGGGCTCAGGCTGCAGGCAGGAGAGGGAATCTAGTGGGGGAAGACAGAGGCGGGGGTGCCACAGAGCAGGCGGGACTTCAGGAAGGGGGAGTCACGGCAGAGTGTGGCTCGAGGCCAGGCCTGGGACCCCTGGACCTGGCACCTGCATGCCCTCTTTCACAGAGAGGTGGGAGCAGCGACCCAACAACCCCCAAGAGAAAGGGACAGCAGGAAGACTCGCCAGTGGGACTGATGCTTTTCTCTACAAGGCTTTCGGCTGAACTTCTGTTGCAGGATGAGGTGTTTGCAAATCAGTTCTTTCCAGGTCTGCACTCACATCCCTCCCGACCTCCCTGATTAATCAGCGGCCTTATCTTCAGGAGCCAAATATTTAGCTTTAGCTTTTGCTTTCTTCGGGTAGACGAGGGGACCTTCTGGGCTGAGTCACGGTGGCAGAACATGCCCACCAGGCAAGTCCTCTAGCTGAGTGGCCAAGACTCCAGACCCTTCCTCCCTGTCACCAAGGAGACCAAGATGCCATCCACACCTGCACACTGATGTGTGTCCAGAGCACAAATGCACACACAATGTATACACGTGTGCACATAAGCATGTACACAGCATACATATGCTGGCATGCCTCCCACCCCCCCCAACAAAAGCCCCTACCCACAGAGTGCACACACACATAGCCTGCCTTGATGGAGAAGGACTGCTCTTTCCTCTGAGAGAAAAAACTTAAAAGGCAGGAGTGGGTGGTTTGAAACACCTCCCTTTTCTGGCTTCCCAAGAGTCTGATTCAGGAGAAGCCCATTTGCTATCAAGAGTCTCCGCATCGGGGATCCAGCCAGCTCCATCTCGCCCCATCCCTTGTCTGGACGACGGGGGCATCGCGGCCCGTTAACCGCCCTCAGGCGTCTGCTACGGGAGCCCCCTCCCAGCCCATTAGCAGGGGACACAGGCTGGAGGTGACCCACCGGCATCACAAGGGGCTGAGCCGCCAGAGTTAGGGCACCTTCCTGCCTCAGGCTCAGTACCAACCAAAGCCACCACCTGCCACCCTTGGGTGCGGACATGGGGTTTCAGACCTTGCCGTTTCTCTAAATGCCAGGTCAGCAAGCAAGCAACACCTTGTCTTCCTCTTGCCCCGTGGGACTTCTGCTACGGCTCCAGGCTCCTCCTAGCACACAGACCTCTCCCTGCCCCCACCTGCTCTGCTATCTTTCTTGTCTCTCTCCAGGCAGGAGGCTGGCAGCTGAGCACTGACCACTCACCCTGGGAGACAGCCCCAAGATACAGATGCCTGCCTGCGAGGGGCCAGCTGGTTTATTTCCTTCCTGCAGTGTCCCCAGCCGGCAGGTTCAGGATCAAACTAAGGATGTACATCCAGTTGCCAATGAGGATGCTCCTGGCATCGGCTCTGGAAACCGACTCCTCCCTGGTGTCCCCTTCTCCCCCACATGCCAGGGTAGTCAAGCTGTTCAGGGGTGGGGGGGGCCCCCGATGGGCGTGAACCATCCCCAGCTCCTCCCTTCCGTGGTGGAGAGCACAGGGCCCCTGCAGAGCAGCCTGAAATGGACACACCCCATGAGGAACTGCCCTGGCTGCCAGCCCACAACCTCCTGCCCCGTCTGGGTCTGTGAAAATGAAATCACAGGGCTGCAGACACCAGGAGCCGTGGGGCAGGTGCGGTCATCTCTAAAGCCTCGCTGGGCCGCCACGTGGTACTGGAGGCGACAAAACTCCAGATTTGTTGCCCAGAAACTGGGCCCGCGGGGGGACCAACGCAAGTCACCAGGCACCTTAGATGAAACAAAGAGCAGAGGCTCAAGCCCTGTCTGTAGAGAAATAAGAAAAGCAACGACTATAGGGATTTCTCATACAGCTCAGTGTACTACTGCATTTAAAGCAGAGTCCTAATCTGCTAAGGTCAGATGACGCTCTTGCAACGGACTGAATTGTGTCCCCCCACCCACAAAGGATATGCTGACATCCTAACCCCCAGCACTGCAGACGTGACCTGATGTGGACAGAAGAGTCACTGCAGGTACAATTAGGTAAGCACGGTCAGGTTGGGGTAGGACACCATCATCCAACCTGCCTGGTGTCCTGGAAAGGGGAGAAGAGCCACATGGAGGGAGAGAGAGAGACTGGCGCGATGCTGCCATGGCTGGGCCATCTGAAGCTGGACAAGGAGAGGTGGACCCTCCCCCAAGGCTCCAGAGGGGCACGGCTCTGCCCACGCCCTGATTTCGGACTCTAGCTTCCAAAACTGAGAGACAATGCATTTCAGCTGCTTTAAGCACCCCCCACCCCCAACTCCCCCCCTGCCCCGCAATTTGTGGTACTTGTTACAACAGCTCCAGGGAAGTACCACCATCTTCTTGACATTTTCAGTGTTTAAATGTCTTATCTTTCAGGAACGGACAGTGATCAGGAGGGCAGTTGCTTTCCCAATGACTTCCTTGACAAGACACAGTAGATGGGGCCCCAATTTAAAAAAAAAAAACAAAACCCTGGTTGAGGGACTTCCCTGGTGGTCCAGTGGTTAAGAATCTGCCTTCCAATACAGGGGACGTGGGTTCAGTCCCTGGTTGGGGAACTCAGATTGCACATGTCTCAGGGCAACTAAGCCAGCATGCTGCAACTAGAGAAACACCGGCAAACCCAGAGGAGCCCATATACCGCCACACGCCATGACTAATATGACCTGAGGCAGCCAAAACCAAACATACTTATTTTTAAAAAAACCTCATGGTTATAAGAGAGGAGATGGGGGCTATGTTTCCTCTCTCCGTTTTTAAAAAATATTTCTGCGTGTGCCTGGTCCTAGTTGCGGCACGTGGGATCTAGTCCCCTGACCAGGAATTGAACCCAGGGCCCCTGAGTTGGGAGTGCAGGGTCTTAGCCACTGGACCACCCAGTGAAGGCCCATCCTCTGTCATTTTTAACCAGGTGTTCACTTACCAGCCTCATCTATGTCCAGGAGAGCAGACAGTGGGAAAACAGAAGTCACAGGCAAGAATCTGCCCCTGTGACTCATCTTCAGGCTGCTGACTGAGGTCCTCCTACTCAGCATGACCCTTAGAGAACCCTCCCGCGAACTGTGCCTTCGGAAAGCCCAGGCAGCTGCAGCTCACACACCAGGGGCAGGGACTCAAACCTGTCTAAATTAAACCGCTCAAGTCCTGGTAGGAGCCACCTGGTGCAGCTGCAGCAGTAAGAGGGGATGCGAAGTCACATCTCCACTAACTAGACACGGGCTGTTTGCAGCTCGACACGCACAGCAACACCGCACACGTGCCTTTCACGGACTTTCCCTCATGACTTACTCCACTGCCAGTCTACATGGTGGTATTATCCTACAAATCACGTGGTAGCAAAAAACATAAATAAATAAAGCATCTCTGGGAATGAGAACAGAATTTAGGGGGATGAAGTCAGTAAGAGATTAAGCAGATGATTCTACTCCACGGAGCTGAAAGCAACTGATGCCCAACAGAACTTTCACAAACCTCAGCTGCTAAGACTTGCTTCTAGGATGAAGCCTCAGCAGATCAAGAATGAAATATAACTTTCTTCTCTCATCCTGCCATTACTCATCTACTTATATTGTTTCCTGTTTAGTTGCTAAGCCACGTCCAACTCTTTCACGACTAGAGCCTGCCAGGATCCTCTGTCCGTGGGATTCTCCAGGCAAGAATACTGGAGTGAATTGCTGTTTCCTTTTGCAAGGGGATCTTCTCAAACCAGGGATCAAACCCACGTCTCCTGCATTGCAGGCACATTCTTTACCACTGAGCCACCTGGAAAGCCCATTCATCTATTTACTTTTGTCTTAAAAAGATTTTCAAATCCTATTGGTTTATCCATCAGCTGCTCTCTGAATAACCACCACCCTTCCTGATCACAGCAAAAATTCCTGCTGCTTTTTAGCTGCAATTACCCCAGGTAAGCCATGTTTTTCCAGCATGAGAAGAGAATCAAGAAAGAGAACACCACGCAAACCAGAGGCCATGCTTGCAGACAGCCCCAGGGACGCTTTCTGTCCTCCTGGGAGAGTGAGGAGCCACGCTCATCAGAAACTGCCCCCAACACCCCGAATGGAAACACATTTGCTTCGAGTGGGTGCATCCACTCTGAGCCACTGGGGACACCGGGCTGGCCTGGGCACTGACCTGCTCCGTCTCCACGAAGTTGGACACGTGGCCGTCGTCGTTCACGCCGCGGGTGTGGAAGCGAGCGCCGGCACGCTCGCAGCTGATGCGGGAGATGAGGCAGGCCTTGGCCTGCTTGTGAGAGGCATACACCGTGCGGATGGCCACCACCCCGCAGATGACCTTCAGCAGCCAGTCACAGCAGTTCACCTGGTGCTGCCTCAGGGGCACGTGCAGCAGCTGGTTCCTGCAAAACGGAGCCCACAGTGACTCGGGCCGCCTCACACCCTCCAGGAAGCACTGCACCCAGCAAGCAGAGGAGCAAGCAGAGGAGCAAGCAGAGGAGGCGCCTGGGGGCCGTATTCCTGCACTGCACACGCCCCGTGAACGCCACACTCGGGACACGCAGCAAGGATGTCCACGTGCTCTAGAGGCACCCCAAATGGCAGGGCCCCCAGGACGCGGGCAGCGGGAAAGGGCTGCTCCCAGGCATCAGCAGCCGTGACGGGCATCCAGGTGCCCAGGTGCGGGTGTCAGCCAGTCGCTGGGCTTTCAGGGAACCACAAAGGTGCCTCTGTTTACACCACTGCCTTCTGCAGTTTTTGAACACAAATCCCTTCAGTAAAAATTTAATCATGTTTTATGATGAAAGAATAATGATAAAAATAATTAAATATATGCATGTGTATTTAAATTATACAGATCCCACAAGGTGAACACGATGAGAGCATTACAAAGCAATGGGAATTAAATAAAAAGGAAGAGATGAACATAAAACTTAAAGTTCCAGTACTTCCTCCCCAAACCTAGCGGATGGTTCTGGGTCTCTGGCGTCCATGGTGATCTTCATGGGATAATAGCCAGTGTTTAGCAAGGGCACTGAGCTTTATTCTAAGTGCTTTGGGACGGATCGACTCATTTCATCCTCTATCGGCCTAGGTATAGGCATTATCATTCACCCCATTTTACAGATGAAGAAACTGAGGCACAGAGGAGAAACGTTTACCCAAGGTCACAGAGCCAGGTAAGCGGCAGCGTGGCATGGAAGCTGTGCTCTTCAGCCCAAGCCTCTCCCACCGAAGGCCCTACCTATAGAGCCGCACCTGCTCACAGTCACACTGGCTCTCGTGTCTCACTTGCCTCCCCGACACCCACGGGAGCTTACTGAGCAGGTGATGGCTGAGAAGTGGGGATTGGAGTGGTACGAACCTCAGGCTGCTTCCAGACTCTACACGCTTCACCCAGGGGACCTGAGCTGTGTGGTTCTGAGATCCTTAACATGCTCCCCTGGGAGGCAGGGACCCCCACAGTGTAGTGAGCTCGTCTAGATCACAGCGTGCTATGTATTTAAAACAGCAGCACCATTCCTGCCCCGAGCCCTCATCAAAGACGCAGCGCCCTCATTTCTGGAGCAGTGTGCTGGGAGCTCTGACATCCCAGGCGGCTTCTCCAAGCGGCAAGAGCAGCCACTCCCCACTCTCAGGCAGCCTCCTCCCTGACATGGCCACGTGGGCACTAAGGGACACACCGCCCCCCGGGAAGCAGGGCCACGTCTGAGCTCTCACTCCAGGGTGCTGAGCTGCCTGAGAACGATGAGCACAAAGCATCAACTTTACAAAAACACCTTCTCCTCTTCTGAATCCCTCTCTGAAATTCAGCTGATGAACCAACTTTATTGTTGTTCAGCGGCTCAGTCATGTCTGACTCCTTGTGACCCTATGGACTGCAGCACACCAGGCTTCCCTGCCCATCACCATCTCCCCGAGCTTGCTCAAACTCATGTCCATCGAGTTGGTGATGCCATCCACCATCTCATCCTCTGTCATCCCCTTCTCCTCCTGCCCTCAATCCCTCCCAGCATCAGAGTCTTTTCCAAAGAGTCAGCCCTTTGCATCAGGTGGCCAGAGTACTGGAGCTCCAGCTTCAGCATCAATCCTTCCAATGAATATTCAGGGTTGATTTCTTTTAGGATTAACTGGTTGGATCTCCTTGCTGTCCAAGGGACTCTCAAGAGTCTTCTCCAGCATCATAGTTTGAAAGCATCAGTTCTTTGGTGCTCAGCCTTCTTTATGGTCCAACTCTCACATCTGCACTAAATCAACTTTAGTAGCCCAGGTATTAAATCTGTATCAAGGGAAGGTCTCCAGAATGTTCCAGGGACTTCCAGCCACACAGTGATGGCTGCCATCAGTCAGCAGGGGTCAAAGCAACCTTCTGCTAAACAGACAACTCTAAACAATCCCTGCTGTAGTCACACTGGCCTGACTCCTGTAGGAGGACGGCTCATAACCTTGAAGGAAGAGACTCAAACCTATAAAGGAAAAGAGCTTGCATCTCCTTCCAGGACTTGATTGTACCAGGAAGCAGTTATCGGTGGAGAACAGTAACCACCCAGAAAAATGCCTTCACCCACCAAACCCTCACTCTCATGCACCAGCCACGTCCATTGCTGACCTCATCTGACTCCAGATGTGGGCTCAGACCTTGAACCCAGCACCCCTAATGGTGGGTTCAGGCAATCAAGCCCGTGACCACGCAGCCGGGCCTGACTCAGTTGTGGTCAGCTCCACGGGGGATGCCCTGAGCCCAAACACCATGCACCCTCCAGAGCTGGCTTCTCCTGGCCAACTAGAGACAGTCCAGAGTCCATCCGGGACCTCCCCCTTCCCAAGTCCCTCTCAGTCTTCACTCGGTGATTTCCTGCTTTGTCTTTCTCTTCCCTGTGTACCTCAAATCTCCAACCACAGAGCTGGCACAAGGAAGCCTGGGAAGAGTAGGTACAAAGGGTGATGCAGATTCCCCAGGCATTCAAGGCTTGTTACAGCTTCTGAGACCTCTAGCCTCGGCTCATCGGGCAGTCCCAGCTGAAAACGGCCCTGTGGCCCAACAAAGACCCCTTCATAATCCACAGCCCCTGCGTCCCTGAGCTTGGCTCCCTTCAGGAGCACAGACACCCACAAAACGGAGCTAGTGATTCAGACACACCGTCCGGCGCACCGTCCGTCGGACCTGATATCCAGAGTGTGGTCCTTGAACCAGCGGCCCTGGCACCACCGTTGGCTGCTTGCTGGAAATGCAGAGTCTCAGGCCCCAGCCCAGTCCTGCTCAATCAGAATCTGCATTTTTAACAAGATTCACGTCCTTGACGTCTGAGCACGCTACTACTCACTCAAACCCCACATAACCAGAGAACCTAAGGGGATCTGGGGGACAGGGAGCATGGGCACGTACAGAAGGACACTGTGAACCCCTCTTTCTCCAAGTGGAAGTCAGGAACTCACCTGTGGGGTCCCAAGCGCCAAGGAAAGTACACTTAACAGGTGATGAAACCTGTGACCTCCTCTGGGCAAAGGGAGGAAGGAACAAACAGGGCACAAAGATGGCTCATCAGCCCTGACTCAGGGCTGGAAAGGCCCCGAAGGCCAGCATTGGAACCAAGAACACCCCGTCCTGTGAGACATCTCTGAACAATTCCTACAGCGGGACTTTCATCACTTCTGCTTCTGGCTCAAATCTCCTGGTAAATCTGAAGGGAGCAGCTCCATTGTATGCAAATCACCACGCCCACCCCTGGTCTTCCATAGGACCTGTCAAAGGTCATAACCCCCAGGGCCCACAAAGGGTGACAACTGACACATTTAGGTGTCATCCACACCCCGCTGGTCTCCGAAGGGGCCCATTACTGCCCATCACCTTGGCAGGATGACTTGGCTCTGCCACAGAAACCGACAGGTTTGGTTGTGGGATTAACAGCCTGGGACCTGGAGCCAGGATGCCTGGGTTCAAATTCCCTGCCTCATTCAAGCCTCAGTCTCCTCACCTGTAAAATGGGAATAACAGACCCTACCTCATTGTTTCCTATGAGGAGTATGTGAGTTATGACCCACAGAGAACTTAGAAGAGTGCCTGCTTTACAAACGTCTGTACGCTGGAGGATCACCACGAGAACTGAGGGGACCGGGGAGGCGCTGAGCACAGGCCCAGGCACTCAGGGAGCACCGGCAGATGGCGGCACTTGTGCTCCTTAGTTCCGGAGCAGATTTTCCTCCCGGAGTCTACATAAGACCACACTGAACACCCTCCCTGATGCCAGCGGGGGCTAGTTTTCCTCTCATGGTGCAGAGAGCGTGGGCACCAATCACAGCTCCCGCAGGTAACCCACGTGCCCGGGGCTGATGCTAAGAGACAGAAGACGCAGGTGCTCATCAGAGCCCGCCCTCCGTGTGAGCCGGGGCAGAGGACCAGGGCCTCACCAGAAGAAGGAGTTCCCCCACTCGGAGCTGTCGTCGCCCTGCTTCTGTGCCCGGACGGTGAGGTCGAAGCAAGACCCATCGTTGGGCCAGGAGAAGTAGAAGACCCCTGAGTTGAGGATCTTCCGCAAGGCCGCGAGGCGGTCCTCCTCCTTGGCCTCTTCCTGGAGAGGGTAAAAGTCGGTGGCGGTGATTTTGTAGATCTCGGCCTCTGGGATTCTGCCCACGGATGTGCAGCCTGTCACCAGAACCAGGAAGCTCAGGGAGGTGCCACCTGGAAGGCAAGTGAGACACGGGGACTGAGGATCGCAGGTGGTGACATGGGCAACGGACAGCTGCAACCACGAGACGGACTCCCTATTCTCTCCCTCACCTCCCCGCACCCCGCCTTCAGCTGAGGGATCCGCCTGCCACCTGAGCCCAAAGCCTGGAGCCATGGTTCCAGAACCCAGCCCGGCCCATCAGCAAGAGAGCCACCTGGACCCTGTCAGAAACTGGAACTCTCAGCCCCACCCCGCCAGGCCTCAGGGGCAGGGCCAGCACCCTGCTCTTAACAAGCCTAGGGGTTCCAGGAGGGTCCTCCCCCTACCTCCAAGCCTGAGATACTGCCTGCAGCCTGCCCAGCCCACACCCCAAGCCTCTCAAATCCACCCTCCCCACTAACTCCCAAGGCCCCCAGGGCTTGGTTCTCCAAGCACCACTAATGGAGCCGCCTGATCGCAGACGGACTTCCTGCCTCTCCCCACCACACAGCACAGAGTCCAGCCGCTCTTATGGGCCATCTCTGTGGCTCCCCCAAAGCACCCTGGCATCCCTGGACTTCTACCAGCAAGGCCTTCCTTCCCACTCACCTTCCTGCCCCCACCTTCTAGACCAGCTGGGGCCTCCTTGATGTCTCCACCCACCCCACCCCCTTCCCAGGAGAACTCCTCTCCACCCTTCTGGGGTCAAGTCTGCAGCACCTCCTCCAGGGAGCCTTCCCTGCTCTCCTGAGACACCACCAGGTGCCCCTTAGACACTGCGAGGAGCACTCAGATGCTCCCTCTTAGTTCTCATCACACACAAAGCTAACAGCCTCCTTCCCTGCACGTGTCCCCCAGCCGACTGGGGGTTCCTTAGGCTCTGGTTGTCATATCCCGGCAAGCCGGCACTTCACACAGCAAGTGTTTGATGAAAACGCCCTAAATAGGCCAATGAGACAGCGGCTCAAGCCCCCTGGCTCCTCCCCGTGAAAGGCTACCCCAACCACTGCAGACCCTGTTGTTCAGAGGAGGAGAGACATCCTCCTTCTGGGGACCCCACCACACCACCCACGGCTGTTTTCTGTTCCATGTCCCCAGAGTGCAGCAGGTCCAGGCACACAAAGGTGCTCGAAGATGCGCTGGGGGCAGAGACGGTGGGCACACTGACCCACTGCCCTCTATTTCAGGAGAAGGCCCAGGAGACAATTTGGTGGGTAACTGGCCTCGAGGGACTGGCGTGATTCCGGCAAGCCGGCCAGAATCCTCATCCCACTGAGGTTTAAGGGACTTGCTCCCATCAAGACCTACTCCGGATGACCTGTGGTCAGCGTTCTCAGATCTCTGGACACTCCGCTGAGACCCCGAAGCCTGCCAGTCTCTCTGCTCACCCACCCTAGATCCGCCCCCCTCCTCACACTTCACAGGAAGACAGCACTGCTGTGGGCCAGGGAACATCCGGTTTCATTAAAGACCCCTTCATTCAATAAATAGGTCACCCACTCCCATAGGCTTCGGGCGTAGGGGAGGAGGTCACATAAAACAGGCGACCATGCTGGTTCACAAACCACCTCTCGGGTCATGTGACCAGGAAACCTTTATTTCTTTATTTTCGGCTGTGTTGGATCTTGGCTGCAGTGCGGGCTTCTCATAGCAGAGCACAGGCTCCAGGGCATGTGGGCTTCAGCAGTTACAGCACACGGGCTTAGCTGCTCTGCGGCCTGTGGGATCATCCCAGACCAAGGCTCAAACCTGCGTCTCCTGCCCTGGCAGGCGGATTCCTTCCCACTGAGCCACGAGGGAAGCCGGGGAAACCACTTTGAAACAGCATAAGAATAAGGCCGTCTATGGGGTTGCACAGAGTCGGACACGACTGAAGCGACTTAGCAGCAGCAGGAATAAGGTGGTTATGGCTGTGGACAGTGACAGGGGTCAGGGGCCGAGTCTCTTAAGGAGAACCGGTGTCGTTTCTGGAAAACAGGTGGGGTTTGTGTGGGGCTGACGGCCTGTGCTAGAACCAGCGCGCAAGCATCTCATCTGGCTCCTCATGAGCAAGGCGGAGTTCAGGAACCGTCCCCTGGCACGGGCCAGAGGACAGCCCAATGGTTGAGGATGCGCGCCCGGGACTGGACGCCGGAAGGGGGCGGGTCCCGGGGGAGGATGGGCAATGCTCCTCTCTACCTCTCCACCCGCGTCGTGCAGCGGGTTTCTAGTCCCGCTTCCTCAACAGCCTCTGCGTGGGGGGACCGAGTCCCTGGCAGGAGTCCCAGGTTGCTCTGAAGACAGCAGGCACTTTCTGTGCAGGGCAGCGGCCCGGGGGAGGCTCGGGGCGGGCGTGCGTGCGACAGCAGGCGTGAAAAGGCTCTTGAAATAAATGAGCGCAAGGGGAAGGGCCGTCACCACCGAGGAGGCAGTCCTGGGCCGAGGGGCTCGGGAGAAGATGCAGGAAAGAGCCGCTGCGTGGGAGCAAGCTGGAAGCAGATGCTTTAGTGACCCTCGGTCCTCAGGGATGCTTACCGTGTGCCAGGCAGTGCTCCACAAACCCTCAACGGGGAGGTCCCATTTTACAGGCAGGGACATGGAGGCACAGGGAGGGTGAGTAGCCTGCCCAAGGCAACACAGGGGGGAGCTGGGATTCAAAGCCACTTTCTAGCCCACCCCAGGCAAGTCACTCAAGCCAAGTCTGGTTCCAGGGCCGGGGGCTCCTGACCATGTCCTTGCAGAAGAAGTACAGCCAACCTGTCTAAGAGCACCACTGTTTTAGACTTGGGGACTGGCCTGCGAGGAGCTGAACTGCCTGTCCAGTGCACAGCTCATCTCTGTTGGACCCAAGATGCAAACAGGGGTCTCACCTCGGCCGAGGCTCCGTCCAGCCCTGCGGGCTGGTGGCCTTCAACCACTTCGGCAGTTGTCTAAGAATTGTGGTTGGCCAATGCTCCCCTCGCTCATTTTCAAATTGACACCAGAAGTTTTCATCATTAGTTTAAATGGTTGTGAGTAATATATTTTCCAGCATGTGCTAAATATTGACGTGTAAAAATAAAACTGTTGTGGGCCTCTGTACCAGCATCCAGAGGAATCCAGGTGGTGATTTATATTCATCATCATCTATTTTTTTTAAGGAATCATGAACAAGATCTTCTTGAACAGATGGGATTTTTACTCCTATTTGCCACGCACTTTCCCCATGGAATTTCATCCTAACGTTACATTCTGTGCTTCACTCGATCATATTGTACAGCACTTTGATCCTAAAGTCCCGAGTCTTTAAAAAGTTTTTCTTCGGGCTTGAGTTATCCCTACAATGATTTTCAGTAGAGATTGGTCAAACAGTGTAAACAAAACATTTTTGTTAAATGATCATTTAACATAGAAAGTAAAGATTTGCTGGAAAGGCTTCTCTTAATGAGATGAATGGTATTTCTCATTCATGGGCACATATTTATTGGTAGAATGAAACTAGATTCCAATTCTGGTTCTATTTTTCATTTTTACCAGTGTAAACGCTGAGGAACCTTGTTCGCATTGATAAACAGATGGGAACAGAAAGGGCTTCATTAGAGAAACGTCACTCAATTCTTCAAAGTCCTTCTGAGTTACATGTTAAGAAAAAAAGAAATCACAATGAATTATTGACACAAGGGCTGTTAATGTGTCAGCTGACACCCCACTTCTTCCATTTTGTGGAAAGAAAACAATTGACTGTCATCTGACTTGTCAACAAATCTGTCACCTAGTCATTGAGGTGACTGACTTGCTCAGCTGCTGATGATATTCTGAATTGTCCCTTTGGTTGGCAACCTAGAGGTGTTTACGTCTGGAACAACACAGCATGGTGAGATGCTGTGCAAAGTAAGACAGCAGAAGGGTGGTTATGATGGAACAGGGAGGGTGAGAAGCCAGCTCCACATCCCAGGACGTTCTTGGGCAAACTGAGGACCGGGAGGCGCTGAGGAGCAGAAGTGGTTTTCCTCAGATCTAACTACATCCGTGCTCACAGTCTCCGTGACCCCAAGAAAACGGCCCCTCAGCCTGGCAGGGGTCAGTCAGTCCTGGTTATCACCATGCCCCCCATCTGTGTAAGAGCCCCCTGGCTCTCACGCGCTGCAGGAGGTGGGGAGTAGAGAGCAGGGCTGTCAGGATGCTGTCGGCCCCTGAGCCCACACAGAAGGTGTCTCCAGGGGTAAAACAGGCTGGCAGGACTCACCTGCCCCAGGCGAGGGAGAAATCCCCTCTGAGGTCACCTTGAGCACGGGATCCCAGCTATGTTTTCAGTAACTCGGGATCAATTTTCTCACAGCCCAGAAGTGAAATGGGCCTTGGTGGGGGAGGGGAGGGGGGGCCCACTTGGGGGTTGGGGGTCTCAGACGTCATCAGTCAAGGCTGAGTCTGGGGCCTTGAAACCAGATAGGATGTTGAAGCAAGGCAAAGACAAGTCAGGCTCGCCTTGGCCTGAGAAGACAGGGCTGAGCACGCCTTTGAACAGCCTGCCTCAGGCTTTCAACAGGCAAGCCTCAGGCCGTCTCTGGGCACCAGACCGGCTCCCCATCCCTTTCAGCTCCGACTCTCTGGTTCCAGGGCTCCAGCCACAGCAAGACCATGCCTGGGTCAGAGGATACTGGCCAGAGTCAGGTGAAGTTGTGGCGAGGGCAAAAAATGGGTCACAGACCAAAAAGATGTCTATGCCAGAACTGGGAAGGCCATACCCGCACACAGAGGCAGCCTGGGTGAGCAGGGTAGGGCAGTGGATTGCAACTACCTCAAATGGCAAGCCTGCTCCAGTATTCTTGCCTGGAAAATTCCATGGAGAGAGGGGCCTGGTGGGCTACAGTCCATGGGGTCTCAAAAGAGTCGGACATGACTGAGCACATTATATATACAGGTTAACTGGGATGGGGTTTCAGTTTGAGACAATGAAAGATGTTCTAGAGAAGGACGGTGGTGATAGCTGCTCAAAAACGTGAATGGCCTTCATGTCACTGACGTGTAATGCTTAAATGGTTAAAATGGTAACTTTCAGGGACCTCCCTTGTGGCTCTGCTAGTAAAGAATGTGCCTGCAATGTGGGAGACCTGAGTTCGACCCCTGGGTTGGGAAGATCCCCTGGAGAAGGGAACGGCTACCTGTTCCACTATTTTGGCCTGGAAAATTCCATGGACTGTATATAGTCCACGGGGTCGGAAAGAGCTGGACATGACTGAGCGACTTTCACTTTCACTGGTGGTCCAGTGGCTAAGATGCCACGCTCCCAGTGCAGGAGGCCTGGACTCAATCCCTGGTCAAGGAATCAGATCTCACAGGATCTGATTGCAGGATCACAACCAAAGATCCTGCAAGCCACAACCAAAATCAAAGATCTCGCATGCCATAACTAAGACCAGGAGCAGCCAAACAGATAAATAAGTAAGTAGTTTTTAAAAAGGGTAAATTTTATTATCTTATGTATGTTAGTTGCTCAGTCACGTCCAACTCTTTGCAATCCCATGGGCTGTAACCCTTCAGGCTCCTCTGTCCATGGGGTTCTCCAGGCAAGAGAATCCCACTGGAGTGGGCTGCCATTCCCTTCTCCAGGGGATCTTCCTGGCCCAGAGATTGAACCTGGGTCTCCTGCATTGTAGGCAGGTTCTTTACCATCTGAGCCACCTGGGAAGCCCTATCTTATGTATATTTCATCACAATTTGTAAAAACCTCCAAAACCTCAATTTAGAAATCCTCTCTCTCAAGAGAGCCGTCTTCAAAGCCCAGCTCCAAGTCAGAGCTGTCTGGGAGAAACTCCAAGCCCTGCAGGGACAGGTCCCGAGTTTTATCCAGCCGTGGCCACTTGTCATCCGGCCGGGAAGGTCGGGCGCTGGGGCCACCATGAGTCACAAGCACACACAATGGTTCATTCAGAGACAGTGCCGGGCGTGTTCTGCGTTGGAATTTCTCTGTTTGCTCAGCCTAGGAGTTCTCTCCCCAGCCAGGTACAAGGGATCTCAACCCTGGGTGCCGATACACCAACCCCGCCTCTTGACTGCCGGTCTGGGATCCTCTCAGATCTGTGAACAGAGGACCTGGGAGCTGACGCTTCCCCACCTGTGAAGTTGGCAGCTGTGGCCGGAGGAGCCCGAGCCGCCCGCCCCCACCCCTTACCAGCGAGCTCAGAATCCTGAATACCTGGATCCACCAGGTATGTGTCCCCTCCCTGCCGAGAACACGAGCGCGGTGAAGGCAGTGGTGTGCTGGCTAATTTCACCAGCTTCCGGGAGCCGGCTGAGCACAGCGCATCCCAATTCCATCCTGGCCTGAAACCACCCATGCTGGATACACTTACACGACGGAAACTGACAAACACAGACTGTCAGGGATTCCCCACCAGAGAGCCGGTAATGACCGGCCCACCACTGGGTATAAGAGTTAAATTACTAAGACTGATGGCCATTTCAAGACTTGCTAGAGAATACTGCATTTTCCAAATCTCAAAGGAGTCCTAAAGACTGTCAAAGGTCCCCCTCCAGAGGTGGTCCATCCTGCAGTGACTGCCCAGAGAAGTCAGCCGTGAGCTGACTACCACCAGGAGTCACAGACCCAAAGGTACTCAGCCTGGGCCCCATGCCTAGTTCTCCCTGAGAGACCCCCTGCAGGACAGCCCTTTGTACCCACTTGGTACCCAAGTTCAGTCCATGTTCATTTTCTCAGGTATTAATAAAAATCTTCAGAACTATGTAAGATAGAGATGAGGCAGTTTTCCTGCTTTTAGAGGTGTGAAAACAGCCCTCGAGATATTGAATGAACTAAGAAGGTCAGTCTGTCGAGAAGCTGAAATTAGACTTGAGGAGGGCTGTCTGGTGGAAGACTTACAGGACTGTCAAGTACAGCTTTACAGGCTGTGCACTGCCCAACTCCAGGAAACACAGTTCAACAGAGACCTCAATGTGTTCAACCTCCAAGGCTATGAAATAGGGAGGCCTTGAGAGCTTAGGGGAAGAGGGAGTTAAATCCCTATAATCATTGGGATAAATTCTTTTTATAGCAATAGTCTCACTTTCTATGCCTTGTATTGTGTATGTGTCAGGAAGCCCAATTCTCATATCCATACATGACTACTGGAAAAACCATAGCTCTGACTATATGGACCTTCCTATATTCACTGGAAGGACTGACGCTGAAGCTCCAATACTTTGGCCATCTGATGCAAAGAGCCAACTCATTGGAAAAGACCCTGATGCTGGGAAAGGTTGAAGGCAAGAGGAGAAAGGCGCAACAGAGGATGAGATGGTTGGATGGCATCACCGACTCAATGGACATGAGTTTGAGCAAGCTCTGGGAGATGGTGAATGACAGGGAAGCCTGGTGTGTTGCAGTCCATGGGGTCACAAAGAGTCGGACATGACTGAGTGGCTGAACAACAACAGGAAGCCCAACTCCAGGGCTTATCATGGGGACTCCAACCCCTTCCTGCTAGCATTTCAGAGAGGAAGGAGGGACTCTGAGCTCTCCGGGGAAATCTACGATCTTCTGAACATTTCTTAATTTCTAACATAAAAGGCTGTGTTCACTTAGGTAGACTGAAAGAGAACAACTTCCCCAAGTTAATTAAGAACCTGAGCGGAAGTCTCTCTCTGTACAGAGACCTTCAGTCTAAAAGAGTCAAAAGGGGGCCCACCTCCTACTCGGGCTGGTCATGCTGGTGGCAGACGAAAGCTGGAGTTTCACTCTGTACTGCCAGCACCCTCAACAGATGGGGAAGAAAACACAACACATCGTCGTTCTGGGATAGGGACTTGCAGATGGGAAAGAAGATCAAGTTCAAGACAAACACTCCTCAGCATAACCGAAGAGAATTGGAAAAACTCAATGGCAAGGCCCAGTCCTTCCATCCTTCAGACTGTTGTTCAGTCGCTCAGTCGTGTCTGACGGACTGTTTTGTGACGCCATGGACTGCAGCCTGCCAGGCTCCTCTGTCCATGGGATTCCCCAGGCAGGATTACCGGAGTGGGTTGCCATGTCCTCCTCCAGGGCATCTTCCCGACCCAGGGACGGAACCCGAGTCTCCTGCATTGATAGGCGGGTTCTTTACCACTGAGCCACCAGGGAAGCCCGCATCCTTCAGATACCCTGGGCACTTTCAGAAATGTGTTGAGAAAGGCCTGACATTCCAAGTCAAACACACTCTCACCACACTCAGGGAGCCTCCACAGGGCCCCCTGGAGGGTGACACAGCCAGGCAGGGCTGGGGTGTTCAGAGGACACCAGACATGGCCGGGGACCAGGGGCTGTGCTTGCTGCCCCCTCGCGGGGAGGAGCAGGTGGGTGGGGGGGCCGCAGGCAAGGAGGATGGCCTTGTCTGGGGCAGCACTATGAACGGGTCACCTCTCTCCACTCCCTGCCCTGGGATGAGCCTGCCATAGCTGGCACCCACAGACAGCCTGGCTCATAGACACTGTCTGTGGGGGCTGCCAGCCTTCCCTGTCAGGACCGGTTTCCTAGAGCTGATCTCTAACCTCAGCCCAGGGAGACAAGCTTTCCCCTGGGATACAGGCAAGGCACCACTTCCCTGGTCTTGGAACCTCAGCCTTCCTGCCCCTTTCAGGACAGAACAGCCTCGCCGGTGAAGGCAGCCCCTGATGCCATGAAAAAGGAGTTTAAAACCTAGTCACAGGTTCAAGGGGCTTCCCTTGTGGCTCAGCTGGTAAAGAATCTGCCTGCAATGCAGGAGACCTGGGTTCAATCCCTGGGTTGCGAAGATCTCCTGGAGAAGGGAAAGGCTACCCACTCCAGTATTCTGGCCTGGAGAATTCCATGGACTGTAAAGTCCATGGGGTCGCAAAGGGTTGGACACGACTAAGCAACTTTCACTTTCATAGGTTCAAGAGGGAGGGGGCATATGTATACCCGTGGCTGATTCATGTTGCTGTACGGCAGAAACCAACACAACATTGCAAAGCAATTATCCTCCAATTAAAAATAAATACATTTAAATTTTTTAAAAACCCACTTGCCACCAGCAAGTCACTGATGCAAAAAGGACCATTAATTTACACACAAGAAAAATATTGCCAATCATAATTGTAAAATGCCAACAACTGTAACATATCTGAAACACCCAGATGTTATAATATAAAAAAATGTGTCATGGAATAGAGGAATTAAAACTCTTAAGCTTTCTAACAGTTCCAGTTCCTACCTCAAGTTTTTGGGAGAGCTGAGTTAATAAATTAAAACACTTAAAACCGGGCCCAGCACAGAGTAAGCACCACCTAAGGTCAGCTGTCATCTTCACATCCTCGTGATTGAGGAAAGGCCATAGGAATTTTTTATAACCTCAGAAAATAAAAATCATGGCAAGGGGGAGAAAAAAAACAGAAACTCTTGGCAGGCAGCACATCTTCATGAAAAAAAAGTCAGTGTTTAGAGGCCGCTAGATCCAGGTTTCAATTCTAGCTGAGCTTCTTAGGCAAGTGATTTTTACCTTCTGAGTCTGTTTCCTTTACTGAAAAGGAGAATAAAGACACAGTATCACGTTGGCTTGTTTTTAGGATTAAAGAAACTAATGTACACTTAGCCATTGGCACAAAACAAGACATTTAATACATGCATTTTGTCATGTGGGTACTGAGTGTTTTTCCTAAACACTGTTTGGAGATGATCACCATCATAGTTCAGAGGAAAAAAAAAAACCACCCGATTAAAGAAAAAAGAGCCAGAAAAGTAATGGCAAACAACTGTGCTGTCTGCTGTGAAAATCCTCAGACCAGGGAACACAGCTGCTGTGTGGATGTGGAGATGAAAACAGCTGCTGTGTGGATGTAGGCTTGGAAAGAGCCTGTGTTCGAGCAGCTCACAGCCTGATCTGGTCTTGGCCCCATACGTCACCAGAGACACTGGGCAGGGACAGTGTAAATCAGATGGCAGAGAGGGGAGGAAGGAGGGGGTTGCTGAGTCCCAGCATCGCATCACGGCTCCTGTGAGGCCCAGGAGTGCAGAGGTGACCGAGCGGCCTCACAAGGAGACTGTGACTCCCCAGCGGCAGCCGTGTTGATGTCTCAGCCCCTCACGTCTTACACCGAGCAAGGATGCCCACGCGTTCCTGTGAGTCCTCTGCCCATTCCAGTCGGATCATGTGGCCCAGTTCTGGAGCTCTTTTCCTTGCTCTCGCTCACACCCAACCTCAGTGCCCAATGGTCAGGCGCTGGTGGCTTTTCTCTCCTTGCCAACGATGCTCCATCCCAGCTCTACTCCGTAAAGACACACTCAGCAGGTCCAGGGGCTTCTGACCTCTGACCTCCACCCCCTTCTAGAATACAAATCTCCTGTAAAACAACACACCAGCCCCTGGGGAGACACCCCTGTCCCCCCCAGACCAGGCTGGAAGATCCTAGATCCCAGCGGGCACCCAGAGAAGGTAAGGTCCTCTGTGCCCAGGGTGGGAAGGAGTGCCAACAGGGGAGGACCAGGCTCTCACCTCGACCTCTGCCCTAGCCTGGAGGAGCTGGCTCAGTGAAATAAACATTTTAAAAGAGAGTAGCTGCTGAAATAAAATGACTATATCCCACAGTCTCTCCAAACTCACATGAGAAGCTCTGCCCGACACTTGAAGTCTATAGCCCCGAGTGTGTGACAGCTGCCGCCCTCCAAGCGGGTACTCACCGGACTTCAGCCTGAGCTCCCCTAGGCAGCCGTAAGCATCGGTGAGCTTCCCGTACTGGCCTTTAATGACCTCCTTTTCTTCCGGGGCTGCGGGAGAAACACAGCACAGACAGCATCAGCCAAACCTCCCGGTGGAGTTCACTCACTGCAGCTTCCGATGCGGCTCCCACCCACTCAGCAAAGAAAACGCAGAGTCGGTTGCTCGGCCCCAAGTCATCTGTGTGGAGGCTTGTGGATCAGCAGATTGCCAAGCTCCAGGGACTGAGACCTTCCCACCTGCTGTCTGAAAGCTCCGGCAGCGTCCTGGGAGGGCTGCAGAGGCGGAGGGGAGTCCCTGGTCCGCGGAGGTGCTGGGTTTGAGGTGGGAGCAGGTGTCTCAGGCCAGCCCCGTCCCTCGGTACTGCAGCCCACGTGCTCAGAAACAGCACTGAGTCATCGCTCCCTGATGGGGAGGACCTTCCTTCCTAAGTATCGTCCACCAGAGGCCACATCGTGCAAGTGCTCACCCACCCCCTGGGGACCTGCTAACACACAAGGGCTGAGCAGGAGGCCTGGGTGACCCTTGTGCTCCAGGTCTGGGGCCAGTGAATCCCAAGGCAGGCTGATGAGCAGAGGTCCCCAGGGTCTTCAGAGTTACTAGAAACACCCAGGACAACACACCCAGCCTGCTGGGAAGCAGAAGAAAAACTGGCAGAGGGAAGGACCAGGAAAAGTAGGGAGCCCTTAACCTTGACAGTGATAGCACAGACACCGTTGGAGGTGCCACGGGCTCTTACAGGGGCCAGGCCTTTGCACCCTTTTCTCAGAACGTTTCTAAATGCATAGAATAAAACACACACATGGACGAATCCTTAAATAAGGGCCCCGCAAATACCATTAGGGCGACTTGATATGGAAGCAAAAACTCAGCCTCAACTGGATTCATCCAATACAAGGGCTCTCCAGCTGGGGAGACAGAGGGAAAAGCCTGGCAGACACCACAGCTTCACAGATAGGTTTTGGGGGCTCTGTATCTCTAAAAAGTGAAAGTGAAAGTCGCTCAGTTGTGTCTGACTCTTTGTGACCCCATGGATTGAATACAGTCCATGGAATTCTCTAGGCCAGAATACTGGAGTGGGTAGCCTATCCCTTCTCCAGCGGATCTTCCCAACCCAGGTCTCCCGCATTGTAGGCGGATTCTTTACCAACTGAGCTACTGGGAAAGCCCTATAATCTCTAAAATTGTATGCAAATTTTTTGATGTATGTTTTTATACACTGGGATCGTAATCTTCATCAGAATCTTCAAGGAGCTCTAAGGTTAAGAACTAGTTTAATAAATGATATTTTCCTCCAAAATTCACATGACTTTTTCTAATAAGGGTTTTTTGCTGGGGGAGGAGGGAGCAGAGTAACCTAAAAGTAATTACCCAAAGCCGGGGCTTCCCTGGTGGCTCAGCAGTGAAGAATCCACCTGCCAATGCAGGAGACTCGGGTTCAATACCCGGGTTGGGAAGATCCCCTGGAGAAGGGAACAGCTACCCACTCCAGTATTCTTGCCTGGAGAATCCCATGGACTGAGGAGCCTGGCGGGCTACAGTCCGTGGGGGTCGCAAAGCAGCCACTAAACAAGTGTATATAAGTCAGTCCCAACCTCCCAATTCACTGCACCCTCCCTCGTGTCTACATCTTCTCTCTTCAAAACTAGTAATCGCTTCCCTCCAATTCCACCTTCACATCTCACTCTCTCTCCCTCTCCCGCCTCCCTCTTCCATCTGTTAAGGACCATTGTGAGTACACTGGGCCCCTGGATCATCCCCAGCAATCTCCTATCCCAAGGCCCTTAGCTTAACCACAAGTGCAAGGCCCCTTCTGCCAAACGTGGGAACCACTGCAGGAAGTGGGCATCAGGATGGGGGCACTGAGGGGCCCACAGATGGGCACGACCCACTTCCTGGAGCCCACAGGTCTTTGTCCCAACAATGATGACAATGAGGAGGACGAGGCAGCCTTCCTGCCCACCCCGGTCTGCTCCCTGAAGAGATGAAGGCCTCCTCCATCCAGGTGACGATGAGTCTGCCGTTCAGGGACAAGCCTGGTGCAGCGTGCCTATTGACCCCTCCTGGAAGTGGCCTGCTCCCTACTCTAGGACAGGTGAAGCCTGTGAAATCCCATCCCCGCAGGTGGAAGCGAACTGCTCCCTGCAGGCCTGTTCAGGGCCACACGTGGTGTCTCCTGGTCTAAAGAGAGAGAGGTAGACAGGCAGCTCCCGTCCTCACTGCAGTGGACACATTGATCAATGCAAGAGCTTAATTCTGACACACACACAAAAATCATATTTCAACCTGCAAAGCTTTACAAAGCCTCTGCACAGAACCCTGAAGCCAGGGTATCATCTGGGTCTCACCCTGTTGACCCTAAAACGAGGAGGTCTTTGTGCCTTTATGTTCCTCTGCAAACAGTCCTAACCAAACAAACAAAACCCTGGGAAACTGCCAGCCAAAGGAACCTGGTCAGATCCACACTTCCGAGGTGGGAACGGGACCGCAGGAGAAGCTGTGGGAACAGAACTGACCCCTGCCCCGCTGGGTCACGAAGAAAAGCACACACAGCCGGTCCCCCTGCGCTGGGAAAATCAAACAAACACAAATTTTAAAAAGGCTTCTCACCCTATTTTAAAAACAAGCACAGCTCCACCAGGCCACCTTGTCCCATCTGAATCCTGTAAATGATCCACTCCTTAATACAGAATCAGCACCATCATCCCTGGCTTTCACACAAGGCACCTCACGGAAGGTCACAACCTGACTGCACGTGCCAGGCTTGGGAGAAGATGCTTTTCCTCCATCACAAACAGACGAACTGTAAACAAACAGTTTACAGGGGGGCTTAAAACAGGGGGGCTTAAAACATCGGAACTTTCTCAGCTCTCGAGTCTGGAGGCTGGAAGTCTGGAAGCAAGGTGTCAGCCGGCCACCATCCTCTGCAGGCTCTGGGGAGGGTCCTCCCCTCCCCGTCCTGGCTGGTGGTGGCCGTCAATCTGGACCTTCCTTGGCCTGCAGCTGTTTCACTCCAACCCCTGCCTCCTTCATCACGTGGCCATCTTCTCTCTGTGTGGCTCTGGGCCTCTCTCCTCTTGCAAGGAAACTCATCACATCAGATTGGGGGCCCACCCTACTCCAGAATGACCATATCTCAACCTAATTACACGAAGGACCCTATGTCCAAACATGGTCCCATTCTGAAGTATTGGAAGTTAGGACTTGCATGTATCTTTTGGGGAACACAGCTGAACCTGTAAGATTCAGTAACCTTTTCCTTCCATGAGCCAGCCCTGTTAAAAGTCCAGACTCTCTGCAAAGCATCTCTCCTTTTCTCCAGGCCTTCCCCTCCAAAGCTCCTTCCCACCCCTGCGATGTGTAAGCAGGACACGTCCCACGTCTGGGAGACAGGGCCTCCTCAGTGAGCCCCCAGGACCCCCAGAGGCCTGGCCTCCCAGGCAACCTGTTGCAAAACCGCCCGACACCACCGCTTGCCCCAGATAACCGTATTTCCTCACTTCGTGTCAAAGGAAGAACAAATCCATTTTGCTCTTAAAAGGGAGATCACAAACCAAAAGCCTCAGGCAGGTAATGAAGGAACGAAGCTGCAGGAAGAGGTCCGTGGGTGACCCAAGGATATACACACCTTCTAATGGGGACACATGGTCCATTTCTGCCCACTGCCCCCAGGAGGTCAGACCAGCCTGGGTACCAGCAAGTTTCCAGTTTTTTGAGAGAAATAGGACACTTCTGATTTCTCAGTCTTGGCAACCAACCCAGGTTTATTTTAAGCTCTGCGTGGGCTGCACACACCTCTGCAGACTGTATTTGGTCTGCCCATTGGCAACTTCTGTCCTTCCTTACTTAATGTCTGAAAAATAGAATTTTCCTGTCTTCCGCGCTTTTGTTGGTTGCATTTCCGGAGGGTTCGTCCACGTGAGAATGTTTTTGCTTCCCCCTGCTCACCGCCCCTCGAACCCCAACCATCAGCCACAACTTTCCAGGAAGTCCTCCCCTTTACTCACCCACCCTTGTCCTCATCCACCTCTTGCCCTGGGATTCAGCCACTCGTTCCAGTGAGCGTGTATCTGAAGGCCGGCTAGGCACAGGGACCCAGCAGGGATCCGAACAGACCCAAACCCATCCACCCTAGAGGCAGCGAGGCAGGCGCGGGGCCTTGGCAAAGAAGGGACACGTGTCATGAATGGGTGAGTGACAACCGTGGAGGCCAACCCGCTGGAGGTGGGAGCCAGGGGCAGCGGCCCCGACAAGGCTGTCACAGAGGTGGTGGAGCGGCAGCGTCCACTCGGGGCCAGGAACCACACAAGCTTCTTGCCGAAGGGGACAGACGCAACCAGCAGCACAATACAGTGATGTGAGCTAAGAAGAAAAAGCAAACAAGGAAGAGGGGTGGGAAGCGGGGGAATGAGGACTCTCACATAAGTGCGGTTTGGCAAGGTCTCACTGCAGGGGCAATCTGTGAAAGCAGATGAAGGAAAAGAGGGAGATGGCTTAGTGGAGGGCCGGGGAGCACCGTGGGCCCAGAAGAGCATGTGCAAAGGTCCTGGGGCTGAAGCATTCCTGGAATATGCAGGCTCAGTGAGGTCAGCGAGTCTGACAGAGGGAATGGAGCCAGGGACACGCTGCGAAGCACCGTCTAGGTCATAACAAGACTTGGGATTTCGCGCCGAGCCAGAGGGAGGCACTGCGGGGTTTTGAGGATCACTCTGAATACAGGAGGGGCAAGAGAAAGGCAAGGAGACCAATTAGGAGGCGCTACAATGATCCTGCAGAGAGGATGCTTGGAGCGGGGTTAGGGGGTGGGGCCGGAGGTGCTGGGAACACACACACACCACACACACACTGATACACCTTATTATTATTGAAACTTCCAAAGAAAAGCAGAGTAGTGTAATAACTTTACGTGCCCACCAGCTCTGACTGGTATCTATTCACACTCAAGCTTACTTCATTCATATCTCCCATCTGACGGGGTAACAGGCAGGAAGGCCAGGGGTCTCCAAATGGAGGAAACAGGCTGCAAGTGTCTCTCAAAATTCTGTGTTGCTATGACGACACCTGGTTCCACCTGAACTTCACATTTCTCAAACCTTGAGCTACCCAAAGCGTTTTTCTTATGGAAATGTTTTTCTTAAGCTATGTTAATGACAGTAAGTATTTGCTTTGGAATTTGCCTTTCTTCAAAATGGTTCCACCTAAGACTAACTTTTTCTTTTCTCAAACCTTGGGCTGATAATAGCTGAACAAACCAGTATTCATATCAATTGTTTTATGGCTGGGGGATGACATACCTCGTGCCATCCTATCTCAAAAATGCATATTGTGGGAGAGGGGCCTGGTGAAACTCCCTCAGCTTTGAGGTGTCTCTCTTCTGATTAATAGCTTTCTAACAGACGAAAAACAGCTTGCTAAAAACTAGCAGGGGGGCACTCTGCATCGCCCTTCTGATGTCTATGTCAGAAGCTTTCTCTGTCCCCTTTTCCCTTTAATACAACTCTGCTACACAAAAGCTCTTGGGTGATCAAGCCTGGTCCCTGGTCCCAAAGCTAAACCTTCTTCGGAGATCACGAATCCAACATTGTTCACTATAAGCTATCACATCCCATCTCCGACACCTCACAGCAGTCTCATCTTGTGGGCTCAGACAATAAGCAACAATCGGTGACAGGAGTTTAAAAAAAAAACAACCCCATCCTAACCCCACTAAATCAGAAACTCTGTCCTTGAGACCCAGAAATCTGTTTTCATGAGTCCTCCACTTGAGAACCACTGCCCAAGATTATTCTAATTCCAGACTTCATACTGTTCTATCTATAAATATTTCAGTAAGAATCTCTAACAGATGAGGCTTCCTTTTAAAAATATACCACAATACCATGATCGTATCTTTAAAAATGTAACCATAATTCCTTAACATCATCAAATACCTGCATATACGTCAAAGGCAAATGCAAAAGGCTTTGTGGACAGACAGGACATGGGACGTGAGCGAAGGACAGGTTTCAAGGATGATGCTGAACAACCGACAGGATGGTGTGACCATCACCCCTGGTGTCCATGGAGACTGACCCGCCATCTGTCATGGGGTCAGACCACCCAGTAAAGAGTCTGGGGATGCAGTTGTGCCGGCTGCAGTCACACGGGCACATCGGCAGAAGAGACAAACTGGGCACCCCTGGCCAACAGAAGCTCCTTAAAATCACAGACTCGGGGAGATGGCCTTGGGAGAGCGTGGAGGTGGACAAGGTGCTTAAAGGTCTGGGAGACGGAGGAGAAGCCAAAAAGATACAAGGGAAAGGTGCAGTGCCTGGAGTCAGGAGCCAGGGGCGAGCGTGTCAAGGAGGAGAGATGGGTCGGCGAGGAGGTCCCATGCTGCCCTGAGTCCCAACCCAGCAGGACTAAGCGCTCATCATTCGAGTTACACACAGAGGTGAGCCAGGGGAAAAGCAGCTTCGGTAAAGATGAGGGGCAGAATCCTGAATGGTGAGGACGAGGCAAAAATGGAGGCTGGGAGTAGAAGCAGTTCCTTGAGGAATTCATCTGTGTGTGTGGGTGTGGGTGTGTGTGCGAGCGTGTGTTTGCACGTGTGGGTGTGCATGTGTGTGTAGAAATGGGAGGCTGGGAGCGGCAAGTGGGGTCTAAAGGTTTCCCTAAGAAGAGGAGTTAACACCGGTTTGCACGCTGGCAGAACTGATCCAGGGGGAGGTAAAGGCTTCTGGAGGGGAGAGAAGGGACCCGCTGATAGTGCCCCGGACGCGGTCATGGCCCTGACCTGTGACTGCGGGGCCGCCTGAACAAAGAGTCCGTCTAAGGCGACAGGAGAGCGGAAGGACACAGGGGCAGAGGCGGTGGGGTGGCGAGGGGCGCAGGCCGCAGGAGGAAACGCTCTCCTGGTGCCTCCGGCTTTCTCCTTTCTCGGTGAACTGAGAAGCAAGGCGTCTGCTCAAAGCCCCGCGGAGGTGCGCGCGGAGCTTCAGCCGGAAGGGCCGTCGGGGGAGGTGGGAGGGTGAACTGACATAGGAGTGTAACTGGAGGGCCCGCTTGGGCCTGGGGACCCCAAAGCGGGGGTCCACTGCCAGCGTGGCGGTGGGTCCGCTCCAGAGACGTCCAGCCACACGGAGGCAGGTCCAGGCGAGGACTGGAGGACCTGCCCAGCGGTTCCCCAGGGGAGTAGGGCCTGCAAGTGAGGGGCAGGGGTGGAGGGGGAGGGGTGTGTAAGGAAGCGGGTGGGGAAGGCATTGGAAGAGGAGGCAGGTTCACCTCCAGTCCTGCTGGTGGGAATGTAAGTTGGTGCAGCCACTATGGAGAACAGAATGGAGGTTCCTTAAAAAGCTAAAAAGAGTTGCCATAGAACCCAGCAATCTCACTCCCGGGCATAAATCCGGACAGAACTGTAATTCAAAAAGATACATGCACCCCTATGTCACAGCAGCACTGTTCACAATAGCCAAGACATGGAAACAACAATGTCCAGCAAGAGATGAATGGATAAACATTTTGGATAAATGAAAATATTCATTCATCATTCATTTCTTCAGTCGCTACGTTATGTCTGACTCTTGTGACTGCGTGGATTGTAGCCTGCCAGGCTCCTCTGTCCATAGAATTTTCCAGGCAAGAATACCAGAGTGGGCTGCCATTTTCTTCTCCAGGGGATCTTCCTGACTCAGGGATCAAACTCGCATCTCCTGCTTTGGCAGGAAGTTTCTTTACCACTGAGCCATCAGGTAAAGAATGATAGCTTTACCTGATACACATACATACACACATACACAAATAGAATACTACTCAGCCATAAATAAGAAGGAAACTGCCATTTTCAGCAACACGGATGGATCTAGAGATTATCATACGAAGTGAAGTCAGGCAGAGAAAGACGAAGGCCATATGATACCACTTGTATCGGAAACCTAAAATGTGATACCTGGGCTTCCCTGATGGTCCAGTGGTTAAGGATACGTCTCGAAATGCAAGGGACACTGGTTTGATCCCTGCTCCAGGAAGATCTCACACGCTGTGGGGCAACAAAACCTGTGCGCCACAGCTACTGAAGCCCACGTTGCCGAGAGCCTATATTCCGCAACAGGAGAAGCCACCACAGTGAAAAGCCTATGCACCACAACTAGAGAGAAGTCCCCGCATGCCGCAACTAGAAAAAGCCCGCGCTCACCCTGTGTTGACAGCCATGTTTGACTCTTTGCAACCCGATGGACTGCAGCACGCCAGGCTTCCCTGACCTTCACTATCTCCGGGAGTTTGCTCAAACTCATGTCCATTGAATTGGTGATGCCATCCAACCACCTCATCCTCAACTGCCCCCAATCTTTCCCAGCATCAGGGTCTTTTCCAAAGAGTCGGCTCTTTGCATCAAGAGTATTGGAGCTTCAACCCCAGCATCAGTCTTTCCAGTGAATATTCAGGGTTGATTTCCTTTAGGATTGACTACTTTGATCCCCTTGCTGTCACAAGGGACTCTCCAGAGTCTTCTCCAACACCACAATTTGAAAGCACAATTTGAAGTTTTTCGGTGATTAGCCTTCTTTAGGCTTCAACTCCCACATCTGTACATGACTATGGGAAAAACCATAGCTTTGACTATACAGACCTTTGTCAGCAAAGTGATGTCTCTGCTTTTTAATACGCTGTCTAGGTTTGTCATAGCTTTTCTTCCAGGAGCAAGTGTCTTGGAATTTCATGGCTGCAGTCACTGTCCACAGCAATTTTGGAGCCCAAGAAAATAAAGTCTACCACTGTTTCCATTTTTTTTCCTGTCTATTTGCCATGAAGTGATTGGTTCAGATGCCATGACCTAGTTTTTCGCATGCTGAGTTTTAAGGCAGTTTTTTTCACTCTCCTCTTTCTTCTTTATCAAGAGGCTCTTTAGTTCCTCTTTGCTTTCTGTCATTAGGGTGGTATCATCTGCATCTGAGGTTATTGATATTTCTCCTGACAATCTTGATTATGGCTTGTGCTTCAGCCAGCTCGACATTTCACATGGTGTGCTATGCGTAGAAGTTAAATAAGCAGGGTGACAATATACAGCCTTGACGTACTCCTTTCCCAACTTGGAACCAGCCCGTTGTTCTGTGTCCGGTTCCGACTGTTGCTTCCTGACCTGCATACAGCTTTCTCAGGAGGCAGGTCAGGTGGTCTGGTATTCCCATCTCTTCTAAGAACTTTCCACAGTTTGTTGTGATCCACAGAGTCAAAAGCTTTAGTGTAATCAATGAAGCAGAAGTAGATGTTTTTCTGGAATTCCCTTGCCTTTTTTTATGACCCAGCAGATGTTAGCAATTTGATCTCTGGTTCCTCTGCCTTTTCTAAATCTAGCTTGTACATCTGGAAGTTCTTGGTTCATGTACTGTTGAAGCCTAGCCTGAAGGATTTTGAGCATTACCTTGCTAGCATGTGAAATGAGCTCAATTGTGAAGTAGTTTGAACATTCTTTGGCATTGCCTTTCTTTGGGATTGGAATGAAAACTGACCTTTTCCAGTCCCGTGGCCACTGCTAAGTTTTCCAAATTTGCTGACATATTGAGTTCAGCACTTTTAACAGCATCATCTTTTATTATTTTAAATAACTCAGCTGGAATTCCACCCCCTCCACTAGCTTTGTTTGTAGTGATGCTTTCTAAGATCTTTTTTGTATAGTTCTATGTATTCTTGCCACTTCTTAATATCTTCTGCTTCTGTTAGGTCCTTACCGTTTCTGTCCTTTATTTTGCCCATCTTGGTATCTCCAATTTTCTTGAAGAGATCTCTAGTCTTTCCCATTCTATTGTTTTCCTCTATTTCTTTGCATTGTTCAGTTAAGAGGCCTTCTTATCTCTCCTTGCTATTCTCTGGAACTCTACATTCAATTGAGTATGTCTTTCCCTTTCTCCCATGCTTTTTGCTTCTCTTCTTTCCTCAGCTATTTGTAAGACCTCCTCAGATAACCACTTTACCTTCTTGCATTTCTTTTTCTTGGGAATGGTTTTGGTCACTGCCTCCTATACAATGTCAGGAACCTCAGTCCATAGTTCTTCAGGCACTCTGTCTACCAGATCTAATCCCTCAAATCTATTTGTCACTTCCACTGTATAATCATAAGGATTTGATTTAGGTCATACCTGAATAGTCTAGTAGTTTTCCCCACTTTCTTCAATTTAAGCCTGAATTTTGCAATAAAGAGTTCATGATCTGAGCCACAGGCAGCTCCAGGTCTTTGCTGACTGTATAGAGGTTTTCCATCTTTGACTGCAAAGAATATAATCAATCTGATTTCAGTATTGACCATCTGGTGATGTCTGTGTGTGGAGTTGTCTCTTGTGTTCTTGGAAGAGGATGTTTGCTATGACCAGCGTGTTCTCTTGGCAAAACTCTGTCAGCCTTTGCCCTGATTCATTCTGTACTCCAAGGCCAAACTTGCCTATTACTCCAGGTATCTCTTGACTTCCTACTTTTGCATTCCAGTCCCCTAGGATGAAAAGGGCATCTTTTTTTGGTGTTAGTTTTAGAAGGAGTTGTAGGTCTTCACAGAATTATACAGCTTCAGCTTCTTCAGCATTAGTGGTTGGGGCATAGACTTGGATTAGTGTGATGTTGAATGGTTTGCCTTGGAAAGGAACCGAGATCATTTTGGCATTTTTTAGATTGCTCCCAAGTACTGCATTTTGGACTCTTGTTGACTATGAGCGCTACTCTACTTCTTCTAAGGGGTTCTTGCCCACAGTAGTAGATATAATGGTCATCTGAATTACATTCACCTATTCCCATCCATTTTAGTTCACTGATTCCTAAAATGTTGATGTTCACTCTTGTTACCTCCTGCTTGAACACATCTGATTTATCTCAATTCATGGCCCTAACATTCCAGGTTCCTATGGGTACTGTTTTTTACAGCATCAGGCTTTACTTTCACTGCTGCACACGCCTACAGCTGAGCATCGTTTCTGCTCTGGCCCAGCCTCTTCACTCTTTCTCTGCTCTTCCCCAGTAGCATATCGGACACCTACTGACCTGGGGGGCTCATTTTCCGGGGTCATATCTTTTTGCCTTTTCATACTGTTCATGGGGTTCTCGAGGCAAGAAGACTGAAGTGGTTTGCCATTCCTTTCACCCAGTGTAGCCAAAAATAAAATTTTAAAAATTTTTTAAATAAAATATGACACAAATGAAGTAATCTACAAAAGAGAAACAGACTTCAGACACAGAGAACAGACTTACGGTTAACAAGAGGGAGACAGGATGGGAGAGGGGTGGACTGGGGATTCGGGATTCGCAGATGCAAACTATTATATAGAATCAACCACAAGTTTCTACTATATATCACAGAGGGAACTATATTTGATATCCTGTGATAAACCATAATGGAAAAAATATATATATATGTGGAAAAAAATTTTAAAGGGGTGGCAGGTTCACGGGATCGCAGTCTCACTGGGGTCAAAGTGGGTGGAATTGGAGAACTGAGGGATGAGCTGGAAAGACGAAGGTAGCAGATGAAAAGGGCAACGTCTGACGCAGATGGAGCGGCTGGGCTGACAGAAAAGAAGGTAAAACCAGCAAGGAAACAGGCGATCTCAAGGAGGGACAGAGGGCAATATGGTTCCGTGGTGTGCGTGGACAAAGGGTCATCAGAGCCTGCAAGAGAATCTGACCCTAGGTTAGCCTCCCAGTCCCGTAAACTGATAAATACCATCCATGTTACTAGACGACAGTACGGCAAAAACGGACCACCTGGCAGCAAACCCTGGACTAGCAGGAATCACAGCTGACAGAAACAATGATGAGGGCCCAGGAAGACTCCTTGAATGGAGCAGTCCTTTAAGGGAGCCTGGAAGCTGAGCCACCAACACTGCATTCTGGGGTGACCAGGAGCAGGGGTGAGGCATCTCAGCAAGACGCCCTGTCATCCACGCCCTTCCCGCGCCCCACCCCACCCCCCGCCCAGCATGCACGCCGGTGACAGGGCTGCTGTGACAGTGACTCCACAGAAGAACACTCCGTGTGGCCCCGCCAGGAGCTCTGGTTCCTGTCCTGGGTACAGAGTGGGCTGTTGACAGTTTGGATGCTTAGATGAACCTAGAAAGACCTCCTGGTGGACGCTGGACATGAGATTCCTAGCTGACTGCTTTTACAGCGGAGGGAAGGAGGACAGCCTGGATGTGGCAAAGAGGAGCCTGGAGGACCACCATCCCACCCCTGGGTCCAGTGGGCCAAGGGCACTGGAAGGGCAAGGGCTCGCCTGCAGGGGACAGCGCTTGCCCCAGCAGAGCGAAGCCAGTCCAAGATGCTGGTTCCCAGGACACGGTTCTATCGTCAGACGTCCCAGGGCTGGGGCAGGGCTCCTGGGAGCCACAGAGCTCAGCAATGCGGCCAGAATCTGCTCTGCTCCTTAAAACTCAGGCCAGGCAGGCCGTGCTCCCGGTCAGCAGGCGAGCTGTCTGGACCAGTCATCAACCGAAGCACATGTGCTTCTTTCTTTCACAATATTTTCCACAATCACACGCCTTAAGGAAATTCCAGCAAGGCCCAGCCCACGGGTCAGAAAAATAAGTAGGTCAATTTAACCATGCAGACGGCCCAAGACTGAGGCACCCCTTGTGGCTGTGTCCCTGGGCCAGATATTATACCAGCTTCTTCTATTTCACGGTCTCCAGAGGACAGAATCACTCAGATCCAGGTCACTGTCTTCTTCATGTGCTAATTCTGAGCTCAGCTCAGACCGGCTTGTGGCCGTTCCTTCCAGAATTATCAGTTGGGAGCTGAAGCAGTGCTCCAGAAAGACAATGGCCTTCCTCGGGCAGGCGGGTGGGGGGCGGGTGGAGGCTGCTGGGCGGGGGTGGGGGTGGGGGGGGCGGGTGGTTGCTAAGCAAAGTGGAAATCAAAACATCAGTCTGAAACAGAAGCTTGAGAACCAAGACAAAGCCAACGAGGCAGACACGTCAGCCCGGCTAGGACACTTTCCTGTGCTATCCCCAACCTTTCTCTCCAAAAAGTCCAAGCCACACGAAAAGGTCAGCGGTGAGTGGTTGGCAGGGGACACTAAAAAAAGAAAAAAAACGCTACCTAAGCAGATGCACTGCCTCCCTGCAAGAATGTGCTCGCCTGTACCACCAGCCAGAGGGGAAAAGAGGACAATGGACCGTCTCTTGCAGCCACAGCTGGACAAACTCCCCTCCTTGCAGTAGAGTCAGCAGAGGCTGGTGTGACCAGACCGAGGAAGGGAGGCCTGTCCTCCCCGGACAAGAGGGCTTGAGCATTGGGCTGGACATTGGGCCTTGAGAGTTAAATCTTTTTTTTTCCCTAAAAAGAAGGAATCTGGGCCTTTAAAAAAGTGCTGACAGAAGGCTGACTATGCTTCTGATGGAGCCACAGGCGGGTCTGCCTGCGTGCGGGTCTCCTCCTACACAGAGAAGCCCTGTTCCCATGTATGCATACACACCTACCTTTAGAAGCCATATTGTTGTTTAGTGGCTAAGAAGAATCCACAGGCGGAAGTCCTGCTCAGCAGTTCTTACACCTCCAGGAGAGGGCACCAAGGGCTGGACCAGGCTGACTGCAGGACCATCCCACCCCACAGAGCACAAGAAAGAGCGTAAATCATCCCCTTTTCCACACAGCTGTGCTTCTCTTTGGACACAGGGGAGAGGTAGACCCTTCAGGCCAAGTTCATGGCCTGCCCACAGATGTCCACCCCCTCCCCAGGGATTCCGCCCCGAACACCGAACACGTCCTAATGCATCACTTCCACCTACAACAAACCCTTCCGTTTGCTTCCTGTAACTAACATGTTAGTTCCACCGCCCTGCCCCCTGGGTCTGGCGCTGGAGGCTCCACTCCCAGCTACTTTTCTAGTTTCTTCTCTAACTGACCAGCCAGGCCAGTTCTGGGGTATTTCCCCTTCTCAACATCACCATCATCATTACTCAGAAAGAAGTATTTCCTTACTCCACCTGAATGCCCCTCCCAGTCCCACCAAACCCTGCCTGCGGGTCTCCTCCTGCACAGAAAAGCCCTGTTCCCATGCATGCATACACACCTACCTTTAGAAGCCATATTGTTGTTTAGTGGCTAAGAAGAATCCACAGACTGGAGCCCGCCAGGCTCCTCTGTCCATGGGATTCTCCAGGCAAGAATACTGGAGTGGGTTGCCATTTCCTCCTCCAGGGGATCTTCCCAACCCAGGGGATCGAACCCAGGTCTCCTGCACTGGAGATCCATATATATTGTCTAACACAACATGGGGCTTCCCAGGTGGCACCAGTGATAAAGAACCCACCTGCCAATGCAGGAGACGCGGGTGTGATCCCTGGGTTGGGAAGATGCCCTGGAAGAGGAAATGGCACCTCACTGCAGTATTCTTGCCTGGAAAATGCCACGGACAGAGAGGCCTGGTCGGCTACAGTCCATGGGGCCACAAAGAATTGGACACAACTGAGCGAATGAGCACAACACAACGTGAGGGGCAGGAAGGGAGCCAGAGAGAGGGGGAAAGAAAACACCTTTTTGCATGTCAACCCCATCACTCAACAAGGATGCTAGACGTCTGCTGTGCAAGCGCTGGCCCAGGCACTGGGGGAGCAGTGGTGAGGCAGGAATAGAACCAGGAGGAGAAGCATCTTTCAGGAAGGAGGTGTAATCCCTGGGTGATGCTACGGGGCGGAGGACAGACCTGCAAGGGATCCATCCGGCAAGCTGGCAATCTCCGGGGACTCCGAGGAAAGGCTTCAGAGGAGTGGTACACCCCTAAGCCTGACTAGGAAACAGAAGGAGAGAGCAGAGACAGCATATAAGGACAGAGCCTTCACAGGAGGATGGGGTGGAGCAAGGAAATGGGGGTGCTGTGGAGACAAGGTGTTTCTAAACATGAGGTCACTGGGAGAAATATCAACAACCTCAGGTATGCAGATGATACCACTCGAATCACAGAAAGCGAAGAGGGACTAAAGAGCCTCTAGATGAAGGTGAAAGAGGAGAGTGAAAAAGCTGGCTTAAAACTCCACATTCAAAAAACGAAGATCATGGTATGCGATCCCACCACTTCATAGCAAATAGATGGGGAAACAATGGAAATAGTGACAGATTTTATTTTCTTGGGCTCCAAAATCACTGCAGATGGTAATTGCAGCCATGAAATTAAAAGACACTTGCTCCTTGGAAGAAAAGCTATGACCAACCTAGACAGCATATTAAAAAGCAGAAACATCACTTTGCCAACAAAGGTCTGGAGAGTCAAAGCTATGGTTTTTCCCATAGTCATGTATGGATGTGAGAGTTGAACCATAAAGAAGGCCAAGCATCGAAGAATTAATGCTTTTGAACTGTGGTGTCGGAGAAGACTCTTGAGAGTCCCTTGGACTGCAAGGAGATCAAACCAGTCAATCCTAAAGGAGATCAGTCCTGAACGTTCATTGGAAGGACTGATGCTGAAGCTGAAGCTCCAATCCTTTGGCCACCTGATGTGAAGAGCCAACTCATTGGAAAAGACTCAGATGCTGGAAAGATTGAAGGTAGGAGGAGAAGAGGGAGACAGAGGATGAGATGGTTGGATGGCATCACCGACTCAATGGGCAAGAGTTTGAGCAAACTCTGGGAGATGGTGAAGGACAGGGAAGCCTGGTGTGCTACTGTCCATGGGGTCCCAAAGAGTCGGACACAACTTGGTGACTGAACAACAAAAATGAGACACATTACCTGTTGGTGTAACAGTGGAAATCACCCAACTAGGAAGGGGAAACTGGGGATGGAGTCTTCACAGGTGAGAGAGGACAGGACCGATGAGACGAAAGAGGTGCAGGAGCTGGGAGGGCAACGCACCCACACAAAGGGAGGCAGTGCCAGCCGCACGGGGCAGGCAGAGGACACGTCAGAGCTTGTCAAAGTTCTCTTTTTAACTATTTTATTCTCTCGGTGACACAGGGAGTGAAATCATGAGCTGAGACGGCCAAGGTGTTGAAGGCTTGAGAAGATGAGAAATAGCCACCTGGGGGAGCGGGAGGGAAATCTGAGCAGGCAAATGCACCCAGACTACCGAACAGCACCAGAAACACTTAGGAAGTTGTGACAGACCAATCATGTGCTCAGGGTTTTCTCCAGAAGTGTCCAGCAACATGAGAGCATGTGTGGAGTCAGGGGAGAGGACTAGCTCGGGGCTGCAGACTGTGCCTGGCCAGAATGAGGAGACAGAACCGTTAGAAGAGTGGAGAGTGTGTTCAAGAGGGGGACGATTGGCACGGTTGCATAAGGAGGGAAGACAGGATGGGAGGGCAGGGAAGGTGGGGGGAAGGCTCGGGGACCAGAGACTCCAGGTCTGAGCAGAGGTCCTGAGCGGGCAGGAGGGCAGAACGCAGCAGAGTGCACGCCTGGGGTAGACTCCCGGGGCGTGTGATGACCGGTGATGAGCAGGTCTGGGGTGTGAAGGAGACGGGAGGAGAGACTTGGGAACGACGAGGCGGGGGCGGCAGACCTCACAGGCACAACCTCGCCGAGGATGAGGGCAGGAGAGGCGGCAGAATCCCAGCCTGCCATGAATGTGAGCAAGGCCAGGAGGCAGGCGGCCTTCTTGGGAGGGTGAGGGGCCCCGGGAGGGGCAGCAATGAGAAACACCATGCCCATCCCACCCCCAGCAAGGCTGCCAGGTTTGGGGGCGGGGTACGAGCAGGTGAGGAGGGGGCACAGTTCCAGGAGGCTGGTGTGCCAGTGGGTCAAGCTTCCCGAGGTCGATTCCTCCTCTGTATTTTAATCCAGAATCCAGACAACAGCCCCACTATTCATTTCCTAGGCTTCTCTGATTTTTACAATTTTTTGTTTGATCAGATTCATTAGGGATCTGACCAGAGCAGTTTGATGCTCACAGATTGTCACAGCTTTGCATCCACACTCTTTGGGGACCTCTGTGACAAACTTGGGAGCACACAGGTCCAGGGGAGATGATGAAAGTGCAGCTCAGAGCAGACACGTTAATACCACTTCTCTACTTAAATCCCACACATAGGTCCTATCTGGGGGCGTGGCTTGTGACAGGTTTGGCCTCTTTCTCCATTTAAGTCTATTAGCTAAACACACCTGCCTAGTCACAGAGACCCCACCCAAAATCGGGGCTGGGGTGGGGGGAAACAGTCACACATTTTTTTGTTACAAAAAGGCAGAAGAAACCTCCTCAAATGAACCTAGATAGCACTGTTTCATTGACTGGAAATTGTCTCCTCCAGCCAAAGGCTTTCCTTACCTGGATTCCTTACCTGGAATCCAGTCTGGAACAGAGAAGCCCGTGGGTGGCTCAGACCCTGACCTTAGAATCTGCACATCTTCGCAGCAGGGCTCCCCCAAGGACACACCAAGGTCAGGCGTTGGTGTGTGCTCTGAGAACTAAAGGTCAAAGGTGTCTCGGGTGGACCGGGCTGGCTGGGCAGGAGGGTTTACTGCGGGGCCTGGCCACCTTTCCAGAGCTACCTCATGCTGGGCGTCTCCCAGGTTGGGGGCACCCTGTCCAGAGGTCCCACCCCGGCCATCTGCCCAGGAAATCCTTTCATGAGTGTTTCCCCTCTGGGGAAGCCTGACTTTACAGAATGCCTCTAAAGCCTGTCCCCGCACCCCCACCCCCTACCCCTCCCTGCCCCACCTTCCAGGGAGGTCTGTTTTGCCCTCCCCAACTCTGTATTTTCCCGACGGATGCCACACCTCCCACCAGCCCCAACCTCTGGCTGTGGTGGCCCCGCCCTACTTCCTGCCACGCCTGACCTGGCCACAGCACCTGAGCCCTGCCCTGATGGGCGGGAGCTCAGCTGAGCAGGTGTATCCCTCGGAGACAAGTCGGATCTGGGCTTGTCTGGGAGCCCATGGGGCTGATCTGGAGAGCTGCTCATGAGACATAACAAGAATGACAATGAGGCTCCACTGCTCAGGCCATTTGGACTTTTTCTCAAGGATGTATGGCTTCAGCCACTATTTCTGTTGGATGACTGATCCTTCTTTGTGATCTATAGGCATGCTTTTATAGTGTACAAAGGCCATCAATCTCTCATCCCTGCATATGTTGCAGAAGGCTGCACAGTTTCATTCCAGTTTCCTGCTTGCCTTTTAACTATATTTATGGTATCATTTGATATCCCAGAGCTTTAAATTTTTATGTAATCAAATCTCTCAGTCTGACACAGGAGGAGCCAGGGGTGCGAAAGTGAAAGTGAAAGTCACTCAGTCGTGTCTGACTCTTTGTCACCTGGTGAACTATATAGTCCATAGGATTCTCCAGGCCAGAATACTGGAGTGGGGAGCCTTTCCCTTCTCCAGGGGATCTTCCCAACCCAGGGATCGAACCCAGGTCTCCCGCATTGCGGGCAGATGCTTTACCAGCTGAGCTAGGTGCCTCCAATCCTGTTTCCAGCCCTGCATGCTGGTTATATGGCAGGTTCATTTCATGAAAATTCATGAAGCTGTCCACTCAGAATTTGTTCATTTTTCTCTATACGTTATATGTCAATAAAAAATAGTTCTTAACTCACTTAGGTTACTTTTCCTTTATGACTTTTGAGTCTTATGCTTTGCTTAGAGAGGCTTTTCATACCATCACACTGTGAAAGTTTCTCCTATATTTTCTTCTAATGCTTTAAAAGTGAGATTTCTTTACAGTTAACACTTAAGTACCTCTGGAATTTATATATGATTTAATGTAGGGCTCTAACTTAATTCATGTCCACACGGGCTTAACAAAACCTTTTTCAAACTCTCTAGCTCTGGTTCCCTGAAAGTCCTTAAAGGTAAAACATCCCCCATGTCACTAGATAACACAGCTTATGGCCCAAAATGAACTTCATGGATGACAAAGCCCTGATGGGGACACCAGGCCTGGGGCTTCCTTAAGTGCGACAACCCTTATAACTAGGCATGCCTCTTTGTGAACCCAGGAATCCAGAACTATGGGGGTTTTATAAAGGATCCTAGCCTTTTTATAAAGAATCTGCCTGCAATGCAGGCAATGTGGGTTCAATCCCTGGGTGGGGAAGATTCCCTGGAGAAGGGAATGGCTACCCACTTCAGTATTCTTGCCTGGAGAATCCAATGGACAGAGGAGCCTGGTGGGCTACAGTCCACAGGGTTGCAAAGAGTTGGACACAATTGAGCAGTAAACACTTTCACTAGCTCCTGCGGGCACAAGGCTTTAAGCTGGAGAGAAGCTAGTGAGCAGCAGACATCCATGTGAACAGTCAACTGCAATGAACGGCTGCAAAGACCACTCAGTCCCCAGAGGAGAGCCAGGCCTTCTCTTCTCTGACCAGAGGGCCAAGGAGGACCTGCTCTTAAACATTCACTGAACGAAGGAAGTGCCAAGTTGCACAAACACCATTTACTGAGTAGCCAGCTTTTCCCAGCTGATTTGAACTTGTCATCTTAATAAGAAACTAAATTACTCTATTTACATGAGTCTGTTCCGAGCCCTTTCCTCTAGCCTATTGACTTGTGCCGTATCATTGTTATGACTTTACAGTATGATTTACTATCTGGTAGATCAAGTCTGTCCTGATCTTTTTCAAAATCTCCTTGACTATTTTGGCCATTTCTTCATCATTCAGCAGTGTTTCTGAGTCTCTCCGCACATCAGACAGTGTTGAGAAGACAACGCTCTTCTTATTAGTTTCTGGGGATTGCCAAACAAAGTACTACAAGCTGGGGGATTGAAACAACCGCAGGTGATTAAACAACAGCAAAATCCAGGAGCCAGCAGGGCCGGGCTCCATCTGGGGGCTCTAGGGCAGGTCCTTCGTGCCTCTTCCCGCTTCTGGGAGCCCAGGGTGTTCCCTGGCTGCTGGCAGCATCGCTCTCGCCTCTACCTCTGTCTTCGCCTGGACAACACCCCTCTGTGTCCGTGTCTTCACATGACCTCCTCCCCTCGGTGTTCTTACAAGGACACCTGGTCCCACCAGATTAAGGGCCTGCAGACTCCAGGAAGACCTCATCTCCATCTGCACCTTAATTCTGGTGACAAGGACTAGACTCCCAAGTAAGGTGACATCAACATATCTTTTTCGGGGGACACACAACACAACCTCCAACATCCTGCTCCCAAGGAGCTGGCATTCTCAAGACCCAGCAGACAGCACAAGCAAACACATAAGGTGATTTTGGCGACACGTGCTACAGGGACAAGAAAACAGGTGTTGGAACAGAGACAGCTGGGGCGTGGGGGCCGCGGGCTAGTCTGGCTGGGGTGGTCGGGAACGTCTCACTGTCACTGAGTTGGGCTTGGATGAGGGCAAGGCGGCCAGGCAGATCACATAGTGTGAGCAAGGATAATGAGGAAGGAATCACTCAGGGTCCCTAGAGAGGACTGAGCCCAGGACGCAGTGGGAGATGAGGCTGGAAAAAAAGAGCTGGGGCACAGGACGCAGGCCGTGCAGGCTCGGCAAGGGTCCGTGTGGGGTGACGGGATGGCCTGGGCGTGGCAACCAGGAGGCCAGTTAGGAGGTAGCGTGTGGTCCAAGCGAGGGGAGGCAGTGGCTGGACCAGCAGGGCTGCAGCTGCAACAGGGGACCTGGTGAATTCAGATCTATTCTAGAGGGAAAGTGGGTCTCGATGCACCGGTGGACTGGATGGAACTGAAGAAGCGAGCAGGATCTGGAGGACTCACCGGTTCTGTCCAGAGTTATTACGCCCACACCTGCGGGGTGGGGTGCTCAGTCATGCCCAACTCTTCGCAACGCCAAGGACCACAGCCCGCCAGGCTCCTCTGTTCATGGGTTTTCCCAGGCAAGAATACTGGAGTGGGTTGCCATTTCCTGTTTCAGGGTATCTTCCCGACCCAGGGATCGAACCTGTGTCTCTTGCATCTCTGCCACTGGCAAGACTCTTTACCAATGGGAAGCCCAAGGTGGGGGGGGGGGGGGTGCTGCCATTACTCAAAATGGGAAGATTAAGGTAAGCACAAGATTAAGTGGGGAGAGGGGGAGAGTCCCAGATACTTTAAAATCAGCCTGTAAGCTTTACATCAAACTCCTGTTGACTGGATTTTACTCATAGGTACTTGTATTTACAGATTTATTGAGAACAAACTTTTTATAACGTTGATGTTCCTTTCCCAAGAATATGCTGTACCTTTTCACTTACTCAGTGCGTCTATAAAGTTTTATAGCTTTACATTTATGTTTATTCCCAGAAACTGTTGTTACTGGGCGTGGAACCTGTTTTTCCTATTGCACACTCTAACTGACTAATGATGGTATATGGAAAAACTTTAGATTTTCATCTTAAGCTTGAAAAGCAGCCACTTTATTAATTCACTAAGTCTAATGAACTATCACATACCTATCACCTAGCTCAAACAGACATCAACATTTTCCCAATCTTATTTCACCTGTTCTCCCATCCCCACTGTGCATGTACACACGAGTCCATCCATCCGTCCTCCCAGAGTGTTGCCAAGCAAGTGCCAGATATCATGTCAATGCTCTCAGAGACACCGGGGTCTGGCTCCTAGATTTCATAAGTGGACACTCTTAGCATCTGCACCCAAAGACCCTGAGAGCATTCAGGACGGGAGAAGACAGAACTACAGATATGACGGCTCTTCTGCAAGACCCAGGAGCAAGGCAGGAACCAAACTGAAGTCACAGGCCCACCCTCTAAAGCTCATGAACTTTCTTTACAGGATCATTCCTCCAGTCTTCATTCTGGGTCTGTTTTCTAAGACAAAATTCTAATAAGTTCTCAGTAGCCTAAGTTTTCTAACAGCCAGTTGACCCAGAAACCAAAAGGAGGAAGGTGCTACTGAAGTCAGACACACACCTGGAAACCCCTGAAGTGTGGCGCCATCCGTGGGCAATGGTACGTCATTATCATCTCTCATTTCATAGATAGGTCTTGTCTCTGTGTTGTAAAGGCAGGCTACAACGACCAGTTCTGTGGTTGGATTAAAATTTTATCACGACCACACAAGCTAAAAAGGGCCATGAGCTGTCCACATTCTCCAGGGAAGTCTCCAGGCCATATGGTGCCTTTTTGTGAATTAGAAAAAAAGCACCCATTATGGACAGATTCAGACCCACAGTTACAGCTTGGAAAGCAGGGGGGCTTGGGAGAAAACAGGAGTTCAGCCCTCCTCACCCACTCTTCCCATCCCCCCATCTCACCCCAGAACCTGACACAGAGTCCTGGACCTTGCCCTGTGGTTCCATCCCAGACTCCTGAGGTCTTTGCAGATGTCAATATTTTTAACACCCTAATGGACATCATACCTCTTCCCCTGTCAACAAACAAGTAAAACTTAGAGAAATAATTGCAATAGTTTTATTACTCCTCATTAAAATTAATTTATACCAGATGAACTCTCTCAGTCTTTACCCCAAACACCATGTGTCTGGAGAGAGAGGGAAGTAGCCCTTAAAAATGGGAAGTATAAGATTCTGTTGGTCCACTCCAGAGACATACAACTTCAACGTGGAATTCTATTCTTGCAGCTCTACTGCTGGCCCTCTTGTGTTACCCACACAGATGTGATCTGGCTGCAGCTCTTTCCCCTGGTCTACCAGCACATCCCCTCCTGGTCCACAGGTTCCTCCCACCTGGTCCACAGGCTCCTCCACTCCCAGTCCACAGGCTCCTCCTCCCTGGCCCACAGGCTCCTCCCCCTAGCCCACAGGCTCCTCCCACTGGTCCACAGGCTCCTCCCCTCCCAGTCTACAGGCTCCTCCCCCTAGTCCACAGGCTCCTCCCCTCCCAGTCCACAGGCTCCTCCCCCCTGGTCCACAGGCTCCTCCTCTCCCAGTCCACAGGCTCCTCCTCTCCCAGTCCACAGGCTCCTCCTCCCTGGCCCACAGGCTCCTCCTCCCTGACCCAGAGGCTCCTCTCCTCCTAGTTCTGCTGCCAAGTCGCTTCAGTCATGTCTGACTCTGTCCGACCCCATAGACAGCAGTCCACCAGGTTCCTCTGTCCCTGGGATCCTCCAGGCAAGAACACTGGAGTGGGTTGCCATTTCCTTCTCCAATGCATGCATGCATGCTAAGTCACTTCAGTCATGTCCGCCTCTGGGCGACCCTATGGACAGCTAGCAGCCCACCGGGCTCCTCCGTCCACAGGATTCTCCAAGCAAGAACACTGGAGTGGGTTGCCCTTTTCTTCTCCACTCCTTCTAGTGGTCCTAGTGAAAAGAGAAGCAAGTGCCACTAGGCACTTGGACACTGTTACAAGGGCCTGGCTCTCTGGTGGCTCAAACAGTAAAGAATCCACCTGCAATGTGGGAGACCTGGGTTGGATCCCTGAGTTGGGACGATCCCTTAAGGAGGGCATGGCAACCCACTCCAATATTCTTTCCCGGAGAATCCCATGGACAGAGGAGCCTGGCGGGCTACAGTCCATGAGGTGGCAAAGAGTCAGACACGACTGAGCAGCTAAGCACAGGCCTGGGTGGGCAGCAAGTTATTTCCAGCCCTCATTTTTCAATATTCCTTTCTCTATCCACACTATGTAAATAGGAGCAAACAAATCCTTGCTGGAACAGGCCACGAGGCAAGTATCACGGTCCTGTCCGCCAGAGCAGGGACAACGCTGCTGCCCCTGACGCTCTCCCCACCCCCACCCCTCTCCACCAGCAGGGGCCAGCTGGCTCTGCCTGACCTCAGCTCTGCTTGGTTGGGAGGCAGGAGCAGCAGAGGACTGTCTCTTAAACAGTCTCTGCTTAAACAGTTTTTCTGACATATATTTATCAGCCACCGATAAGACTGATGATGAAGCTAAGTCCATGCAACATACAGGCAATAAAAACAGACAGATAAAACAAGCCCACACATCCCCAGACACAGAACTCACCCTACCCCAGTCTAGATTATTAAAAAAAAAAAAAGCTACACAATATGATGAAAGGTAGGATTTTGGGGAATGTCAGTGGATATTAATAAGAATCTGCTAAAAGAGCTACTGAACTGACAGTTTATGATACTTTAACGGCTTCTCTGGAGGCTCAGTGGTAAAGAATCCACCTGCCAATGCAGGAGATGCAAGTGATGTGGGTTTGATCCCTGGGTCGGGAAGATGCCCTGGAGAAGGAAATGGCAACCCACTCCAGTATTTTTGCCTGGAAAATCCCATGGATAGAGGAGCCTGGTGGGCTGCAGTCCATGGGGCTGCAAAAGAGCTGGATATGACTTAGTGACTACACACCAACAACAATAATACTTTAATAAATACTGTTATATTCCTGATTTAAGCTTGATATGACTTAAAATATTTTTTTGCTGATTATAGGAAAGGGCCAGAATCAAGGAGAGACAATCTCATGCATTTTAATTAATTGATAAGTCTCCAATTTAAAATGTATAGCACCAGATTCCTAGGTTTAGTTGAATCTTATATCTCAGTTATGTTAGATTTTACTTTCCAAGTCATTTCTCCTAAGATTCAAATTTCTGGGTGGCTTATAATTTTAACTAGGTGTGTAAAGTAGGGGCATTGCTTATTTGCTTATGCTCAGTGTTTAAGGTTTGTTTTTTTTTGTTTTTTTTTTTAAGACACAAGGAATCTGAGAGTGGGGGAAGGCAGGAGAGGTGGCTATTCATTTGTTTTCAGATGAGGATTCTGAGGCCTGGGGGATTCACTAAATTCCCCCAGGGGAGGAACAGCCTAAGGACTCAGGGCTAAAATTCTGGTCTCCTTTCTCTTACCAAGAGGCAGGAAAGGAAACAGGTGAGGGGTCGGGAGGACTTATCACTAGAACATTCCAGGGTCAGAAGTGAGGAAAGGAAAAGAGTCTGCTTTTCCTGAGTGGAGATTACTACCACCTGTCAGGAATGCCAGTACAAGCAGAACACAAAAGGCAGCCAGCCAGCAGAGATAAGCTGTACGCGGTGCTCACCTCAAACCTGGCCATTTTCCTAGATCTTGCAGGGTGACCAGACCATCCCAGGTCTCCCATGGGTCTGAGCATCAGCCCTGAACACCCTGCCCACTTCCCAACCCACCTCCACCTCCCATGTCAACTACGTAACTAGCGGAGCATTTGGTGGCCCAGGGTCTGATGCGTGAGACCTCACAGTGCCTTAGAGGACAGAGAACACCTCTCTTCCTTTCTCACCATCTGTTTTGCCCTGGCCATCACCTCAGATCTTGTCAAAGAGCAGAAGTGGCAGAGGAGGAAGCATGTGTTCTCGGGGAGCACATGGTTTCCCTGAAATACACAAGGGTCAGAGAGCAGAGCCCAGCGTCCAGGAGGCGGCAGGGGTGGCCCATCATGCCTGCAGCCTCAGGGAGCGGAGGAGGCGGGGCGGAAGTGGGCAGAGACGCAGGAACAGAATTAAGTACCAGCTCCCCTGATATTACAGAAACCTCTCTGGGAGAGTCCCATATCCTCAGAAAACCAGTCTTAAAATTAAGTTCAGACTTTTGCATCTGCACTTTGGAACTGCTCCCAAGAACCAGAAAGAGCTGCCCTGCCCGCCCTCCACAGTTAACATGCTCAGAGTGAATCCTCCCGCCTGGATTCATTTTCTAAAGGAAGAAGCTATATAAGCAAATCGTATATCCTGAGTACAGACCGCTACATCCCCAGCACCCACCAGGTGCATCCAGCCTTCCTGGGTGGGGCGCTTTGCTGGCCCCACTGGACCCACACCAGCTGCCTGGTGCCCAACCTCGAGTGCAAAGCAGTCTGTCTGCCCCCTTGGCAGAGCCACTCCCAGGCCCCCAGGACAAGCAGGTGGAGGACAGGAAGATACACCCTGAGGGGCACCCAGCACACTTCCTCAGGAACCTCGCCCCACTCAAAATCGAGGCAAGCTTCAGGAAGACACCGTGTGTCACCTGTTTGACCAGCCTCAATAGAGATGCATGTCCTTAGGAGACTGGGGTCTCGCTGCCATCTCTACTGAGGACCCCAGTGCTTCCTTCTGACCCCTGAGTCCCAGTCACGCTCTGCTCTAGGCATCAGGGTGTCCTCAGAGAAGGATAAGACCCGGCACAGGGCTTGGCCCTGCCAGAAAGCAGAACCCACACACTTCCCATGAAGATCTCCCGTTGGTAATATCCCACACACCGCTCAGGAAGGATGGGACTGCTTACCCCACCTGGACACCCCTCTATAAAAAAGTGTCAGATGGGGGATGTCCTCATGGTCCAGGGATTTCAGGATCCGCCTGGCAGATGGGGGACTCAGGTTCCATTCCTGGTCCAGGGAGATCCCACATGCTGAAACGAAGATCATGGCATCTGGTCCCATCACTTCATGGGAAATAGATGGGGAAACAGTAGAAACAGTGTCAGACTTTATTTTGGGGGGCTCCAAAATCACTGTAGATGGTGACTGCAGCCACGAAATTAAAAGACGCTTACTCCTTGGAAGAAAAGTTACGACCAACCTAGATAGTATATTCAAAAGCAGAGACATTACTTTGCCGACTAAGGTCTGTCTAGTCAAGGCTATGGTTTTTCCTGTGGTCATGTATGGATGTCAGAGTTGGACTGTGAAGAAGGCTGAGTGCCGAAGAATTGATGCTTTTGAACTGTGGTGTTGGAGAAGACTCTTGAGGGTCCCTTGGACTGCAAGGAGATCCAACCAGTCCATTCTGAAGATCAACCCTGGGATTTCTTTGGAAGGAATGATGCTAAAGCTGAAGCTCCAGTACTTTGGACACCTCATGCGAAGAGTTGATTCATTGGAAAAGACTCTGATGCTGGGAGAGATTGGGGGCAGGAGGAGAAGGGGACGACCCAGGATGAGATGGCTGGATGGCATCACTGACTCGATGGACGTGAGTCTGAGTGAACTCCGGGAGATGGTGATGGACAGAGAGGCCTGGCGTGCTGCGATTCATGGGGTTGCAAAGAGTCAGACATGACTGAGCGACTGAACTGAACTGAACTGAACTGAGGGGCAACTAAGCCCACGCAGCACAACTCCTGAGCTCAAACCCAGTCACGGTCGGGAGGCGGCATGGATGCTCACTTTTACCAGCAGCCCTTCTCTTCACTGAACACACATGCGTTCTGAAGCCCAAGATAAGCAGAGCGACACAGGACAAAAAAAGCGTTTTTCATACAGTGGGTTTTCTTATTTTCCTAAGCACGAGACTTCAGCCAACACATTGCTCTCTGGAGCCTCCTAGACTTGTTCAAATCACGGCTCGGCCACTAACTAGAAACAGAACCTCATGCAAGTTCTTACCTATCCCTGTGCCTCAGTTTCTCCAAGTGTAAATGGAGATTATCAGGACCTGCCCCTTTGTGAGGGCTGAAGCAGTCAATCCATGTAAACCTCAAATAGTGCCTGGTATGAGGCAAGCACCCCACGAGCGTTAGCTAGGATGATCAAGTGAACCAAAGTTTATTTGACCACCTGAAAATCCAAAACACTCTGTAACAGACATCCTTGAAGCAAAATGGGTCCATGTGTGTGTCTCCTGAGATATTCTAGCCATAGACCACTGGGTCAAGGACAGGCAGGTTTCTGAGGTTTTTCAGTAAACTGTCCCCCAGAAGGACACATTTACATAACAGGGTCCCCAGTCGCCTTCCAGCAAGTCTTGGAAGTAGGAAGTGCCTGTAAATGGGCTGTTTGGTGTTGACTTCTGCTGAGAATCCAGCATCTACCAAATTACCCTCCGGACCCGCAGCCTGGAGATGCCAGCACAGCTGAGGGTCTCACTGCCAAGCCCTCAGCTCGCTCAGGTGCACACACCTTTGCCAGCCTGATTTGATTTTCCCCTGGAGGGGGGCTGGCCACCACATACACCCTAATGCTAGGGACCCCAATCTAATGCCCAAGTCTGAGCCTGGGGCAGCTTGCCAGGGCTTTAAGGACACTTCAAGTGGGAAAAAACACACACTGTGCTCCCATCCTCAGATGAAAAGGTGACACCACCCAGCAACAGAAGCTGAGCAGCCAGAAATCACGAAGGGGTACCTGGGTGCCCAAGGAGCACCCCGGAGTGAGACCCAGACCCACCCAGGTGCCCAGGGCTCACCTGGCCCAGCATCGATGGGGTTTGAGCCAGGCACCCTCAGAGCTTTGTACCCCCCATGTGGAAATAATTCTAAGGTATCAATCAAGCTCAGAAACTGCTAAAAACAAACTGCGTTCTATCCTCTTGGCTCGAGAAGGACACCCCAGGACTAAGGTCAGGTCCAGAAGGTGCCCAGCAGAAAGAGCTGCCCCCAGCCTGGCAGCCTTCTCTTTCCACTGACCCCCGGGCTCCAGGCTCCACACCACCCTGCAGGGGCCTCATGCACACACCCGAGGACACCCTAGTAAGTGTGCATCCACTTCCACCAACACCCTGCAGCCTTGCCACACTGCTGCCCTGGCCCCGGGTGGACACACCCACTGTGCAGTCTGTCAGGGGCTCTGGGAAGAGACCAGCGCAGGCTGTATGCGGGCTGTGTACCACGTTTGGAGGAGATTCCAGGATCCTCTGGAGTGTGGTCCAGAGATGGGGAGGGGGCGGTCAGCAAACAGCAGGGGACACAGCCCCTTGGCTCGACCCCTCATTCTGATGAGAGGCACAGGGCAAGGCCCCCCTGGCCGTCTTCTAGGGGCAGTGCAACCACTGAGCCCATCAATGTTGTCCCAGGAGGGACACCCTGCTCTTCCAGGCTGTGGTTTATTCTTGCCATGTGGTCAGTTCACTCTCAAAAATATATCTCGGCCAGAACCTCAGAATCAATTCACACCATCATTTCTATTGTTGGTTACATTTCAATCCATCTAATAAATTTTGAACTTGCACAAAATGCAAGCTGTAGGGGAGGAAAAAAGAAAGCGAGCCAAATAAATTAAAACTTGCTTGGCCATGAATCAGTTAGGAGATTATTTTTCATAAAAAATTCAGGGATAGGTGACACAGAACGGACTGAGGAGCCTGGTGGGCTACAGTCCATGGGGTCACAGAGTCGGACACAACTGAGCAACTTCACTTTCACTTTCATTTTCTTTTATCCTGTGGTGTTGGAGAAGACTCTTGAGAGTCCCTTGGACACTAAGGAGATCAAACCAGTCAATCCTAAAGGAAATCAACCCAAAATATTTATTGGAAGGAGGGATGCTGAAGCTAAAGCTCCAATAATTTGGCAACCTGATGTAAACAGCCAACTCACTGAAAAGGCCCTGATGCTGGGAAAGATTGAAGGCAAGAGAAGGCGGCGACAGAGGATGAGTTGGTTGGGTGGTATCACCAACTCAGTGGACATAAGTTTGAGCAAACTCAGGGGGTTACAGAGTTGGACACGACTTTGCGACTGAAAAGCAACAATCCACAGTCAGTAACAGGTACAGGAGAGTCATTTTTTCCTTCACTTTTGTGTATACTTGAAAATTTTCACAATTAAAGGTTAAAGGAAAGTTTTGGAGCCATGCAGCCCCCACAAAAGAAAAGCTATGACCAACCTGCTGCTGCTGCTAAGTCACTTCAGTCGTGTCTGACTCTGTGCGACGCCATAGACGGCAGCCCACCAGGCTCCTCCGTTCCTGAGATTCTCCAGGCAAGAACACTGGAGTGGGTTGCCATTTCCTTCTCCAATGCGAAAGTGAAAAGTGAAAGTGAAGTTGCTCAGTCGTGTCCAACTCTCTAGACTGCATATTAAAAAGCAGAGACATTACTTTGCTGACAAAGGTTTGTCTAGTCAAGGCTATGGTTTTTCCAGTAGTCATGTAGGGATGTTGAGAGCTGGACTATAAAGAAAGCTGAGCGCTAAAGAATTGATGCTTTTGAACTATAGTGTTGGAGAAGACTCTGGAGAGTCCCTTGGACTGCAAGGAAATCAAACCAGTCAATCCTTAAGGAAATCAGTCTTGAATATTCATTGGAAGGACTGATGCTGAAGCTGAAACTCCAATACTTTGGCCACCTGATGCAAAGAACTGACTCATTGGAAAAGACCCTGATGCTGGGCAAGATTGAGGGCAGGAGGAGAAGGGGATGACAGAGGATGAGATGGTTGGATGGCATCACCGATTCGATGGACATGAGTTTGAGTAAGCTCCAGGAGTTGGTAATGGACAGGGAAGCCTGGCGTGCTGCAGTCCATGGGGTCGCAAAGAGTCAGATACAACTGAGTGACTGAACGGAGCCCAGAAAAGAGCCTGGCAAGATCTGAAATCACATTCCTCCCAGTGAGTTACAAAAGAGTCGGCAGAAGCACACGCTAACCTGGCCTGCAATTTTGTTGATATTATGAGGCGCAAACCTGCAGCTAACTGGAAACGGCCTCTTCAGGAACCACAGTCCACCAGGCTGCTGTGCCCCCCACCCTGCCAGGAGTCCAGAGCCCCCGCCAGGCTCTATCTGAGCTCCAGTCCTCACCCAGGAGGATTCATTTGACTCTCTCAGATGTTCTCAGGCAGGTCAAACTTCAAGTCACAGACCAAATAAATCCAGGCCATGGAGCCTGACGAAGGGGCCAAGGCAACCGTTCAGACACAGCCTTGCTGGGCTCCACGGCTGAGTCTCCAAGTCAAACAAGATCTGACCGGGTGGCCTCTGTGCAAACAGTGGGAGCAGGGAGAACCCAGGCCCATGTTTACACAGAGCCTTTCCCCTCAGAGGCTGAAAGCGATTTCAGGAGGCTCAGTAATTAGCTTAATTAAATCTCACAGGGCTCCTGCCCACCCGGCTCCCAGCTGCCTGTTTCACTCGAGCATGACTGGGGGATGCAGAGAGGCGGGGCTGCACACCTCGCACACACGTGTAAACACATCACACTCACAGGCCACCCCTCCTGGGGGGCTGTTTGGAGAACCCAGGACTTTGGGGCCTTGTCACTGGCTCTGCAAATGGACGAAACCCATGAACAATGCACACTTCCCTTCATCTGGTCCAGAGGAGGATGTCTAAAAGGGACAAAGAAGACAGCAAGCACTTTTTGTCCCAGTATGCAAATGAGAGAACATCTGGATGCTAACTGTGGACCACGGAACCAGGAGAATTGTTACCGGCTCTGGCTTTATATCCATATTTGAGAAGCCCTTGGAAATGGCACCCCACTCCAGTACTCTTGCCTGGCAAATCCCATGGATGGAGGAGCCTGGTAGGCTGCAGTCTATAGGGTTGCAAAGAGTCGGACACAACTGAGCGACTCCACTTTCTTTCTTTCTACTGCCGAATCAGGTCATCAAGAAAACGCTATAAAAACCTTTGAAATTGGTGCCAACATGTTAGGCTTTTCTGCCTCTGGAATAGCCTGTTCCCGCTGATTCACATTAAAGAAACATTCTCAAATCTTTCAGAAGCTGGAACTTGGAAGTTTTCCTCACCGGCTGGCAGGCCGGGTGGCCACCCAGGTCATGTTGGAATAGAAGGACTAACCCAGAAATCATCAGTTTTTCCTAAACTCAAAATCCAAGTCAAGCCCTGTCTCCACAATACCTGAAAACATTAGTGGGAAGCCTTTTAAACTTATGACCCCACGGGCTAGGATGTGCCCTAAAGAGCTATGCCTTCGTCCAACCCACATCCCTGTAAAAGCAGCAGTGTGTACCCGCCACAGAGCTGCACAGAATCTAGGGCCACTCAGTAAATACCCAGAAACCACTACCCCCGTGGGAATAAACCCTTGACTTGAGTCTGCTTGACCTCTCATTTCTCCCTGGGGAGACTCATCAAGGGAAACCAGAGCAGACCCGAAGAGGAAGCTTGAACCTCATGGAATGGCCAAGGTTCCACCACCAGCTATGCAAGCTCCCACAGCTGCACTGCCCCCCACAAAAGTAGAGCCTTCATCTTTCCGGCAGGGTGCTGGGGGCGGGGAAAATGAAAGCCCTCTTAACCTTATCCAGGAAAGCAAAAAGCTAGACCTTTGGAACATAGATGGGCATTTTAAGTTCAGAGCCAGTCTATCCCATTGTGACATACTTAGGATACTCTAAAAGTCTGAGACAACTTCCCAGTAACAGAGGCTCCTACAGTCCTTCTCGGACCAGCAACATTACCCAATGAATGCCTTTTAAAAATAGTTTCTTTGGGAAATAGATGGGGAAACAGTAGAAACAGTGTCAGACTTTATTCTGAGGGGCTCCAAAATCACTGCAGATGGTGATTGCCGCCATGAAATTAAAAGACGCTTAGTCCTTGGAAGGAAAGTTATGACCAACCTAGATTGCATATTAAAAAGCAGAGACATTACTTTACCAACAAAGGTCCGTCTAGTCAAGGCTATGGTTTTTCCTGTGGTCATGTATGGATGTGAGAGTTGGACTGTGAAGAAGGTTGAGCACTGAAGAATTGATGCTTTTGAACTGTGGTGTTGGAGAAGACTCTTGAGAGTCCCTTGGACTGCAAGGAGATCCAACCAGTCCATCCTAAAAGAGATCAGCCCTGGGATTTCTTTGGAAGGAATGATGCTAAAGCAGAAACTCCAGTACTTTGGCCATTTCATGACTTATTGGAAAAGACTCTGATTCTGGGAGGGATTGGGGGCAGGAGGAGAAGGGGACGACAGAGGATGAGATGGCTGGATGGTATCACCGACTCGATAGATGTGAATTTGAGTGAACTCCGGGAGTTGGTGATGGACAGGGAGGCCTGGAGTGCTGCAAATCATGGGGTCGCAAAGAGTCAGACACAACTGAGAGACTGAACTGAATGTAAGAAAAGGTCTTCCCTGGTGGCTCAGACAGTGAAGAATCTGCCTGCAATGTAGGAGAACTGGGTTTGATCCCTGGGTGGGGAAGATCCCCTGGAGAAGGGAATGGCAACCCACTCCAGTATTCTTGCCTGGAGAATTCCAGGGACAGAGGAGCCTGGCAGATTACAGTCCATGGGGTCACAGAGAATCGGACACGACTGAGTGACTAACACAAAAAAGACTTCAAAAATTAAGCATTCAGGCCAAAGTCCACTGAAAAATGGATGCCAGGTTAGGTGACAAATGTGGGCTACACGTGAGCTGAGGCCACACCCCTTCCTTTCATTACTTCCTGTTTCAGAATCCAGAGAAGTGTAACCACCAGCATAATATACATGATTTCAGCCCAAAAGCCTAATTTCCAAATGGAAAATATGCATTATACCACTTTCATTAATCATTTAAAAATCTTCACTTTTGAAAAAATAAAGTCTTTTTTATCCTAGTGGCTTCAACAGTGCACTAAGTCACTTCAGTCATGTCCCACTCTTTGTGACACTATGAACCATAGCCCACCAGGCTCCTTTTGTCCGTGGGATTTTCTAGGCAAAAATACTGGAGTGGGTTGCCATTTCCTTCTCCAGGAGATCTTCCCAACCCAGGTATTGAACCCCAACCTCTTACATCTCCTGGACTGGCAGGCGGTTTTTTACCTCTAGTGCCACCTGGGAAGCCCAGTGGCTTCAAAGGAACTCTTAAATAATTTAATACAGGAACTCTCTTAAGGTTGCTGTAATCCAACCGACGAATATTTTACTCTCTTTGATGAAGTGGTAGTTTTGTACCATGCAATTAATCTCTCAGCTCTGACAAATGTGGTATGAAGTAGACATTTAAAATGGAATGGAAATTTCTGTAATTTTTTTTTTCCCCCAGACCTTAGCAAATGACCAAACTTGGACTTTTCAGGCTAGAGTACAAATTGAAATAATCTGATAACAATTTAATCCACGATTTACTGCACAGCTTATGGTGCTGACACTACTGGAGACATGGTTTTAGTAACCAAGTGACTGGAAACAAGCCAGATAACCGTATGTTAATAAAATGATTAAGGAAGTGGAAACAGAAGAGATGGTCCTTCCAAGATGTATACTGAAGAATTTAACTGAAGAATGTATGTGCACAATGTGAAAAAAAGACTAGAGTCAATTATAAAGTGTGGTGGGGGTAAGTGCACTGGTTATCCTCCTAAAGGAGTAGAGACCCTCCTCTCCGCTCTGTGTTTAGCTACCAACAAGGGAGACGGTGCCGCTGGACAAGAGACGTAAGCCTGTTCTCCAGTGTTCAGGTCGAAGTTCCAACAATCCTTCCTTCTTTCGCTCATGTCGGTATTATCTGGCCTTCCTCGTGAATGTTAAGACACCAAACAAGAAGCCCAATGGCTGGTGATTCCAAGAAGCCACACTCTGTACACCAATACCGAAACAGCCACTGGAAGTCAGGGAGTGCTGTCTGTCACCCTGGCCAAGCAAGTTTCTTATCCTCTCCAGGCCTCAGATTACTTCTCTGTAATATGGACACTATAATAGCCCAGAACTGTGAAAATTAAATGAGATCGTCTCTAAAGCCCTTGACACAATGTCAGGGTCAAGACTTGCTGGTCTTGACAGAGTTGAAATACACAGACTTGGCAACTACCTAAGGTCAAATCCAGGCTTCCCTGGTGGCTCAGCGGTAAAGAATCTGCCTGCAATGGGGAGACAAGCATAATATCCCTGGGTTAGGAAGATTCCCCTGGAGAAGCAAATGGCAACCCACTCTATTACTCTTGCCTGGGAATTTCCATGGACAGAGGAGCCTGGTGGGCTATAGTCCAAGGGGTCACAAGGAGTCGGACACGACTGAGTAAACAGCAACACCAAAATCAAATACAGCCAGTACAGAGTCATCCAGTCGCGTATTTGCCTCCAAATTCTATACTTTGTGGGAATGACGCTTCTCAACCAAGCAGTTGGTTGAGGCCAAGGTGCCATCAGCTGTTTATCCGGCGTCTGGGTTAACGGTGCTTTGTCCCCATCCCCTCCAAGAGCGAAGGAGGCCATCCCAGAGCAGTGGGCATTCCATGTTTCATCAACAGGTGCCAAAGAGAAACAGCGCCAAGCGCTCGGTCAGGCCGGCTCCTAAGTCAACCCTCCCGGATGGTCACGAATCTGGAACGCGTCCCGGGGGAGCGCGGGGCAGAAGAATCCAGAGGCGGCTCTTCGCGAGTGACCCGCCCGCCGGCAGGCGCGCGGATGGCAGACCCCAAGGGGGGACCGCGGGCAGCCTGGGTCCGGGGGCGCAGCCGCACGTGCTCTGAGGCGTGCCGGCGCCACTTCATTCAAACAGGCCCTTACCGGCCACCCCGCGCGTGCGACCCCCAGTCCTCGGCCGCCTCCGCGCCCCCGGGACCGCTCTACGCGGGGAAGGGAGGTGCCCGTATGCCTCGGTCTCAGCAGAAGAGGCAGGCGCCCTCCCCTGCGGGCACCTCCCCCCCGGGGAAGGGGACGGGGGAAGCGGCCCGAGCCCCCCGCGCCGCTGCGGAGTCGCCTGCCCGGGAGTCCCGGGCAGCACCGCCTGCCGCACTCACCGAGCGTGGCCACCGTGCCGGCCTCGAAGAGCAGGCAGTCCCTGCGGCCGCGCGCCTCCAGCAGGACGCTGCTTTCCCCCGAGGCCTCCAGCCGCCGGAGCAGCCGCAGCGCCTTGCTCAGAGCCATCGGCGCGCGGCCCGGCGCGGCTCCCCGAGCGCCCGCAACTTCCAGGAGTTTCACTTTGCGTCCCCGCCGCGGGCCAGGCGCAGGCTCCTCCCTGCCGGTTCCGCGGCCTCCGACCGGCCCGCCTCCGCCGCGCCCGCGCGCGCCGCCCCGGGCAGGTGAGGGCGCGCGGCCGCCTCCCCGCCGCCCGGTCCGCTCCGCCGATGCGCCGCGCTCCCCCCAGCGGCCGGGCCGCGGCTGGGTGGGTGGGTAGGGGGCGAGCTTCGGGCAAGATCGGGGGCCTGATGGGGGCCGGGAGCGGAGGGGAAGTGCTCCCGCGGTGGGCGGCAGCCGAGGAGGAAGATTCCACACATTCCTGGACGCGGAGGAGGCTGCCGTCGGCGGGGCGCCCTGAAGCTCCTGCAACGTTACTGGACGCCCCGCGGCCTTATATGGGCCCGCCGGGGCCTGGCCGGCGCCACTAGGCTAGAAACTGCCCGGCCCGGGACCTCCGCAGCACTCCGGAGTCCTCCCCAGCCCCGTCCAGGGCGCTGCGCCTCCCTCTCTGGCCTGCTTCTGCGACCTTGGGCGAGTCGCCTGTCCTCTGTGACTCAGTGGCCCTAAAAGGTAAAGCGGGATTAGGAAGTGTACTTGCTTCATAACGTTGCAGGGGAGGATGGAGTTAATCCGTACAAAGGGCTTGGTGCACGCCTGAGGAGCGGAAAGTGCTCCATCCATGGTGCCTTTTACTAGCTTTCTGTTCAGAGGATCCTGCGGCCCACTGTCCACACCAGGCAGAATTTGGGTAGCCAGGAGTCAAAGGTGGGTTATCTCTGAGACACTGAGCCCCTCATCTCTGGACCTGCCGCTTACCGTGGGACCTTGACTTCTCTGAACCTGCTTTTCTCTCTTATCAGATGGTGAGGGTACCTGCCCCAGAGGCTTGCAGGATGGGCGTGGAGTCATCATTCAGAGGAGCTGAACACTCTGGGAGTGACAAGCAGGGCAAACTGTGAGGTGCTGATGGTTGCAGGAGTGAGAGTGAAGGGCCTTTTCCCTCCGCCTTGCAACCCCTCCTCCCACCCTGCTGAGTGTACCGCCCTTGACTTCATGGCGGATACTTCAATCAGCCAGAATGTACGCAGGCATATGGACACCAGCATGTATCCGTGCATCCCCCATTAGGACACGTGGCCCATCTAGAATGACTGGCAGCTAAGGAACAGGAAGTATGCCCCTCTTGGCACTGGGTTTTTAGCCCGGGTGTTGGGACTGGTCTGCAGGGGAGAGGAGTCCAGGGGAGAGGGCTTACCTGGAGTCATCCTTTGGGTGGGTTTGGGGGTTTCATTTCCTTTTCCTATAGTGGGTGTGTGTACATCGGCTCCAGACCTCATCCGGGTGTTCTCATCGGACCCCGAATCCAGGTGATTCCTCTCTCACCCCTATTCTGCTCACATGGAGAAAGAAGCCTGTGGGTCAAGTAGTTTATATATCAGGCGTGTTCCAGAAGAAGTAAGGTGCCCAGTGCCAAGGAGGACGGCCACGCCCTTGCAGACATTCAGAAACGACCAGCAACGACTGACCAGGTAGTCCATCCTCTGTGGACCCCTCCCAGGTGTGATTCAGAGAATGAAGGAAATACAGAGAGATTCAAGTCGTTCCTGAGCATTCTGCTCTCTTGCTCACATATCCCACTAGGATGTGATGAAAGTCCCAGAAAGGATGCTCCTAAGTTATCCAAACATTTGTAAAATGGAGACATTGTTTCTGCCTGAGAACAGGGAGCCACTGAATGAGGCAGAGCAGCCTCTGGCCCACGTTTCCTTTCCTTTTAAACTCTAAGTTCTCTTCTTCCAGGAAGCCTTCCTGTGATGCCGAGGTTCCAGATAACCCCTCACACTCACAGAAGTCCACTCTGGCTCTCACCTGCTCACATGTTGCTTGAGAAGTGTTTGTAGAGTTCTGTTTTCTTAGTCTTGTTTCACAAATCAGGTTGTAAGGTCTGCGGAAGGGGATCAAGTCTTTTAAAATTTTCTCTCTCCTCTTTCCTGCATTTCCATGGGCCACAGCTCTGCCCAGTGACATTCTGAACACGTTTAAGAAACTTTCCTATAGTCCAGACCAGCACTTTAGCTTTACAGCTTAGACACTGTCAGACATATCAACTGTAAGATGAACTACTATTTCATGTACCGCTGAGAAGGAAAAAAAATGCTGCCAATTAAACTACGTAATGAAATCATTAGCAATGCCCTGATTTCAGCAGTTATAATGTGCATCTTAGATGCCAGTAATGGCTGTTCCCCTACCTCTGAGAACTGGCTGAATGAGCCAAATGCCTGCTGTATTTTCAGGTCTCTGCCGTCTGGTTTGGAGTGGGAGGGGTCCACGGGGACAGCAAAGGAAGCCCTGCCCTTTCATCCATGCTTCCTTGATAGACTGAGAGTCACCTAGGCACCAGTCCGTTTAGCAGATGGAGAAAGTAAGAAATCCTAACACATTCAAGAAAAAGGTCAGCTCTGACACCTAAACCATGAGTGCAACCTGAGAAGACCACTGGACCCGTCTGGGGAATGTTCTCGGGGAAGAATTAAGGAAGAAACGGAGGCAATAAGCATAGTTTGCTGACTTTGGAAGCCTGACTGGGGAAAAACACAAAATAAACAGGACAGTGGGCAGAGAGGACAAGAGACCTTTCTAAGACAGGCCAGGCCTGCTCAGATGATGTTTTCATCAGATCATCTTGGCTTCTGAGTTGCAACTTGAGGGAGCAGTGGGACCAGAGAGGAAGCAACTGTGACATCCCAGGGGTGCAGGTGTGCATGGGCGTTGGGAGTGAGTGGAGAGAAACAGTTGGGTTTGGGGTAGTTCTTTGAATTCTGTGAGACCACAGGGTTTGCTGCAAGAGTAGATGTGGAATAAGAGAAGGAGGCAGGAGTTTGGTGATATCATGATACTTTTGGCCAGATCACCTGGAAAGGTGGAATTGTCACCAGGTGAGATAAAGATGAGATGGTTGGGTGACATCACTGACTTGATGGACATGAGTTTGAGCAAGCTTCGGGAGCTGGTGATGGACAGGGAAGCCTGGAGTGCTGCAGTCCATGGGGTCGCAAAGAGTCGGACATGACTGAGCGACTGAACTGAACTGAGCTGAGATAAAGATGACTGTGGGAGGAGCAGGTGGCTGAATAGGCAGGCAGATTCAGTTCAGTTCAGTCGCTCAGTCATGTCCGACTCTTTGCGACCCCATGAATCGCAGCACGCCAAACCTCCCTGTCCATCACCAACTCCCAGAGTTCACTCAGACTCACGTCCATCGAGTCCGTGATGCCATCCAGCCATCTCATCCTCTGTCGTCCCCTTCTCCTCCTGCCCCCAATCCCTCCCAGCATCAGAGTCTTTTCCAATGAGTCAACTCTTCGCATGAGGTGGCCAAAGTACTGGAGTTTCAGCTTTAGCATCATTCCTTCCAAAGAAATCCCAGGGCTGCTCTCCTTCAGAATGGACTGGTTGGATCTCCTTGCAGTCCAAGGGACTCTCAAGAGTCTTCTCCAACACCACAGTTCAAAAGCATCAATTCTTTGGCGCTCAGCCTTCTTCACAGTCCAACTCTCGCAGGCAGATTGGGGCATGTTAATTCAGACACGACTTAGCAAACAGCAACAAAGGTTTGAGATGCCTGTTAAAAATCCAGGTGAAGGTGTCGAGTGGGCCGTTGGTTATGTAAGTTGGAGTCCAGTGGGAGGTTTGGGCAAAGGAGTAAATATGAAGGCTGTGAGCATCCCCAGGGTGTTTAAAGCCTTGGTCTGGATGAGTTGACCACGGGCTGAGTGCTGGTCAGAAAGGGAGGAGTGGGAGCTGAGCCTAGGGACACTCTGGTCTGGGGTGCTGAGGGCAAGGAGGGGGCCCACGAGGTAGGGGACCACCAGCCGTTACCCGTCCTAGGATCCAAAGGAAGGAATCATCCCAAGGAGCAGACGGCAGTCAAGGATGGCAAAGGCCACTCTGGGTCCAGGACAGGACTGGTCCTTTCACTTTTGTCACATAGAGGTTTCGACTGCCCATTAGGAGAGCAGTTTGGGGACATGGGAGGGGGTACAGGGAGCTCTTTTTTACAGCCTATTTCTTCTTGCATGACCCTCTGTGTAGCCAGGCGTCTAGGAGTCGACTCCAGGTGATTGAAAGCATGCAACACACTTGGAGACCGTCATTCTGAACCCCTCAGCTTCTCCTGGTGAAACGTTCCGTTGTTCTCGTTACTCTGGGCCCGTCTTCCAGTTTCCTCGCCTGGAAGCGTGTGGTGGACACAACTGTCCAATAAGGTTCTGACTCACGTGGCACACAATTAAGGCGGTGACCCACAGTCATTGCTGGGTTCATCTCAATTTCCTGTACCTTTGTACTCTCTTTAAAAGGGTTTCATTAAACATACAACAAATTATGACTTAACTTTCATACCTTAATAAAAGTTTCCATCTAAATGCATTCACAGATTAGAAGATACCCTTTTGTCTAGACCACGGGCCCTTGTAGGGAGTTGAGAAGAATGTGATCACCATAATATACCAGCGAGACAACTCAGCCCAGCCCAGATGAGCTTTATTGAGTCTCTGTGTGTACTGACTGGCTGGCTTTAAAAGATTTCTAGCCCTAACTTTTAGATAAAACTTGAAAGTTTTTCAAAGTACTTTTCCTATGCAATATTTAATTAGCCATTAACAACACTGTGGATATTTAAAGCTAAAAACTACTATTCTCAAGTCATTAATTAACTGATTCATTCATTTACCCAGACTGCAATCTCCCATAAACTTGTTTAGTCACCAAAGAGATTGCATAACCTTGCAGACTGGTGTCATTTTTCTAAACAACAATTATTTAATATCATCAGATATTGTTAGTCTTCACATTTCCGAGTGTCTTGTAAATGCCATCAGTCACTTTCCATAGTTTGTGTGAACTGCACAAGTAATGTTGACACAGTCTGACTGATGCGTCTCTAAACCCCCCTTTAGTTTTTTTTATTTTTATTTTTTGCGGTGGCCTCTCTCGTTGTGGAGCACAGGCTCTAGGGCTCTCGTGCATGAGTAGTTGTGGTACGTGGGCTCAGCAGTTGTGGTACACAGGCTTAGTTGCTCCTTGGCACGTGAGATCTTCACAGACCAGGGATCGAACCTGTTCCCCTGCATTGGCAGAGGAATTCTTAACCACTGGATCACCAGGGAAGTCCTCTTAACCCTCTTCAGATACACAACTTTCCCTTCCATTTCTTTTTTCCCTGGCAATTTACTTGTTGAAAAAACTAGCTCGCATGCCCAGCAGCCCTCACAGACTGCCTTTTGCTGAGTGTTCCTGTGGTATCGTTTAGCATGCCCCCTTGCTTTGTGGATGACCTGTGATATAGCTCAGTAGTTGGATACAGAAGCTCTAGCAGATTCTGTCTCCTGGTTAGATATGTTCTTCCCATCAGGAAGCACAGGTCTGATTGCTTCTCTTTGTGAGGTAGCAGCCACTGAGCGTCAATGCTGTTGTCCTTGCTCTATTAGTTAATAGTTATGCTCTATTATATTGCTTTCTTGATCTGTAGCCTTTTTTGTTTAGTCGCTAAGTCCTGCCCAATAATTTTTCAACCCCATGGGCTGTAGCTCACCAGGCTCCTCTGTCCATGGGATTTCCCAGGCAACAATATGGGAGCGGGTTGTCATTTCCTTCTCCAGGGGATCTTCCCAACCCAGGGATGGAACCTGTGTCTCCTACATTGGCAGGCAGTTCTTTACCACTGAGTTACCTGGGAAGCCCCCATTAGTAGCTAAAATTCTTCTAAAATAACAGAAAATTCCCTTCTACTATTTTTTACCTGATGGCAACATAAACAAAAGAGGCAGAACACGATTCTTTTCCTTTATTTACTAGCGTTCAAAATAATGAGTTACTTTGAACTCAGTGAATTGGTCTATTAACATCCTCCAATAGTGACCAACTAATTATATTTTTTTCACTTTCATTATGAACTCCTATTTGAGTTTAAACAGACTTGATGTGTTCCAGTCCCTTGCAGTCTTATCCTTATTGATGCTCAAAATGTTCCCTCTTTGGCCACTGGAAGCATCTTTAAGTTGGCTCCGGGCTCCTCTTGACAGGACCTCAAAAGTCCTTGCTTGTTTCCTAGCCCTCTAGAATGAAACACCAAGCTCAATTTGTACATTTTCTGCTCTTAACAGTGGGAATTAATCATTTCTTTAAGAAGCCCTGATTCTCTTTGGTTGAAAACAGCATTTGAAGATCACATTTGGTCATTTAGAAATTTTACCCTCACGGTCTCAGACCCTGTCTGCATATTAATCCAGGCCCGTTTTACCCAGTTAAGCTCGTTTTCTCTAAGACAATTATTTGAAGCTGCTCCTCCCTCCCACCCCATCTCCTCCACCCCCTACTCTCAGCAATTTACTGGCCTCACGCCTCCCTGAGAACGTGGAGACCCGAGAAGAGAACGCCCTCACTTTCCATCCCTGAAGCTCCCACATCGTCTTCTTTTCTTGCAGTGACAGGGAGGAAAACTTGACCGTGAAGGCTCTCTGGCACTTTGTGTAAGCTCTGCGGTCTGGGAAAAGACACGAACTTCAAATAGCTGCAAGAACAGCTTCCAACAAACAGCTCTCCTGGGGAGAGACTCGAGCTTTTGCATCGATAGCAGTCCTGCTCCTGGGGAGCCACGTGCTCAGACCCTGTCCCCCTTCCTTTCAGGGACTCTATCCCTTCCCTTAGCCCCACCGTCTGGGTCGCCGAACCCCCTCTCTCCTGGATCATGCCCCGCAGGGTCCTGATGTGCTGCAGGGTCTCCCACTATAAGGGGGAGACCCTCCGCCCACCCTGCTCCCCATGGCGCTTCCTGGAGATCATAAACTTGAAACGAAGCCAGTCTGTGAGATTCAGGGGTGTCGGAGGCACGCTGGAGCTGTCCACCCGGAGCTGTTAATTCCGCATCACACTCGCCGGCTAAGCCTCGTCTGGGCCCACCTCTCCTCCTGACCACTGCATCCGCCCTTCTCTGGACTCCCAGTAACTGGCCTGTTTCCGCACCTCGCCCCACAGCAGGGCGGGCAAAGCATGGCACCCCCTTGTTACTCGGGCATTGTCCCCTTCCTGCCCCCGCTGTCCTTCTACCCGCCCCCAAGGTCCAGGCTCGCTGCCCTCCCTGGGTCCCCAACAAGCCAGGTCCCAACTCAGGGTGCCAGTGTGAACCGTTGCCCACTGGCTGTGTCCTTCTCAGCTTGCTTGCTTCCCACGAGATGCCTGCAGAGGAGCTCATCACACTATTCCCCACCCTTCTATATCTTGTTGTTACCCTCAGTGGCAGGGATCCATCTGACTCCACACATCTGTGCTTTACTCGGTCACCTTCACTCAGACAGAATCAAGTAAACTTTAAATGCACGAACTCAGCTTTGAATCCTAGAGCCGCACTTGCCATGCGGGGCAACCTCGAGAAACGAGCTGAACTTCGCTGAACTTCGCTGCCTCTGCTTCGGAATCTTTTTTATGTGAGAATTAAGGACGCTGTGAACATTAAGATAGGTGGCGCAGTAGTAAAGAATCCACCTGCAGGAGGCGCAGGAGAGGCGGGTTCGATCCCTGGGTTGGGAAGATCTCCTGGAGCAGGAAATGGCAACCCACTCCAGTGTTCTTGCCTGGGAAATCCCATGGACAGAGGAGCATGGTGGGCTGCAGTCCGTGGGTCACAAAGAGTCAGACATGGCTGAACATGCACACATGCACACGCACACACACACACACACACACACACACACAGGATGTGGAACAGCGCCTGCCCCACAGGGACACTACGCCGGTGTCAGCCATCCCTGCTGCCGCCCACTGTACATTTCAGGGCCATGTCTGTACAGTTATCGCTGGACTCCCAGCGCCTGGCATCCTGGAGTCCTTGTTGAGTGAAGAAATGAAAGACACGTGGACACCCGCGTGGAACTGGCCTGGGAACCACGCCTCTCACGTAGACCCTGGGCCAAAGGCAGCTCAGATGATACAGGCCTTTGCGTTTCATTGCCAGAGGCCAGAACTGGAATATACACGAGAAGGACTGAACAACTGCAGCCGCGGGAGAAGCGGGAGGTCCGTCTGTGCTCTCCACCGCAGGCGGCCCCGCTGGCTGTCCACCCATGAGGTCCTTCTAGCTCCCTGGCGTCGCTTTCCTAGACATGGCCGTGTGTCTTTGCCACTGTCCACCCCACTGTCCACCCCACTGTCCACCCTACACCTCATTGCAGTGCAGATGAGGTCTGGGGTCACCCGGCTCAGGTCCCTGGGAAAGCGTGCCTCGCGCTGCTGGCCGTGGCTGTGGGGCGGGGGTTGGACATCGATAATAGGAGGGGTTGCTTGGAAGTTCATTTTATTAGGTTATTATCTTTTGTAAACAGGGAGCATGAGGTACTGATCTGTGCACGCGTGCACACACAAACACACACACACGACTGGACTTATGACCTCACAGGGCGATAGCTGAGTCCAGACTCTCATCAGTTTTCCTTGCAACCCAAGAGCGTGACCCCTCGGAGCCTCCCAAACCCAGACTGAACCCCGTCAGGGTGCCTGGCAGCTCGGCCACCCCCGCAGCCGTGGTGCGCCCGGAGCCCGGGTGACGCCTCCTTCTGAAAGCCAGCGACCCCTGAAGCGGATGGGTCCATTCAGAGGCGGGTCCGTGGGGCCGCCTGCGGGCCCGGGAGCCAGGGGAGCTGTATTCGCGGCTCTGGCCCAGACCAAGCTCCACACACAGGTGTGCCGGCTGCCCGTCCAACCTTGGGCCCCGCCCCGCATCACGACAGGAAAAACAACCCGAGGCACACCTGTCACAGCTGGGGGCTGCGGGGCGGGGCCTTTCTCAAGCCAAGAACAGCTAGGACCTGCTTGTCCATTGTTCGGTTCAGTTCCACAAGCAGGAAGAGCCTTTTCCAGGGGCTGGGTGGCTGTTCAGGGTGGAATCTGGCTGTTCAGTTAACCGAAGAAGCTCTGACAACAAAGGTCGGCCCCCTCTCCCCACCCCTGGCCCTTCCACGCCCGGCATAAGAGCTGACCCTCCCCCACTGGATTCATGCAGGGGAGGGGTGGGGGAGGGTCAGCTGCCCAGCCCCTCCCCCACAGGATTCTTGCCAAAGAGGAAGAGCAGGCCTCCCAAAGGCGCTCCCATTTCAGTATGGGGGTGCCTGTTTCCCTTCTATCCTTAACTCTTCTCCAGAAATACCCCTTTCCTGAGGGGGTTACAAGACCCATCCATGGAGGAAAATGCCAACTGTTTAATAATAAGACCTCTGTACCTCGTGACTCCAAGAGCATGGAGAAAAAAGTTACAGAGGGGTAAGTTTTGGTTCCACATCCAGAAGAACTTTTTAGCAATTAGATGCGTGTTAAGTCCATTCTGAAGGAGATCAGCCCTGGGATTTCTTTGGAAGGAATGATGCTAAAGCTGAAACTCCAATACTTTGGCCACCTCATGAGAGGAGTTGACTTATTGGAAAAGACTCTGATGCTGGGAGGGATTGGGGGCAGGAGGAGAAGGGGATGACAGAGGATGAGATGGCTGGATGGCATCACGGACTCGATGGATGTGAGTCTGAGTGAACTCTGGGAGTTGGTGATGGACAGGGAGGCCTGGCGTGCTGCAATTCATGGGGTCGCAAAGAGTCGGACATGACTGAGCAACTGAACTGAACTGAACTGATAGTTTAAAAAAAGGGAGGGCTGCCTGTGTAGAAGTAAGCTCCCCGTCTTTGGCTAGATGCAGGCAGAGGCTGGATACTGACCCCATCCTGTGGGTATGTAAGAAAGGAGAAACTTTATGTTTCTGTTTTTCTAGGTTTGAAAAGTTTCAAAATATAAATTTTAGGGAATTAAAAATAATATAAATTTTAAATAAACTACAAATTTTACAAATAAAATGTACATCTAAAATAAACTGTGCTCCTTCAACTTAAAAATTCTCTCTGTAACAGCATATTATAGCTAATGTATCAGAGGTACTTAGGAATGCTTTGGCTGGAAGTAACAGAAAATTCACCTATGAAAGTCTTAAAGTAGACAAGAAGTCTCATGGTAGAGCATCTAGAGTTAGGGTAGCAGTTCAGCAATGTCATCAAAGATCAAGGTGAGGTCCTTCTTTCTTTTCCTTTATCCTTAACACAGTGGCCTGTTGACTGACTCATGATCACAAAATGGCTGCTTCAGCTCCAGGCATCACAGTAATATCCAAGGTAGAAAGAAAAGAGGAATCTAGGTCAGTGGTATCTAAAAAGCTTGCCCAGAGGCCCCTAACAAATTGTGTCACATGACCCCCCCTTAGAGACTTTCCCTCTCTCTTCAGTTGAAATGGACAAGAGAGAAAGGGCTTGGGAATGAATGCGCTTGTGTCTAACACAGCCAGCATCTGATCATCTGGTTATTTTAGCATAAGGCTTAATGCTGCCTACAGTTATAAATTATTTTAACTGTTCCTGATGTCATGTATCTCCTCCCAAAGCAATCATGGTGAAATGGAGAGGACAGCAAGGATTTCTGACTTGCTCATTGAATGCGAAAGCCCCGATAGGACTTACTAAATAGCAGGTTCTCCAAATGTCTCATCTGCCGTTTTTTTTGTTGGTGACACTGCCTTCTGACCCTCTAATTTGGTATTCTATCTAGTTGACAGAATTTGTTTTTTTCACCGGGGTGCTAACAAACTCAGCAGGCTCACATGGGTTTCCTCCTCTGCTAACAAATACACAGATCACTGGTATTTTCAACTTAGCTCTGGAATTAGGAGACCAACATGTCGCTGTCCCCAGTGGCCATGTTTCCACAGGGAGTGTGGAATAAAAATCGTCAGATAAAAAGCTGACAGTCACCAAAACAATATTACAGCATTTTTTTGCAGATCAAGCTATGTGACTACTTCAACCACAAAAGTGAACACAAAATAACTTCTCTGACAAAAGAGGAACTGGGACCCCCCTGGTGGTCCAGTGCTTAAGACCCTGTGCTTCCGCGGCAGGGACGCAGGTTCAATTCCTAGTTGGGAAAGATCCTGCATGTCCAGTGGCACAACCAAAAAAAAAAAAAAAAAAAAAAGGATCTGCCTCAGTTTAGTGAGCACAGTAAAAAGAATAAAGGAGCTGTTATGTCAGGTCACCTGGCTCACATCCATCTTATGAGTCCTTACTTCTGTGACTTCCTGGTGAATTGAAATTTTTCTGTGAGGCAACATCTGTCTTTGATTCTCTTCTTTTACACAAGGTGAGCTTTGCATCTTTTCTTAGTGCCCATGGAAATGTCTTAGCAGTTAAGGTTCCCAGTCACGTTTTCCCCTCCAATTTTACTGAGATGTAACTGACATATAACATTGCTACTAAGTCACTTCAGTCGTGTCCGACTCTGTGTGACCCCAAAGACGGCAGCCCACCAGGCTCCCGCATCCCTGGGATTCTCCAGGCAAGAACACTGGAGTGGGTTGCCATTTCCTTCTCCAATGCATGAAAATGAAAAGTGAAAGTGAAGTCGCTCAGTTGTGCCCGACTCTTAGTGACCCCATGGACTGCAGCCTACCAGGCTCCTCCATCCATGGGATTTTCTAGGCAAGAGTACTGGAGTGGGGTGCCATTGCCTTCTCCGACATATAACATTATATGAGTTTAAAGTTAGAAGAGGTAGTCTGCTTGATTCTCCATGAGGACATGGCTTTTGTGCTACAAAAATGTCCCACGGTTTGTGGTTTTGTTGTAGCCATGCATTCTGGGAAACAAACTCACTCAGGAGGACAATGCAGATAGCGGAGTGCAGTTTATTACACCGGCGGCCCAAGGCAGAGTCTCCTCTCAGCCAAGGACTCTGACCAGTTTTTCTGAAAATCTTATATACCTGAAGTGTATGTGCCCAAACCCTCCTCTTCAAATTCCCTGAAACTAGTCTGAACAAAGGAAAAGAAAGATACAATCAAAGTTAACCCGTGATTCATATGCCTTAAACCTAGGTAGTTAACAGTGGACAATTATTAATAGGCCTGTGGTCATATCCCAATAATCATAACAGAATTTATGATTCTGTTTGGTTACACAGATAATTAGGGTATTCTTTTAGGCAACAGAGAGTCCAGGTATGAGCCCTGCAGCTCTTCCATCCAGGGGGCCTGGTTTTCCAGTTGGTCTGTCGTTTCCATAGATACTGGGCATCTAGCCCAAAGTCCACAGTCGGGGCCAAGATGGAGTCCTGCTCTCGAGATGGAGCCTGTTCTGTCTGTTTGCTCCTTCATTTCCCCCTCTTGATGCTCTTAATTCATAGTATGAGCATCATTCATAGGGATATATTGCACCCTGACTCTCTGACCTCCAATTTGGGAGAACGACATCAACCTTTAGGTTGCAAAGTTCATAATACATTGTAAAGTAAAGGGTCCACAAAGCAGAACTATCAAGGCAACTATAACAATGGTAAATATAGTTTTCCACCAATCACCCTTCACCCAAGATAGGACCGAAGTCCAAAAAGGAAGATTATCATCAGACATAACTTTTACCTAACCTTTCCTGTCATCTAGGGTGGCTGATATATAGCCAGATAAATCAGGATTATATACACAACATTCAACTTTAATTATAGCACAGGTCTCTCTTTGTACTGAAACTATGGTTAGTCTCAAGATGATACCAGCAAGTCCTTGTAGCAGCAGTTGATTGCAGAGCTTCATCTCTTTTTCTTCTTTAAGGTGATCGTGGTTTCACGGGGATCAGTGGGGTCCTTTTGCATAGTCCACTCGGCCTCCTCCGGGTCTCATGGTATGCTCTCCTCACCCTCCTGTGGTGGATCCAGGGAGTGACACCTGCAACTTTAACTGCAGTCGGGCTGGTTAGAACCGCAGCATATGGACCCTTCCAATGTGGGGCCAATCAGTCGTGTTTCCAGTCCTTGACCACCTGATCCCCGGGCACAAATTCGTGAATCTGTTCCCAAGGGGGAACGGCACCCTTTCTTGTACAAACTTAGTTACCTGATTTATTGCCTTACCCAGTTGTTCCATCTGCTGCGAAATCTCATCTCCCCTTACCTGAGGCAAATTTGTTGACACCTGTTTTATTATGGGAGGGGGCCTCTTACACAATTTGGTACGGAGAAGAGCCATGGGACTGTGGGGTCATCCTGAGTCTGAGCAGAGCCGTCAGAAACAAGCCCACCCAGGAACAGTCAGTCTCTAAGGTCCACTTGGAGAGTGTCTCTTTAAGTGTCCGGTTGGTTCCTTCCAACATCCCAGGACTCGGGGGCCTGTATGCTGTATGTAATTTCCACTTGATGTTTAAAGTTTTGCTTCCTTGTTATACTAAATCAGCTACGAAAGCCGGGCCATTGTCTGATCCAATGCTGGTAGGAAATCCAAATCTGGGAACTATTTCCCTAAGCAGGCACCAGGCTACTTTTGATGCTCTTTCTGTCTGGGTAGGAAAAGCTTCTACCCATCCTGAGAACGTACATACCATGCCCAGCAGGTAATGGTAGTGTCGGTGAGGTTTCATTTCAGTGAAGTCCACTTCCAGGTGTTCAAAGGGCAGCGTGCCTTTTACCTGAATCCCTGGAGGTTTCTGTCTGTGCCGAGAGGCAGTGTTGACCTGTGAGCAGGCAGTGCAGTTCTGAGATTTTGTCCTGCATAGGGAAGAGAGGCGGGGAACCAAGAAATAGTTTCAAATTAGCTCTTCCAGTTTATCATGGCCTAGATGGGTCACTTGGTGTGTTTGGCTTACCAGAGTGGGTGCCAGCTCCTCTGGTAACAATAATTTGCCACTTGGCAATTCCCACCATCCCTTTTCAGTCTTGATGGCCCCTTCTGCTTTGGCTAGTTGCTTTTGGGCTTCAGTGTATTTTGGAGAGTCTAGCATTAGCTCAGATAGCTCCGCCAATATGAGAGCTTTAATAGCGGCTTCACTTGTCACCCCCAAGCCCTCGGCTGCTTGTTTAGCGGTCTTATCTGCCAGTCTGTTCCCTGAGCCTGGGGGGTATCCTCTTTTTGACGTCCTCAGCAGTGCACGACTGCAACAACCCTTTCTGGTTCCCAGGCAGCATCTAATAGGGTCTTAATTTCTTCCTTATTTTTAGTATCTTTTTCACTAGCTGTCAGGGGCCTCTCTCCTTATACAGAGCCCTGTAGTGTGGCAAAAGCATACCTGGAGACTGTGTCAATGTTTGTCTTCTTACCTTTTGACAGCTGAGGGCCTGGATTAGAGCATATAGTTCAGCCTGTTGAGCGGACCAGTGTGATGGCAGAGAGCAAGCCTCAACGATGGTTTCTTCCATGACTAGTGCATATCCCAACAGTCATTGTCCTTGTTTCACCAGGCTGGTGCCATTGGTGTACAGGACCCAATCTGGGTCCGGGATTGGCTGCTCTCTCAAGTCAGGGCTGCTGGCATATTTCCTTGCAATCATGTGAGGACCCACATTCTCCCATAAGAAAGAGAGTGGCCAGATTCAGAACCTGACAAGGCTCAGTAGTAGCATGGGGGTTCTCACATAACAGTCCCAGGTATTGCGTAATCCGGGATGTTGACAGCCATGCATGGGGGTCCCCTCGCAGGAGAGTGTTGACCTCAGGTGGGACTTTTATGAACAAATCTTGGCCCAAAGTCAGCTCAGTTGCCTCCCGGACCAGTAAAGCAACTGCAGCAACTGCCCATAAGCATCCTGGCCACCCAGTGGCAACACTGTCCAGCTGATTAGAGATAAGTCACTGGTCTGTCCCATGTCCCCATAGTTTGGGACAACAGTCCCCTTAGCCACCTCGTCCTTTTCAGTCACATAAAGAGTAAACGGCTTAGCAAGGTCTGGCAGGCCCAAGGCGGATGCTGACATCATTATACCAGGTTTGAGTTCTATTACCAGTGGGACTTGTTTTGCAAGCCTGGGGTGGGTTGTCTTCCGCCCAGACCTCAGGGAATTGTTGAGTTAACTCTCTCTCTCGACTGTTTAGCTTGTCCAGTTTCCCTTCCAGAAGATCATGCAACCTCCATTCATCTTGAGGGGTTACTGAGAGGAAGAGTAAGTAGGTGGTTGAGCCCACTCGAACAGTGGGTCTTTCGTGGGGGGAAAGGTGACTTGTGCCCCCAATTTGGATAGCAAGTCTCTTCCTAACAAAGGTACTGGGCATTCAGGGATGTATAAAAATTCACGAGTCACTTGGTGTCCCCCCATCTGACATTTTCAGGGTAGGCTGGAGACACAAAGGCTGCATTTATCACATCTGAGACCCAGCAGCCTCTGGCTGGGTCTATTGGCATATAGTCTATAGGCCTCGCACAGTCTTTCGCAGAACGCAGAGGGTGATTCGCTTTCCCTCTGAATCACTTCGGAGGGCTTTGCGATACTCATAGCTTTTCGGGCCCCCCTCTTGAGAATGTAAAATCGCCTCCGAATATCTCTCAGGTGGCTCCCCCTCCTCTGTGTTACAGTCCCACCGGGCCTCTCATCGGGGCGGCTGGCTCTGCCCACCGCTGCGGGTTTGCAGCACCCTCAGGTGCCACTTCCGTTAACCATTTTCTGGCCTCAGGATCCTGTGTCTTTCCTCAGTGCTGAAAAGGGAGACTAGTAGTGGATTACGTCATCCTATGCAGGGCGGTGGGGTCGAAAAACAGTCTCCATTATCTAATCATGGCTTGTGGCTCCCCCGAGTACGGTGGAGCGTGTCCTGAGCTGGAGGCTGTCCTAGCTCTCTGAGGGGCATCTGTAGTGGGCTTCTTTCCCCCTGTTCCTTGGTGGAGTGCAGCCTCTGTCTAATTGCTGCGTTTTCTTCCTCCTTCCCATCAGTACTCACCGGGAAATACAATCTAGATACAGTCTAGGAGGTCCACCTGAGGTGGGATTCTGGGGGCGCTGACCAGAGGTCTCCGTTGCTGGGATCCTGCCGAAACAGCAGCTCTACAAACTCTGGGAAAGCTGGCGGAGGAGCGCCTGCTGCAGGACTTCACCTGGCCCTGGATCGGGCGTTAAGGCGGCCTCCGGTCCTGGTGGAGCACTGGGAGGCAGGCGCGTCATTAGCCAGTATGGGGGAGGGGTCAGGTCATCCCCATCCAAATCCTGTAGAATTTCCTTTTTTATCATCAGTCAACTTTTATGCCATTGATATTTTTCCCTTTCCCATCTGGACACAGAACCTTGTCCAGGTAGGAGGCTCTTGAGCTACCCTAGCCGTGAGTCAGTATGTGGATATTGATCCAGGTGTCCTGGCCCTCCTGTGACTACTGCATAGCCTGCTCCCACTATCTTTAAGCTCATGGTGCTCTCTGGTGGCCGTCCTACTCCCACACGGGGCCATTCGACCTCACAGAGTATGTGGAGGCGGTGAGGCTTCATCTTCACCCCATAGTCTCCTCCAAATCCCTTCTTAAAATTTTGAATCCTGCACTTCAATACAGTTGCCTTAGATTCACTCCTCCCATCTTGCTTACCTTCTCGGACCTTCTTCTACTTTTCCTTTTCGTTCTGTCTACAAAGTTCTCAGCACTCTATGTACTTCTGATATTTCCACTCAATGACACTTAAATTGCCATTCAGCCTCCTTTCTAATTGGGGTGAGAAGAGCCTTACCTGCCAGACCCCAGAGGGAGAAGGGGGATCAGCGTGTCTTCACCTGCCGGTCAGCACAGCCGAACCAGAACACTGCGTGGTCCAAGACTGTTTCTCCCTTAACTTTTAAAGTCCATTCTGCCTTGGTGGGCTTGATCAGGTGCGGATGAAAATACAGATGGGTTAAATATCCCATGGCCGTCTCCGGAAAAGCCAATTCATACTCACTTATGTATCCCCCTCCTTCTAGCCTAACAATTCCGAGGGGGTCAAGAATTTCATAGCAGATGGGATACCTCCTTGGGGAGGGCAGCATACGAGCACACAAAAACCAAGTTTCTTCTCCTAAAAATCCCCTGGCAATTGCTTGGTAATAATTTTCCCCAAGACAGCATGGACACCACCTCCTAAATGACCTTCACAAATTTCCTTCCTAAGCCCTAACACGCTCGTCAACCTGTGTACCAAGGAATCGTTGCCACCTGCCTATTCCAGGCCCCTGTGGGTCTGTGCCCCTTCTAATCCCTCTCAGGAGGGTGATCAGGCCCCCTCTTCCACCCTGCTGGTAGGATCCTCCTCACCTCAGCGCTCAGTTCCCCTGCTGCCATCTACCACCTGCTAACGTGAAAGGTCCGGGCATTGAGAAGCAGAATCCTTCCAGAAGGGCGAGGCGCCTTCCCCCCTCTAGAAGATTCGAACTGCAAGGCCTCAGAGTAGTCCCAAATGGGACTTGTCTCCTCAAAGTGAGGAGTTTCCCGGCCCATGCACCAAATGTTGTAGCCACGCGTTCTGGGAAACAAACTCACTCAGAAGGACAATGCAGATAGCGGAGTGTGGTTTATTACACCACCGGGCCCAAGGCAGAGTCTCCTCTCAGCCAAGGACCCCGACCAGTTTTTCTGAAAACCTTATATACCCTAAGAGTACATGCCCAAACCCACCTCCCAAAATTCCCTGAAACCAGTAAGAAGAGTCTTGAGAGTCCCTTGGACTGCAAGGAGATCCAACCAGTCCATTCTGAAGGAGATCAGCCCTGGGATTTCTTTGGAAGGAATGATGCTAAAGCTGAAGCTCCAGTACTTTGGCCACCTCATGCGAAGAGTTGACTCATTGGAAAAGACTCTGATGCTGGGAGGGACTTGGGGCAGAAGGGGACGACAGAGGATGAGACGGCTGGATGGCATCACCGACTGGATGGATGTGAGTTTAAGTGAACTCAGGGAGTTGGTGATGGACAGGGAGGCCTGGCGTGCTGCGATTCACGGGGTCGCAAAGAGTCGGACACGACTGAGCGACTGATCTGAACTGAACTGAGTCTGCACAAAGGAAAAGAAAGATACAACCAACGTTAACCCGTGATTCATATGCCTTAAGCCTAGGTAGTTAACAGCGGACAATTATCAATAGGCCTGTGGTCATATCCCAATAAGCATAATATAATTTATGATTCTATTCAGTTACACAGATAATTAGGGTATTCTTTAAGGCAACAGAGAGTCTAGGTACGAGCCCTGGGGCTCTTCCATCCAGGGGGCCTGGTTTTCCAGTTGGTCTGTCGTTTCCATAGATACTGGGCATATAGTTCAAAGTCCACAGTCTGGCCTAAGATGGAGTCCTACTCTAGAAATGGAGCCTGTGCTGTTTCCTCCTTCAATTTTTAGGCACATTTGTGGTGCGTGAACCAAGACTCCATGCCCAGCTCCTAAGCGGCCTCTAGGGCGCAGAGGGTCTCCAGTCACGGTGGCTATTTTCAGCTTGACTTGCTTCTCAATGCCCAGGTGACCCCCAGGGGCTCACATGCATTTTTTTAGACAGTAGTGTTGACTAGACAGCCAGGTCGGTTTGTCTCTCTATATCTGGAAGTTTGCTCACAGTGAGTTAAATAAGCTTTCTCTGCCTCTTGGTGCCAGGACTCCCCAGGAGGTAGTGAGGATATACTCAGAGCTTGCTTTCCCCTCACTTTTCATTCTCTCTGCCACAACATGTCCTGCCCATCCCAACACCCTTTATACAAAAACCCAAAACCCCACACTGAGTCAAACAGCTCTGAAAGGAAGGACTTCCCTTTCTCCTTAAGGCTGGACGACTTTCCGTTTCTCCCTCCTTTGGCCAAGGACGGCAGTAGGTTTTTGCTCTGCCTTCACTTAACAAGCTGGTGCTGAGCCTGAAGGGCCCCTGGGGATTTGGCATAAAGACTGCTGGATCAGATTCAGGCATCCGGCTCAGACCGCTGACCTGGGTGATCACCCAGAACCTCCAGGGCTAAGTGGAAACTACCGCCCATCCACTTGTGAAATTACGCAGTCCTCCCTCTCAAGACATTCCTTCAGTGTCCATATTATAAGAAAAAGGAAAAAGAAGGAGAAGAAATTACAAGAAAAAGAACAGGACTCGGCTGACGAAATGTGAGATGAGAGTCTTGTTAGGTGAGGAAACTGACTTTGTCTTTAAAGTGAGTCACCCAGACGTCTAAGAATCTGATGAAAGGTGCAAATCCCTTTTCCCAGAAAAAAAAGTAAAATACGCATATAATTTGTTTACAATTCCATGTGATTCATTGTCACACATCCCCTAGTGATACACAGACCATAGGTTAAGAATTCCTCTTTTGGAAACAAGTTAGAAGCTGCTATCAAAAGTACCTCTTTTTTGCATTGCTGTTTTATTTTTGTTTATTTGCCTATTGCTGTGCTGGGTCTTTGTCGCTTCATGGGCTTTCTCTTGTTACCTTGCGGTGAGCGGGGGCTACTCTCTAGTTGCAGTGCAAGAACTTCTCATTGTGGTGGCTTCTAGTGTTGCAGAGCGCAGGTTGTAAGCGTGCAGGCTCAGTAGCCATAGCTCTCAGGCTCTAGAGCACAGGCTCGATAGTTGTGGCCAGTTCAGTCCAGCCACTCAGTCGTGTCCGACTCTTTGCGACCCATGGACTGCAGCCTGCCAGGCCTTCCTGTCCATCACCAACTCCAGGAGCTTACTCAAACTCTTGTCCATTGAGTCGGTGATGCCGTCCAGCCATCTCATCCTCCATCGTCCGCTTCTCCTCCCGCCTTCAATCTTTTGCAGCATCAGGGTCTTTTCAAATGAGTCAGTTCTTTGCATCAGGTGGCTAAAGGATTGGAGCTTCAGGTTCAGCATCAGTCCTTCCAGTGAATATTCAGGACTGAGTTCCTTTAGGATGGATTGGTTGGATCTCCTTGCAGTCCAGGGGACTCTCAAGAGTCTTCTCCAACACCACAGCTCAAAAGCATCAATTCTTTGATGCTCAGCTTTCTTTATAGTCCAACTCTCACAACCATACATGACTACTGGAAAAACCATAGCTTTGACTAGATGGGCCTTTGCTGGCAAAGTAATGTCTCTGCTTTTTAATATGTTGTCTAGGTTGGTCATAGCTTTTCTTCCAAGGAGCAAGTGTCTTAATTTCATGACTACAATCACCATCTGCAGTGATTTTGGAGCCCCCAAAAATAAAGTCTCTGTTTCCATTGTTTTCCCATCTATTTGCCATGAAGTGATGGAACTGGAAGCCATGAAATCAGTTTTTGAATGTTGAGTTTTAAACCGACTTTTTCACTCTCCTCTTTACTTTCAAGAGCCTCTTCAGTTCTTCACTTTCTGCCATAAGTGTGGTGTCCTCTGCATATCTGACATTATTGATATTTCTCCCAGCAATCTTGATTCCAGCTTGTGCTTCATCCAGTCCGGTGTTTCTCATGATGTTCTGCATTTAAGTTAAATAAGCACGGTGACAATATACAGCCTTGGTGTACTCCTTTCCCGATTTGGAACCAATCTGTTGTTCCATGCCCAGTTCTAACTGCTGCTTCTTGACCTGCATACAGATTTCTCAGGAGGCATGTCAGGTAGTCTGGTATTCCCATCTCTTTAAGAATTTTCCACAGTTTGTCATGATCCACACAGTCAAAGGCTTTGGCATAGTCAATAAAGCAGAAGTAGATGTTTTTCTAGAACTCTCTTGCTTTTTCGATGATCTAATGGATGTTGGCAATTTGATCTCTGGTTCCTCTGCCTTTTCTAAATCCAGCTTGAAGTTCTGGAAGTTCCATCTGGAACTTCTTTCTGGAAATTGGAAGTAAATCCATCTGGAAGTTCATGGTTCATGTACTGTTGAAGCCTGGCTTGGAGGATTTTGAGCATTACTTTACTAGCGTGTGAGATGAGTGCAATTGTGCAGTAGTCTGAGCATTCTTTGGCATTGCCTTTCTTTGGGATTGGAAAGAAAACTGACCTTTTCCAGTTCTGTGACCACTGCTGAGTTTTCCAAATTTGCTGGCATATTGAGTGCAGCACTTCAACAGCATCATCTTCTAGGATTTGAACAACTGGAATTCCATCACCTCCACAAGCTTTGTAGTTGTAGTACATGGATTTAATTGCCCCATGGCCTGTGGGATTCTCCTGGACCAGGGATCAAACCTGTGTCCCCTGCACTGGCAGGTGGATTCTTTACCACTGAGCTGCCAGGGAAGCCCACAAAGTACCTCTTAAAATGTCTCATCACACGAAAAAGAAAAAAGAAATTTGTAACTATGTGAGGTGATGTATGTTAACGTATTGTGACCATTTCACAATATACACGTATGTCAGTCATTCTGCTATATACCTTAAACTCATACAATGTCATATGCCAATTACATCTCAATAAAACTGGGAGGGAACGTACCTCTGCAGGTGGCTGGAAAGTAAATCTTAACCACAAAAGCATTTCCTTTTTGGCGCTGAAAAAAAGCAAAGCTAACCTTATGTAATAGAAGAGGACCAAGTAGGATGGCTCCTCACAGAAAAATTTCAGTTTATGAGGGTCAAGCCTCCTGTTGTAGACAAATATCTACCGTTGATGCTAAGTTCTTTTCCATTCTGTTTAGGTTTGAGACAAGGCAAGTATAAACCCTTCTGAAGGACAATGGACTGATCCATGGAAGTGATGCAAACACATCAACAAAAGAACTTGATCTCAGAAAAAAATGGTTAGTTTTCTTCTGTAAAGTTTTGCTTCTTTCTGCTCATTTTTTTCTGGTGGATTGATATGGTATATTTTCAAAAACTCCTGCTTCATTAAACCAACCTGTTTATAGATGGGTGTCTAGGGTCAGGGGAACTCATTCAGACTCAGGCTGGCGTAGTTCACGCTGCATAAGAAATAACTTCAGGCCTCAGCAGCTAAAGGTGGCAGGAGCTTCCTCCTCGCTTGTGCAGATCCCACTGAAAGGCCCCCCCTCCAGCCCGTCTCTCCGCTATCTGCTTCAGCTCTCCATCCCCCTTACGTCCACACTCTCATTGCATGATGGAAAAGACAGGCTGAGAGAGGAGCAGTAGGAAGCACACAGGATGCTCCCAGTGACATTTCTTTGGTTAGAGCAAGTCACACCGCGATGCCTAATTCTAGGGAGATGGAGACGCATGATCCTCCGGTGGGCACAGAGGCGGTCGAGAACCAAATAATGATGAAATGAATGCCGCTCAGTTGTGTCTGACTCTTTGCGACCCCATGGACTAATACATCCATGGAATTCACCAGGCCAGAATACTGGAGTGGGTAGCCTTTCCCTTCTCTAGGGGATCTTCCCAACCCAGGGATCCAACCCAGGTTTCCTGCATTATAGGCAGATTCTTTACCATCTGAGCCACAAGGGAAGTTGAACCAAATGATGATGAAGTTAGAACGTCTGCTGGAGGGACTGTGAGAACATGGCTGCAAAGTACAAGTTGAAGGTGTGCGGGGGTGTTCTCTGTGGATGGGGAACGGCCACCCCCTTCAGACTTTAAAAATAAATGACAGGCTTTCCACTTCCTGTTATTCTTGACGGGGTAACAGAGGGTACGTTACCTCTCCTTCCATAAAGAGCAAAGGAGAATATAGGAAAAATGGGTTCAGACTTTAGACAGGACCTTGATCATCGTGAGAAGAGGAACAGGTGAGCCCTCTGGTGTCCCCAGATGCTGCCCATTCGGGGACAGATGCTGCTTCCAGGCCCAGAACTAGGAAGGGGGAGCCACATAGAGTTTCGTGGTCTCACTGAGTTGAAGAGACAGATCAGAGTTTGGGGAGATGAAGGCCCCTAGGATGAGATGGGCAGAGCTCAGGAGAGAAGGGAGCTGAAGGGGGCGTCCGTCTTCTAGAGAACGGCACCTGAGTCCCCTAGAGACAAGGCTTTGGCTGAAAGTCGTCCCATACGTCCCTATGAGGTCACTGCGGGAGGACAGTGATAGAATCAGCAGAAATCAATTCCCAGGACCTGCAGAGGCCTGGGAATGTGCCACAGAGCCGCCAGCCAGCATGGGGAGACACCCTGCTGCAGGCTACTGGGGGATCTCAGAAAGGAGTCCCTGCAGATGGGGCTCATGTCCCCCCCACGAGCCCGGGCTCCTGCCTGGACTGGAGGGAACCATCTCTCCTGCTCACTGCCTTTCCGTTCTATGCATCCAGCCCCCTCTTCCCACCCCTGGCCTTTCTGCCTGCTGTGCCCTGGGCTGAGCGAGGTCCTCAGTAGCTAAGTCACGGAGTCTCCCCGGAATCCAGGTAAAGCAATAATCATCACAGCCAACGTTATCAAATGAAGGAGTGAACTGAACACAGCCTGAGGTTTCTGTACCCAGCTGGGAAGGACGCGGGGAGCACTCAACGTGCTACTCTAGGTGTGGCCCTGAGCTCAACACTTCCGTTATTAGCCTCCCTTTCCCTCTTCACTTGTTCATCAGTTACATCTGATGGCTGAGAAACAAAACAGAAATCCACTATTAGTATCTGACAGCCAAAATTACCTGGGTGCCCCTCGGAGAAGGCTTCCCAGGTGGCACTAGTGGGAAAGAAACCCGCCTGCCAACACAGGAGATGCAAGAAGACACGAGTTCGGTCCCTGGGTCGGGAAGATCCCCTGGAGCAGGAAATGACAACCCACTCCCCTATTCTTGCCTGGGAGAGCCCATGGACAGAGGAGCCTGGTGGGCTGCAGCCCATCAGGTTTCAAAGAGTCTTTGAAAGGACTTAGCCACTGACCATGCATGCACACCCAGACCACAGAAGGGACTTGGGGAACAATCTTCCTTGGGCAGCAGGGGTGGGAGGGGGTGGGCTGCCCCCTCAGCTTGGAGGGTGGGGGGCCCTGCGCTCAGCACCAGGACTGTTTCTACAAGGCCCCAGGCCTCACTCTCGGTCTGTCACATGCTTCACTTTCCAGACAAACTGCATCAGGTGATATTGGATTTAATGTTCAAACAATAAGCTTGCAGAGTCTCAGCCATCTCAGCCTTTGCTGCGAGCCTGTGCCAAAGGAAGGTGCCTGCCAAAGCGCCAGCAGTAACTTCAAAAGCCTTGGAAATGACGAGTCTCTTCTCCTAATACCCATGCTGGTTAGCAGAAAGATCACAGAACTTGCTGGTTTTTAAGACTGTATTTTTAAATTCTGTTTTTAAAGTTGTTTTTTTAATGTAGACTAGTTTTTTAAAAAGTCTTTATTGAATTTATTACAATATTGCTTCTATCTTATGTCTTGGTTTTTTGGCCCCAGGGCATGTGGGATCTTAGTTCCCTGAATGGGGATCGAACCCACACCCTCTGCATTGGAAGCCCACAGTCTTAACCACTGGACCACCAGGGAGGTCCCTCCCATGTTACTTTAGAGGCTCATCATTTTGTGAAGGAACAGTGCTTGTCAAGCTGAAAGGCAAGAGTGAGTGCTGACTGAGGCTCCAAACCTGGTGCCTGGCGGGTGTGGAGCGGGAGTGGGGGTGTCACTCCAGGGGTAGGGGTATCACTCTGGGGTGGGGGTGTCACTGCTGGGGTGGGGGTGTCACTCTGGTGAGGGTGTCACTCCTGGGGTGGGGGTGTTACTGCTGGGGTGGGGGTGTCACTCCGGTGAGGGTGTCACTCCTGGGGTGGGGGTGTCACTCCTGGGGTGGGGGTGTCACTCCTGGGGTGGGGGAGTCACTGCTGGGGTGGGGGTGTCAGTCCCGCCCTGGTTTCCCCACTTGCCAGCAGGGCAGCAGTGATCATTATGGAAGAGAGGACTGGTGTCTGCACTGCCCCTCACCAGTGGTTGTGGAGTCGATTGGCACCCACTGACCACTCTGAGATCAAGAAGCTTTGTAGGAAGAGGGTTTCTGGACACTCAGCTTGGATCACACCTCCTTGTGAGCTCGCCTTTGTCTCCTGCCGGCTGAGACACGCCGGGAGCAGCAGGTGGACGTCGGATCCAGTCCAGCTTCTGAATCGGCAGGGCTGAGGAGTGAGGAACGCAGGCAGTCTGCGACACACTGCCCTGCCCTTAAGCGCACTGGGGCTGGGTGCTCTAGGGGGTCCCTCGGGAGGCAGCGCTGCCCGCACTGAAGCCATGGGTGGCGGGCGTGCACCCAGCTCCCTGCTCTCGTGTGAGCACCTCGGGGAGGCCCCAGGGCTGGTCAGGGCTCTGGACACACCTGCTGTCCAGCCGGCCACCCCGGGGCCGAGGGGACTGAGATCCAGAGAGCTCACGTGGCTGGTTCAAGGTGGCAGACGCTGGCACCAGACTTGAGGCCAGAGCCCAGGGCTCCCACTCACAGTTCAGGCCTCTCCACGTTGCCAAGGGTTTCTTCACCGGAGGGAAGGTCTTCAGACTTTGATGATTCCCATTTCACGGGGTTGAACCAGCAGATGAACCGAGGTCTGTATGTGCACAGGGAATCAGCCTAGTTCAGGGTTGGTACTAATAACGCCCAGGAAACAGATGGTTTGTGAAACGAGATCATTCCAACAGCTTTGAAAAACATTTTTTAGTGATGTCAAATATATTTTTATACATTTTCCCATTTTTATAGAAAAATAGTTGATATACATCACTGTATAAGTTCAAAGTGTACAGCATGATTTACACATATAAAGAAATGATTATAATGGGTTCAATTAACATCCATCATCTCATGGATACAATAAAAAGAAAAGGAGAAAAGAGGAAAAAGATTTTCTCCTTGTGATGAAAATCCTCTGGATTTACTCTTAAAAACTTTCCTATACATCATACAGCAATGTTAGCTACGGTCACCATCTGGTACATTAGATTTTTTTGAGTTATGAACAAGCTCGTTGTTAAAAAATTCAGAAAAATATAATTTTATATAAAGATCACTCAACATCTTACCCCCAAAGAACCTCTGGAGGAGCTCGGTCTCAGCTCACGTCCTGCTTCCTGGTCCAAGTGCTGCTTTCAGCCCCAGAGCCTCTGGCTGTCCGTGATTTCTGCCCTGCCCTGGGCATGTCTAGATTTCACTGATAACAGCTTTTTATCCTCATCCACAGGCATTTGTTGAATGCCTTCTGTATGTCCCAGAAAACACCTATCGATCCCCAGGCAAACTGCAATTGTCTGTTTGCTTTTTTTTTCTTTCTTCAAGTTATTAGTTTAGTATTTGTTTTTATTTGGCTGTCCAGGTCTTAGCTGGCACAGTTCAGTTCAGTTCAGTCGCTCAGTCATGTCCGACTCTTTGTGACCCCATGAATCGCAGCACGCCAGGCCTCCCTGTCCATCACCATCTCCCAGAGTTCACTCAGACTCACGTCCATCGAGTCCATGATGCCATCCAGCCATCTCATCCTGGGTCGTCCCCTTCTCCTCCTGCCCCCAATCCCTCCCAGCATCAGAGTCTTTTCCAATGAGTTAACTCTTCGCATGAGGTGGCCAAAGTACTGGAGTTTCAGCTTTAGCATCATTCCCTCCAAAGAAATCCCAGGGCTGATCTCCTTCAGAATGGACTGGTTGGATCTCCTTGCAGTCCAAGGGACCCTCAAGAGTCTTCTCCAACACCACAGTTCAAAAGCATCAATTCTTCGGCACTCGGCCTTCTTCACAGTCCAACTCTCACATCCATACATGACCACAGGAAAAACCATAGCCTTGACTAGATGGACCTTAGTCGGCAAAGTAATGTCTCTGCTTTTGAATATGCTATCTAGGTTGCTCATAACTTTTCTTCCAAGGAGTAAGCGTCTTTTAATTTCATGGCTGCAATCACCATCTGCAGTGATTTTGGAGCCCAAAAAAATAACCTCTGACACTGTTTCTACTGTTTCCCCATCTGTTTCCCATGAAGTGATGGGACCGGATGCCATGATCTTCGTTTTCTGAATGTTGAGCTTTAAGCCAACTTTTTCGCTCTCCTCTTTCACTTTTATCAAGAGGCTTTTTAGCTCCTCTTCACTTTCTGCCATAAGGGTGGTGTCATCTGCATATCTGAGGTGATTGATATTTCTCCCGGCAACCTTGATTCCAGCTTGTGTTTCTTCCAGTCCAGCATTTCTCATGATGTACTCTGCATAGAAGTTAAATAAGCAGGGTGACAATATACAGCCTTGACATACTCCTTTTCCTATTTGGAACCAGTCTGTTGTTCCATGTCCAGTTCTAACTGTTGCTTCCTGACCTGCATACAGATTTCTCAAGAAGCAGGTCAGGTGGTCTGGTATGGCACAAAGCATCTTTTAGTTGGGGCATGTGGGATCTACTTCCTTGACCAGGGATCAAACCCAGGCCCCCTGCATTGGGAGCGTGGAGTCTTAGCCACTGACCACCAGCAAAGTCCCAAAGAGTTTCTCAGTTTGGGTGCTATTGACAGTTCACCCAGAGTTCAGTTGGTAAAGAGTCTGCCTGCAATGCGGGAGACCCGGGTTTGATCCCTGGGTCGGGAAGATCCCCTGGAGAAGGAAATGGCAAGCCACTCCAGTATTCTTGCCCGGAGAATCCCATGGACAGAGGAGCCTGGCAGGCTACAATCCATGGGGTCGCAGGAGTTGGACACGACTTAGTGACTAAAGAGAGAGAGACAGAGACACTTAGGGTGGATAATTTTTCATGGAGGCTGTTCTGTGCATTGGAGGATGCTGAGCAACCTCTCGGCTCCTACCCACCAGATGACAGTTCGTCCTCCGTAAACGTCCCTACTGTGTCTCCCGAGGACAGGGTTACCTCTGGCTGAGCCAGTGCTCTCAGGGCAAGTGACAGGGCTGTGTGTGTCCTGTGACCTCAGGCATCTGACCGTGGGCGGCCGCCGTGCCCTCCCTCACCACCACATGCCCCGAGACCATCTTATACCTGGAGAAGTGTGTGACTGCGGCTTCCTGGTGAACCAACACCATTTTTGGTGATGTCATAGCTTTTCTCTGGAATTGATGATTCACCACCAACCCCACCTCCGGGGCCTCCCCAATTCATCAGGGCAGCTCCTGGGGATGAGCCAGATGAGAGGCCCTCACCATTAAGAAAAACAAACACACACATGCTTCAAACTTATGCCTGGCCCAGGTTCCTGGTACACACATTTTTCTTTCTCTCCCCCAGCCAGAGTTCTCTGAAAGCTATAAATGGATTGCTTAATTGAACTTTACAACTTTCTTTGACTTAAGATATGGATGTGTATTCCTAAAGACCTTTGAACTTAAGTCTTGACTCAGAAGCTAAACAATCTTCTCCACAGAGGTTTAATGGCCTTCCGACAATCTGGCCTGTTGTTGGCCTTTGAACTGTCAACAGCATTTAGACAGCACGGAGACTCCGGCTAAAAATACTGTGCTATGTACACACGAAAGCTATATGAGAGCAGATCTTAAAACTTACCTTCTCATCCACACAAAATTATAACTATGTGAGGTGATGGACGTGTTCACTAACCTTGGTTATCTTTTGCAAATATATACATACAAATCATTATGGTGTATATCCTCTATTCACACAAGGTTGCACATCAATTATAGCTCAGTAAGGCTGGGGAAAAAATAGTCTTTCTGCTCTGCTAAAACTTCAATTTGTTGCCCTGGTTCTTTCTCTTTTGGCCACGCTTTGAGGCCTGTAGGATCTTAGTTCCCCAAACAGGGATTGAATCTGGGCTCCCTGAGTCCTAACTGCTGGGCCGCCAGGGAACTTCTCCCCTGGTTCTTTTATACTGCTTGCTGGTGGAGTGTGGAAGATTACAGCTCATCCTTCAATGGTCTTTGCTAGTGTGTATATTTTTTGGTGGCTTTATTCATTTTTTTATTCTTAGTTTTTAAGAAATGTTTCCTTACAGACGTCAACTGCTGGGTATGGGATTTGATTTTGTTCTATTTACAAGCAAGTTAGTTTGTTGCTGTTTCATGGATGCTGGCAGGAGAAAGGGCCTCCTGAGTCAGAAGCAAGAGGGTAACTTAATGGTACAGGATGCAGGGAGCTTCACCCACTATCTTGCAAGTCCATCGGTGGCAAGTAGGGGGCTCCAGAGGGACGCCTGCTCTGCAGTGGGTTGTGTGACAAGCAAGGAAACTGGAGCTTGGGAAACCTGCATTTTATAGCAAGCAGTAAACACGCCTGCTCTTATCAGAAGACCTTACCTCATCAAGGATATTTGTAAACAGGCTGACAATCAGCCTGGGTAAAAGCGTAAGGACTCCGTATTCTTGGCACAGCTGACAAGACCCTTGGGAAAGGAGTTCAAATTCTCCTCACTCTGGAGAAAAGAATTTTAAAATCAAACAGGTTGAAAAAAGAAACATGCACTGGAAAAAAAAACCTTCCTCCCTCATTATTATCATTCGTTTCACCTGGCAGTTATTCAACCATAAAAATAGTTACTTGAGTACTTTTACTACTTTAAATAAAGGACATTAATAGCTTGGATTCCCAACCTTTAGACAGGATCACCTGAATCCCTCCATGGAGGCTGTAGACCAGGAGTGCTGGGAAAGGCAGTCTCAGGGGCTCAGTTTTTCCACCCCTGCACAGCCACAAAAGAGGGGTCTCAAGCCTGGGGTATCTCTTTATATAGGGTTACTCTCATGGCCTGGGTGGGCCTATCTCTTTATTCAGGACTATCTCGCCCTGTTCTGGGTTTGACATGTATTTCTTTGTTCTGCTTAAGCGCCTGGTCAATCCCACTGCAACCTCTGTTCCCAGGCAAGAAGGTTCAGGGTCTGTTCCCTGCTGCACAATAGGGGTGGGTGCAGACCACCTCTCACAGGCTGTCGGGACTAACACTCATTTTGGAAGCTGGTCTCCCTCTTCACATTCGTTCCATTCAGAGCCTTGTGAGTTGTGTCTTTTATGGACTCCAACACCTGCCAACCTCACAGGCCGCCAACTTCCTGGACCTGCTGCTTCTGGAGACAGGCAACAGGATTCACACGCTAGACAGACAGACAGACCTTCTCCTCCATGCCTTGACCTCTCCTCTCCAGATACTTAGCTACAATGTTTACAGTCAAGATTTATAAGAATCATAAATTTTCTATCTTTTGTGATAGCTAAAGGTCGATACAAGTAATTAAAAATCAGAACATCAACATATCCTATATGAACTGCACAATGTGTCTGAACCCAGAGAGGATGAAAAACACACAGTCAGTCACTTCAGCTGCTCGGTCGTGTCTGACTCTTTGCGACCCCATGGACTGCATCACCAACTCCTGGAGTTTACTCAGACTTATGTCCATTGATTCGGTGATGCCATCCAACCATCTCATCCTCTGTTGTCCCCTTCTCCTCCCGCCTTCAATCTTTTCCAGCATCAGGGTCTTTTCTGATACAGTCAGTTCTTCACATCAGGTGGCCCAAGTATTGGAGTTTCATTAGGTTTTTAAAATTTTGCAACTTCCAGGAGAATCTTCCAAACACAAACACCCAATGGACACATTTTTCACTGCCTTTCAAGTTCCCTTTCCTGGGTCACAGTCAGCTAACATTATTTCGAGTGTCCTATGTCATCTCTTTTTCTTAGAATCCTTTTGGGCCCCAGAACAAGAGAAGGCTCCTCACGGATCAGGCCACCGTTTGACCTGCTCTGTGGCTTGGGTCACATGATCCAGCAGATCCAGTGGTACCCAAAGCTTCAGTGTCAGAAAGGGATGCTGTCTGGAACCTTTGGTGGAAGCATCTTGGTGCAGGCCTCAGGGTTTGGAACACAGCCCTGCCATCCTCCACAGAAGACGACTCTCCTTCTGAGAAACAGCTCTTGGCCTGAAACGGACGGAACGCTTAAGCACCGGCCAGCAAGACAACACGAGACCTGAGCTGCCCATCAGGACTGGGTGTTACCTGACCACCAGCCGTAAGGCCGAGTGTGCACAGCGGCGCTCCCTCACTGAATGGAAACAGTGCTGAAGGCTCACGTTACATGAGGACGTGGCCCAAACACCACGGCCCCCCTCCCGCGACACTGCCTTCTCCTCCCCCCCCGCATCTATGGCCCACGGGGAGCTCCACCAGGAGCCGCAGCGGAAGAGAAGTCTGTGCGGGGTTTACCCAGGGTCTCGCCCGACGTGCAATACCGCCCCCCAGTGGACAGCTGCAGCACCACAGCCTCTCCCTGGACACGCCGGAAGGACAAGGTGATGGGATGTAGGAGAAGACATGGGCTATCAAGAGGAGGAAAGCTCTCTTAAGGGATGAACACACACACTCCCTGTAGGTTCAGTTTCCCTGGAGAACCCTAACACACTGGGCATCAGTATTTGTTCTTACTGCCTCTCCAGGTGACTATGACATGCCTTCTGGATTGATAATGCTCATTTAAGGAGTTAGCATTATTAATTCATGTTAGGAGAAATAAGTTCTGGGGCAAACTCATTTACCAGATGCTCTTCAGCAGCTGGCAACATGAAAGAATGATTAAAAAATAATAATAATAAATAAAAATCACACAAAAACACCAGAAAGTGTTTTGAAAAAGTGCTTGAGAATTTACTGTACAGTTTAACAATTTATTTATATGTTGGCTTCTACATGCTCTTGCATTTGTGTAAAACATTTATATATATTCTTTACAATTTGTACATATATTAAATGGCTGTATCATAAACACTGTTCTATAAGATTTTATAAAAGAAAAATCAAGTAGGGAAAATTACTTATAAAACATTAACAACAAAAAAAACCCGTGATATTGAAGAACAAGAAGTTCTCATATTCATGTTCATTTGATTTCCTCTTCTATTTATTTTTGGTTTCACTTTGTGCTGGCCCAAAACTTTCATTTCCTATCACGTGACTATCAGGTCAGAAGACGGAAGAGTGGTACGAGGGCGTGGTAAGGCAGCCATGGAGGGCGGCGAGGTCTGTGGGGCTGAGACCGTGTCTGCGAGCGTCCCAGGTTAAAGCTGATGGTTCGCCAAGACCCTGTTTTGCTTTATGCCATTAAGTGAAGTACTAGTGATGACAAAATTCTGCCTGAAGTTTAGGACACAGTCAGGAAGAGCATCGCCCTTAACTTTTTCTTCTCGCATGTAAAAGCTTGGGGAAGGCTGCGTGTGCGTGTTACATGACTTAGCACCCTCGTCAGCCCCTTAAAACCTTCCCATCTGGTGGGGCTGGGAGAGGCTTGCTTACCTGTGCTTCATCGTTTCAGATAATAACCCCCACCGGCCTGCTAGTCTAAAATCCAAATCAAGCGGCAAAATCACGCTTTCCCCAGCACTTCTCATGATGCCTCTTTGAGCAGCTTGAGACCGCGAGGCCAAGCAGAGAGCCTGGGAGGAGTGCTTGCCCACAGAGATGTGGCTGCTCCTGTCCCAGGAGCCAAGCCAGAGCGCCTCCCCCCCAGACCCTGGGGCTTTCTAGGTGAATCCTTCCAGCCTCACCCGGGCTCAGGAGGGAACGCAAGGCAGACGGCACTTTAGGGCGGTGGGCGCGGGGGCTCTGATCCCGGGGTTCCGCCGAGCTGGTCCTCTGGAGGGACGCGTGCGGCATGGCCACGTGAGGGGCGGCAGCCGCGGGAGCCCCTGCCTGCTTCCTCTGTCGAGAAAACTGAGTGAGTTATAAACATCTCAGTGGAAGGCCTGCGGAGTTTCCTAAATAGATACGACTCTCAAAGGGTGGAAAGGGGCTATAAAAATATACAAACATATTATGTTTTTTACTCTGGCATATTTTGCATTTTTTAAGAAAGCAATTAGTACTTATCTGACGTTGGGCAGCAACAGAATGGTGGCTGACTCATAAATTACAACTTTATGTAAAATATCAGGGGGGCAAATCCCTAATTTTCCATTAAAATTCTGGTAACTTTAAGTACTTTCCAAAAATAGACCATTTCCATTGGTTTAAATAATGGATCTGGAGATGAACGAAAGACTATTCCTAAAAATCGGATGCATTTAGGTGCTTAATAACGGAAATGAAGTTTTTTTCCAACTTTCTTTGTTTTTGGTTTTCTTTGTTTCTTTATGGATGATGGGGGGAAAAAAATCAAATTGCGTTGTCCCAGGTCAGAAGGAAGCACTTCGGCGTTTCTCCACGTTTGTTCCACCGGTCCTACATCACCGGGAAGCGGCTGAGGGCCTGCCTCAGCTTTTCCGCAATCTGGTGAGAAACAGAACAACGTGAGATGTCTCCCATCGTGACCCCGTGGTTCTCTGTTATTTCCATCTCTTCTCAAACACTCCAGACATTTCAAATCCTGGCACTGTTAGATGCTCCTAGTCCGTCCCAGCCCCAACTTAGCCTCTGAGCAGTGGAAGGGGAAAGTGTTGTTCAGTTGTGCCCAACTTTTTGTGACCCCGTGGGGTGTAGCCTGCCAGGCTTCTCTGTCCATGGGATTCTTCAGGCAAGAATACCAGAGTGGGTTGTCATTCCCTTCTCCAGGGGATCTTCCTGACCCAGGGATCAAACCCAGGTCTCCTGCATTGCAGGCAGATTCTTTACCGTCTGAGCCACCAGGGAAGCCCTATAAAAGGGAAAGTGTCCGGGCAGTGGGGTACACGCTAAGTCGCTTCAGTTGTGTCCAACTCTTCACAACCTTATGGACCGTAACCTGCCAGCCTCCTCTGCCCATGAGATTCTCTAGGGAAGAATACTGGAGTGGGTTGCCATTTCCTTCTCCAGGGCATCTTCTTGACACAGGGGTCAAACTCACGTCTCTTACGTCTCCTGCATCGGCAGGCGGGTTCTTTACCACCAGCGCCACCTGGCAGTGGAGACCTTCCTAAATTCCCAGATGGGACTGCTGGCGTCGGCGCACAGCTCAAAGGAAGCCCAGCTCCTCCCAACCACGTGGTGTCACTTCTAGACCACTGGCCTGTCCTCCCAGGATCCGGTTTCCATGCTGGGCCCAGACTCCCTGCCTTCCCGGACACCTGGGACCTCCTGAGACGGGCCCTGCTGCTGCAGTGTGGGGACAGGCTGACCTTCAGCTTGCCTCTGAAACTCCGTTTCCACCACACATGGACAGTATGCACAGAGCACACGAGCCACAGCTCCGAGAGCCCACGCGGCGGATTCGCGAGTGGCGTGCCCACCCACAGACAAGCGGACACGTGTGCGGACGTGAGTCTGGAGCTCGCCAATCCCTGAACGTACAGGAGATGGCACCATGGAAACTTAGTAAGAAATATGGCGGCCAACGTGCAGTCCGTCGTAAGAAGTTACAGAACTTGTCTTTGAGGTCTGGGTTTCCATTTATGGGCTAGATCTTTGTTTTCTGTACACCCTGGTAAATAACAAAATTGCTCTGCAGAGGTGTGAAGGTCTACATTTTCATTACTGGTTCCTGAATGGGACCATCTGAGGCTTTACTCCCCCTCTTGCTTTTGTTTTCCTTCTGAAATCCCTCTAGCACACTGCGAAACCCTCCCTCACACACAAAGCCGGCCTGTGCGGTCCCGCACGGTGCCAGGCGCCTTCCCCAGCTGAACCGGCAGGGTGACCTCATCTCACAGTGTCCCCTGTGCAGGGAGCAGTGGGGACCGCACAATAGGGGCTTCTCGGGGGCTCACCACCAGCATCCCGCACCCTTCCTTCTTGAAAAAAACAACCCCCTCTTTAGCCCAGTGTTCTTCAAGAGGAAAACGCAGATACGGTTAAAAGAGATTGGAAAAAAAATCCCTGCTCAGTATTCAGCCTCCTTTGGCTTACTGAGAAGTGAAGTTGTTCAGTCGTGTGCGACTCTGCGATTCCATGGACTGTAGCTTACCAGGCTCCTCTGTCCATTTGATTCTCCAGGCAAGAACACTGGAGTGGGTTGCCATTTCCTTCCCCCAGGGATCGAACTGGGGTCTCCTATATTGCAGGCAGACACTTTACCCTCTGAGCCACCAGGGAAGCCCGTTAGTTGGCTCATTAGTTAGGGTTAAAAACCACAGGCACACTAGCTTCACAGACAGCTCGGGTGGTGCACAGGGAGTCCGGGTGACGGGCCGACTCACCGTCTCGTAGAACTGCGCCTGCTGCTCCAGGTACAGGCGGATGACACTGTTGTAGTCATAGATCCGGTTACTGTGGAAGTGACTCATCTCGGCTGCAATCAAGACCAAGACATCAGTCAGGGCCCCCTGGACTGCAAACGAACACAGCTGTGTCTCTGGTCCAGTTATGACTCATCATCAGCCAGGCTGCCCTGTACCAGTTCCTGACAAAAATGCTATAAGAGGCTAGAAAAACAATTTGAACGGGTAACAGCAAAAACACTTTTCCCTAAACGGACAATTACTGTCGATTTGCAAGTTAAATCTTCTAAAGCCCAACATGATCACCCAAATGACAGCTCGTTTGTGTAGGAAACTGACTTGGGCCCACTGGCTACCGACGACCTCAGTCCAGAATGTCAAGTCTGTTCACGGGGGCCCTCGCGAGCTGCCCGCTGGGCGCCACATCCTCTGCTGCAGTGACTGCCCAGGCTGCAGGCTTCCTCAGGCACCTCTGAAAGGCTGGGCAGGCGGTGAGACTTGAGGAAGGCCCTCTTCAGGGCCGCTGATGTCTGATGCTGCCAAGCACCAGGACTGCCAGAACTCGGCCTCTTCCCAGGCAGAGGGTCAGACGCCCATCCTTTGTGTTTGCTGGATGTCTCGACTCAGCAAATTAACCCCTTCTCCAACTCTGCCTCTCAGTGTCACCCCCATCCCATCACCAGTATCGGAGCGGCCTTCCTTATCAGGCCCCATATCACCTCTGCCTTTTCCCTACACGCCACACCTATAAAGCCAACCGCTGCTGGCATAAATTCCTGTAAAAAGCTCACTGTTGTTTTAGGTTGTTATCTGAAGTTGTACAACACTTTCATTCAACTGTTTGGATAACTCCAAACACAAGGTCAGGACCAACTTACCCATTCAAAACTCTTCCAAGCCCCGAGCTTCACTCAGGCCTCCCTGTTTCTGCCCTGAACTGTCCTCATTCTGGAAACCTTTCACACATTCTTCCCTTCTCCTACTTCCTCGCTAGTCCTGAGGATCCTCTGGAAAAGCCCGTAAGTACCCTTCATTCTCTCCCCCAGCACCTCATCTTCTTTGGGTCCTCAAAAACCTCAGACGGTAGGAGCCAGGTCTCTGGCTGGGCTGTCAAACATCAGCCCCCAGCCTGCACCCCCACCTCCGTCACGAACAAATCCTCTTCCTTGAGCAGTCTTTTTTCTGTTTGTTTTTCCATCAAAACCTTTTCATGGCTTCGTAACGTCCACAGCAAGTCTAAACTCTTCTGCCACGCTTTTGAGGCCCCCCAGAATCTCCAAAGTCTACCCCCGTAACCTGCAACTGTGTTTTATTCCCAAAGGCCAATGACATCACCTGGTCCCATCGTGTTTTGTGTGCTTTGTTCCTACCAGAACATCCTTCCGCTCCCTCCTTGGCCCATGTATCCCATCCATCCTCCAAAACACAAAAAATCCATTCACTGCTCCTATCTGCTGGCAAAATTAGTATTTTCTTTTTAGTAACAGTCAAACCATGCCAAAAATGCTATGTCCAAACTCCCTTCGCATTCTATGGTCTTGGGGCCTGCAGGTTACATGCTGCTAAGAGCTGGATTTGGGAATCTAGTCTGGATAGATTAAAGCTTATGAAAGGAATCTTCAGGGTCTCCAAGAAGAAATTAAAACGTACAGGTTTAATCACGTTGTCATTTGTAGTTACATCAGGTAAATGCATGAAAAACTAAATATAAATATTACAGCTTTTAACACTGGGATCCCACAAACAACAGTCTTAGGAAGATATTTTGAATCAGTTCTTATTAACTTAACTGCTATTCATACTGGAATTTCTCTCCAGCAAGGAAAATAGAAAATTTTCTTGGAAAAAAATCTCCACTAGCTACACACAGACCTTATCGTTCTTACCTTGCAAAGCGTAAGACATTGTCCCAACCCGCTTCACCATGTTCTGTTTGTCCTGGGGGGTGATCTTACTGGTTGCAACCAGTTTATCACTTTCTTTCACTTTTTCTATTGCTCCCTGTGAAATACAAAGTGTGGTGGTATTAATAAAACAGATTCAAAAGGATTGGTCATTAGTTTACAATGTAACAAAGCCAACATATTCTATAATTGTCTTGCTACTGAATAGGAATATGTCCCCACAAAATGAGAACATGAGGAACACATCTCACTGTAACTTCCTGTAAGTCGCTTGGAAACAAAAATGCTGCTATTCCTGTAAAATATAGCTGAGCTGAAATCTACACTTTTATGCTACAGCAAGGCTGAAAACTAAACAGCACTCTTTATCTGTAATATGAGTAAGTCATTGTCAGGTGAGAGTGGTACATGATTGGAAAACAGGCACTAGCTTTAGGAAGTCATTTGATCTGGGACAGCCTAGCATATATGCCTGGGCACTCTTGCAGAGTATTTCATAAGCTGGTGCCTCGCTGTGCTGATCATAAGCTTTACTTCGATTTCTCTAAGAAGCTCTGGACTAACTTCAAATTAATGCTGAGGTGGAAACAGCTGTAAAAGTTGCCAAACACTTCCCACACTTGTGCCATCGCACGGCTCATGGGCGCTGTCTGGGAAGAACTCTACGCCTGTGTATAAATCAGGTTCCCCACCTACAACTCTCAAGGCAGGCACAAACTCCTACAATAAGCTAACTGCTCTGAGGTGGTTTTTTTTGAGATTTTAATTTTATTTTTTTATTCCCACCCACCCCCATTTACAGCAAGGTAACTGACAGATAACATTATATTAGTTTAAGGTGTACAACATAATGAATTTGAGACATGTGTATAATGCAAAGTGATTACTACATAAGTATGTTAAGATCCATCACCTCAGTGAGTTATAAACTATTTTTTTCCTGTGATGAGAACTTTTAAGATCTACTCTCCCAGCAGTCCCACCTGTGGGTATATACCCAAAGAAAACAAAAACAGTGTCTCAAAATAAACCCAAGCACATCACAATACCCTAGGGTACGACAGCCGATAAAACACCCACAGTAATGAGGTTTGAAAGAGAGAAAAATGAACCAGGATCAAAATCTGAGGACACTCCAAACCAATCTTTATTTAGTTTTAAAAAAGAACCTTTATGATGGGAACTATATAGTTTTCCTTTCTATTAACGTAAACAAATAAAATCGACATTGACCATTCTGATCTTAATTGGGAGAGACTTTGTCAGGCTCAGGGATAGGACATCTGATTTCACCTGGACAGGAAAGGCCCTGGGAGGACTTGCCCACACAGTGTGCAGGGAGGGTCTCGCTGATGAGGGTAAGATTCCTGACACTGATTGAACACCAGATACCATGATAACTACGTCTGCGACCTGACCTAAGTGTGTCCATAAAGGAATATCTATCATCCTTTTAGTTCCCTCCAAATAATCTTTCTACAGGATAGAAGAGACTCAACAACCACTCAGGCATCTAAATGTGACAGGACCTCACTATGTCAGCCTGGGTTGGTTTTGGAGTGGAGCTCCTAACGTGGGTGGGAGGGGGGTGGGGGCTGGGGGGTGGGGTGTGGGGTGTGTGTGTGTAGGGTGTGAATGGGGCTGTGTGTATGTGTGGGGGGTGTGTGTGTGTGTGGTGTGTCTGTATGTGTATGTTGTGTCTGTGTGGTGTTGTGTGTTTGTGTGTCTGTTTGTGTGTCTGTGTGTGTGTCTGTGTGTGTGGGGTGTGTGTGTGTATATGGGGTGGTGTGTCTGTGTGTGTGTCTGCGTGTCTGTGTGTGTCTGTGGGAGTGTGGGTTTGTGTGTGTGGGGTGTGTGTGTGTGTCTATGCGTGTCTGTGTGTGTGTGTATGTATGGGGTGGTGTGTCTGTGTGTCTGTGGGTGTGTGGGTTTGTGTGTGGGGTATGTGTGTGTGGGTGTGTATGCATGTGTCTGTGTGTATGTGTTTGTGTGTGTCTGTGGGTGTATGGGTTTGTGTGTGTGGGGTGTGTGTGTGTGCAAGCGTGTTGTGTGTGTGTGGGGGGGGTGGTATGTGTATGTCTGTGTGTGTGTGTGTGTACGTGTGTCTGTGTGTGTGCAAGTGTGTTGTGCGTGTGTGTGGCTAAAGGGCGAAGCTCCCGCAGGTGGCCCTGCCCCTGGGTCCTGGCTCAGCCGGGGACCTCGTCTGTGAAGGCCTCAGATCAAGTTACCTTGTGAGCGCCAAGAATGTCAGGGAAGCAGCCCAGGAAGCCTTTATATTCATGGTTACACTCCATCAGGAAATGGAGATCTTTCTTTGGCTGTAACAAGAAAGACTGGCTATTATTGGTGGAAGAATTCAGACAAGAGCAGAGAAAACGGTTACATTTAAGGGCTGTATCAGCCGAATCTGCCAGGCATGACACGAAGTTACCGAGTGTGAAGTAGTCAGCCTAGTTCTCCTGTAAGAAAATAATCCCCAAGAGCGCTATACTGTCATTGTAGGCTGTGAAAAAATGATAAAACTGGATTTTTAGGTTGGTTGGTAAAATTAGCTATTTTGAACTGGCCCAAAAGACAACACTGTGAACAAAATTAAAAAAAAACTAGTTAACACCGTATGTTTACACAGAGGCAAATAAGATGTTACAGCTTAATGTGTAAATTTTAGCAGAAAATTAAAAAATTGCTAAAAATCTGGTAATCATTAAAGTGGCAATAAAATTTTCCATTTTTCTGTGATAATATTTAAAGTTTTGGTGTGCACAATTCTAAAAATTAATCTTTTTTTTTTACAAGTATCAAGAGAGTAGTTAATGACCACATGAACGTATGGTTATTCAAATATGTATTTCAAGTTGTCATCTGCAAAAAAAAAAAATTTTCTTTTTAATTTAAGGGTTTGAAACAACCTCGATGGTTAGTCCCCTTAAGGAAACATCATCTGTTATCTATGAACATAACTGAAATCAGGCTACTAAAGACTCCAATAAAAGCCAGGTGGCTACAGTGAAATCTGCCTGCCAGAAACCTGACCAGGGCTTTCTCTTTATTGGCTGTTGATCCTCAGCCCACTCCCAGGCAGGTGCTTCCATCACTATTTACAGACCAGGAAACCCCTGCTCCGAGAAGCTGAGCAAGACTCCAAACAAGGACCAGAGCTCTTCCCTGGACGTTCTAATCCCCTGGTGGCTGAGATGGATCCAGACCATCGGTGCTGGGAGCTATTGAGGCTTCCTGGTGATGAATTATCCCTTACTTTAGCTTGGCCTAAGAAATGCTACTACTCAGTGTAATTAATAAAGATGCACAAGGACAGAAGAAAACAGCCATTTGGAAAGCTTGTCTTAAAACAGGTTTTAAATAAAACATGGACTAGGTAACATAAAATCTCAACTGGAACCATGTGCCTATGTTAATATACCTGTTCTGCCACAAGGCTGGCAATTTCTTCATAAGTCTTTCCTGCTTCAGTTATCGCGTCATTGAGATCTGTTTCACCTGAGAAGCAAGACAGTTATATGAGTGTTACAACTTATATTTCCTTTTCATTACTTCTAAAATTTTACTATAGCAAACTTCAAACTTTGCAAACTATACAACAGTAGAATGAATCCTCATCTACCCATCACCTGACTTCCCAACTAACAGCCCATGTCCAATCTTTCAGTCCCCTCCCTTCCTCTCCCTTTTACTGGTCATTTAACACTTCATCCACACATTCTACCTAAAAGACAAGGGCTCTTTAGGAAATAGAGACAACCCCAATCTCACACCTAAGAAACGACCATTGGTCCTGATATGAACCGTCCAGCCAGTGTGCAGCTGGCTGGTGTCTCCAACCAAGCTGGCTGCTTGAGTCAGGATGCAAAGACCGTCCACGTGGCACAGAGCTGACACGTTTCCTACAGAGGTTCTTTCTCCTCTGTGTGTTTTTCTGGCAAACTTCCTTTGGGGACGTGTGGACGGAACCAGGCTGTGTGCCTTGGTCCCAGAGTCGGGTTCTGTTGAGCGAGTCTCGGTGGTGACAACACAGTCCTCTGTTTCCTGTATCACCTAGATCTTTCATTTTAGTATACTAAGTATTTAGTATTTTAGGTTTGCAAATCGGTGCTATACTACTTATGTCACTGCTTCTTTATTAGCTGAAATACATTTATAAAGACAAATTTTATCAGCTTTTTGGTTACCTTGAGGTATAGGGACAGGAAGAACAGGTTAAATGCTTCCTTCTTTTTACAGTTTTCAGAATTATAAGTTGATTCTATTCCATCCTCCAAAGGTGACTAAGATTAACTTTTTAAGAATATCATCACAATTCTGGATTAAAGTTGATATGCTTCATTTCATAGCAATCATTATCTTCACTAAGCTCAAATTTTTGCTCCATAGGACAGTGGAAGGTTATTTAGGTTGGCATCAGAGTTCTTTCCCTCTGAGCTCTGGCTTATTTCAGGGAAACAATGTTTTGAAATCGCTATGTGGGTGATGCTGGGAGTGCTTGGACTTGATAACTATTTCTAGGCCTTTTCAGTGAACAGAGCCAGTGTGTATCTGTTAATTCCAAATTTCTAGCTTATCTCCCCACCTTCCCCCTTTGGTAACAAGTTTTGTTTTTTTTCCCCCTACGTGTGTGAGTCTGTTTCTGTTTTGTAAGTATGTTCATTTTTATCGTGTTTTTAGATTCCACATGTGAATGGGATCATATGATATTTGTCTTTCTCTGACTTCACGTAGTAGATAATCTCTAGGGCCATCCATGTTGCTGAAAATGGCATCATTTCATTCTTTCGTATGGCCGAGTAATATTCCATTTAAATAAATACCACATCCTCTTTATCCATTCATCTGTTGATGGACATTTAGTTGCTTCCCTGTCTTGGCTATTGTAAAAAGGGCTGCTATGAACACTGGGGTGCCTGTGCCTTTTTGAATTAGAAATTTCATCTTTTCATAATTTTCAGATACATGCCCAGGAATGGGATTGCTGGATCATATGGTGGCTCTATATTTAGTTTTTTTAAGGAACCCCCATACAGTTCTCTATAGTGGATGCATCAATTTAAATTCCCACCAACAGCGTAGGAGGGCTCCCTGTTCTCCACACCTCCTCCAGCATTTATTATTTGTATACTTTTTGATGATGGCCATTCTGAGTGGTGTAATACCTCACTGCAGTTTTGATTTGCATTTCTCTAACTGGCGATGTTGAGCACCTTTTCAAGGTCTCTTGGCCACAAGATGCTTATCTTCCCAGACCTTGGGTTCCTCATCTACAAAAATGGGGGCCAGACCAACGAATCCTCAAAACTCCTGCCCAAGCTAAAAGTTTTAACTGAAAGACACAATTCAGCCAGGCCAACAAGAAATATTCAAATACGGGAGTCACAGGTCTTACGTTTTGGTAAAAGACTAATTTCTTATACCTGGAAATACTCAGACATTGACCTCCAAAGATCTACCCTCCCTGGATATCAGAATAATGGCACGGTGACAGTACCAAGCCTATCATTTCTGTAAGTGATAGTACGTCCTCAAATTGAATAGGTGCCACTCACCTGGCAAATACTTTTTTTACTTCCTACCAGCTCCATATGCCAAATTAAGAAAACAAACCAAGATATAAAAGAAAACTGCTAACTTGCAAGTGTTGTCCATGGAAATGCACAATGAACTCAAAATACCACAAGTGAGATATACAATATGGGATATGCTGAAAACAATAATGAGTTAGCAAGAGACATAAGGCAATATGAACTTGTTACTCAGTCAAGATTTTTCCCTCCAAATGTCCCTGATAGTCAGGCTCTTGATAGTCAGACTTAGCTTCAGAGTTTGGCAGAGAAATGAAAGCAGGGCAGAGTGTCACACACCATACCCGCCTGCTTCACTAAAACCCAAGAGCTGAATCTGAGCACAGGAAAGGCAAAGACACCAGCCTGGAAATCCAACTATTACCACCTACCACTTTTCTCAAAACTAATAGGTGAGGTGGCAGAAGTCCTCAGTGGAGCGGTGCAGCCAGTTTAAACGTCACTGACGGTGGTGCTTCACTGCAGTTATCACTTGCTTGCAGGAGCCTGAGGAGGCTGGTCTGTGTGGATAAGACATCCAGGGCCCAAAGAACAAATAAAGAAAGATGTACCTTGATAACCACTAGAGCTGAAGACTGTGGCTAAGCTCTGCAAGGCCTTCCCTATCTTCTGATATTCCTTGGGTAATGCTGAAAGAGAAAAAAGTCATTCACTAAATGGAGCAAAATGAAATGATCCAACTATTTTCTCAAAGTATTTTTATAGTAAATCTGAAATGATTCAAAATAGTCTATATTCTTTAACAGAATATCAATACAGATGAACTGTTGTTAGAGATTAATTTTTTCTTCAATTTTTAATTAATCAATTGTTCAATAAATAGTGGACACTATTATTATGAACACCACCACCAGCACCCACACTCTCATTCACTGAATGAAATAAAAATGAACCGAAAGCTCATTCAGAAGAGGATTTCTAGGTTTGAGTCCTTTCGTGTGTACAACACCAACTTGATCATCACAACCACCCCTCTACCAATGCGGATGCACCATCTGCCTTTCCTGGGTTAGGAAAGCTGGGGTCACGGGGCTAGTAAGTGGTGGATCTGGTACCTGTTATTCCTAATCCGCTGCTTCTCCCACTCTGCCATGTACCTATGAGTGATTATTTACAAAACAAAACACAACCAAAAGCAATGGGGTGTGGAGAAAAACAGCAGTGGAACCTCACAGGACCAGGGAGGAGGGATTTTAGCTTTCTCATCTGTATAATAATGATTAATTAAATCATCTCCAATGCTCCTCTAGTGCTAAATCCTAGGCTTCTAGGATCACTCTGGAGAACTCTCCAGAGAAGAGTCTTTGTATCTCGGGCTACTTTTATTTGCAATCTGTACATAGTTTCCTGAAACACATCTGTTGTCTTCAAAAGAAACCATTAGTTGCATTTGAAGAGACTATGCTATTAATAAAGAAAAATGATTCAAATGTTTCTTTTAAAAAAATTCCAGGACAGAGAAATTTGACAAAGGGTCTACAAGCTATAAGATACAAGAAACATGAATTCAGATTACATTAGCTTGGTTAACTTTAATAAATTGTTCACCCTTTGGTAACTCAGTTTTTGCCTTTACACCGGGGATTAAAAACTCTTTTGTGAGAGGAAAGACACTATGGTTGAATCAAATTCTAAACAAAACACTTCAACCTCCTGTCCCCTAAAATAGAGCAGCCTAATGCTATTACTATTTCCTAATTTTGGTCTGTGGATTTTACAGGACATGGAGTTGACCAGATGTTAGACATAAGGGATTTGACTCTTTAATAGAAGCCATGATCCCAGATTTTTGTGATATCCTTATAAACTTTAAGATTTGCACTCCTTTAAATTTTTCTTTAAAAAGGGGAAACAGCTGAATTTAGTTATTATTTTAAAAATTAAATTATTTCATTTACATTTTAGAGAAGTATCACTCCCTTTTTTGCTCATGAGTTATTCCCTGTGACCAAAGGCCTGAAACAGATTGTTTTCTGATGCTGCATCTGTATAGGTCATGTTTTCAGGCTCAGTTCTATTTTCAGTATTTCTCTGCCATGGGAAAGGAGCCAGTGTTATTACTCCTGGTGTCTGCCCCTCGAGCATGAACAGCTGGTACATGACAACGGTTCCGTTGATATAAAATATCACGTCAATGGTGGAAGGCCATTGTAAGGCCTGTCTTTTCCTGCAAAGGGCCAGACAGGAAACATTTTAGGCTTTGCTGGGCTGCAGGTTTGTGCTGAAAGTACTCAACTTGGCCACCCTTCACACCACAGCAGCCAAGGCGTGACCCCCACAGCTGACACTGGACCGTGCTTCTCTCCTTGGCTGTTGGACGGCAGAGTGGCCGGGTCTGGGAGATACGGGAAGACAACCCAGTGGACAGAGGGCACGGAGGGCACAGCACAGTAGGCAGAGAGCAGAGCAGACGGTGGCACTTCTGCTTGGGGCTGCCCCAGGCCCTGGGCTTTCTACCACCACCCGCCACCAGGCTTTCCTAAAATTAGAGCTTAGTCAAACACACAACTCACTAAAGGGATGACTATTAAAAGTAAGATCCTGAGATTAAAAATAACCATGGGCACTTTCTCTTCGGGCAGAAAGGATGACTCTTCCATAGATGACAAACCCCACATAACTGGCAATATTTAAGTGAACGTGATGCTTTTTTACAGGGGTTCTTGAACTGGCTTTGCTCAAGCCAGTTTTCTGTGCTGCAACAAGGGCTGGGAAGTGAGGCTCCTCACAGCGTGCTCACTCAGCGTGTCTCTGCCTGTGGGGGCCTGGCTCCCAGGGGGAAGCCGGGCAGCACTTACGTCCTGTGCACCGCTTCCAGTGCTCCTGCCCCACGTTTAGCAGCTCCTTCACGCCATCATCCATGGCTTTGGTGAACTTGCCGACGGCATCACACTTCTGCTCTCTGCGGGGCAAAAACACGAGGAGGTTGTGTCCCTGACTTCACTACCCTACGTCCAGACAGTTTGAGGTGTAAGCGGAGAAAAGGTCCAATGTGCTCAGGGGAGCTCACAACAAGCCTGACCACAGGTACTTGTGCACCTAGCAACTGCGCTGTAACTTAATTAGTCTTAAAACCCCGCTGGATTCAGGTTTTGAAAGAACTGCTTCAACATCTGCCACTTATATTTTAACTCTGCTTCCTTTTGCCCTCTAATTCCTTGTGAATTCTAACGAAAACTGTTCTGAAGTAAATAAAATCGTTTCTTGAATATCTCACTGAATGAAGTTCAATCACTGCAGGTACTGGTGACTCTATAGTATGGGTTGCTAATGGTAGTTGTTCACTCATTCCAACAAATACTGTAATGAATCAGAGAAAATAAACCTACGCACACAGCATCGAAGTGACACAGAAGATACCAGTTCCTTCAGGATTAAAAAGGTTTTCCTGACTTGAAACAAATTATCACGATATACTTTCAAATGAAAGAGGAGGTTATAACTGAGACTGTATAATGTGAGGTCACTTTTGTTTACACAACCATTTTCCCTTCAGATACATGTGTACAGAGTAGGGTTTGGAAGAACACAGACCTAAGTCAACATATTAAAACTGATTTTCTCTCTGCGTAGTTAGAAGACTGTCTATATACTGGGTAAAACATAAGCAATGGTTATACATTAAGAAAAAAGGCTGCTTAAAACTATTACTATGAACACACACAAGATTTCTTATGAGTCTTTATACAGAAAAGGAACTACTCCAGACTTTCAACCAAGCCCACATTAAAAAGATGACAAGATTAAAAACAAGAGGTCAAAAAAACACTGGACAAACAGGCCTGAGATTGCTCTCTTCAAGGCTATGTTCAAAGAGATTTCTGGCCCGTGGACTGATCTGTGGGTGTCAGCTGGCTCGGTGCCACGCTGTGTCATCACGCTTTATTGTTAATAACTACTAACCACTGTGTCAACTATGAAATCACTGACTTCAAGGTAAAAAGGAAGCGGACTTTAACTGATGTTCTGGTTAGAAAGACAGTGTTTCAAGTACAAGCGATGCTCTCCTTGACTTCTGACTACAAACCCCACTCATTTCACACCCTTTCATCTGATGATGTGAATTCCAGGTGTGGTCAGATGGGCCAAGGCCTGCGAGCAGAGGAGGCAGGCTTGGTTGGGGAAGCAGGGGAGGCTGGCAGGGTCTCTTACATTTCTATTAAGTCCAGGTCAGGTGCCTCTGGCTCCATGGTGGAGAATATCATAACTCCCACCAGCTCATCTTTCTCAGCCTTCCTCTTCCCGGTTTTCCATTCCTATAAAGAGGAACATTATGACGTTAAGGTGGGGAGTGGAGCCAAACAGCTCTTTCAAACTCCCATCCTAGCGTCGGCTCACTGACCGTCTTTATCCTTCTAACTTTCGGGGGGCAGTGCCCATGCCATCTCCGTCTGCACCCCTGCATCTCCAACTCCATCCCGCACGTGAATAGTGTGAACGGTGCTGCTGTGCAAAACGGTCCTTAAGAGCCCAAATCCTTTTGGAGTGAGGTGAGCCAGGACTTCTCCTTTCCCGAAGCCCACCCACCCATATGAACACACCCTGGGAGCCTGACAAAGCGCCTCAAAATTGTAGGTTGTTCTCTTGAAAATATTAAAGCTTTTCTAAATATAAGATAGGAACCAATATTATAAAGTATTAAAAAGTTATTACAAGTTATATATATATACACACATACACACACGCAGAAAAGTGCTCGAAGCAAAAATACGCAGTACAACAAATTCTCAAACAATGAATTCCTGTGTAACTACTTCCAAGGGCAAGAGAGAGGAGGGAGCTGGACTTCCGGAAGCCCCCTTCTCGTCCCTTCCCCGTCACTACCCCTTCCCTCCCCTCCAGGGGTAACCATGACTCTTTTATGGTTTTCAGTTCCTCACGTCATACAGTTTCACCACTGAAGTCCCTACACCATGGTTTTGCTACGTCTGTGAACTAGCTAAGAACCCAACACTTGGCATTCTTTTGTGTCTGGCCTTAGTTGCTCAACCTATGCTGAGAAGTTACACGCACACTGTTGTTACAGCTGGAGTTCACCCATTTCATGGCTGTATAATATTCCTGGAGTGACTCTTGCCCAGTTTACCCCACTCTACTACAGGCAGCCATCAGCGGCCCTGGTGAGGTATGGATAAAGCTGCTGTGTACACACCTCCTGGTGCATGTGTGCACGCACTTCTGTAGGGATATAACCAGGCGTGGAAAGTTAGTCAAGTAGATAATGCCAAACTGTTTTCCAAACTGGTCTCACCAGCTTTCATACCCACCAGCAGTGTGTGAGTTTCAGAAGCTCCTTATCTCACCAAGAAGACACATGGTATCCTTGGTCTTTAATTTTAGCCTTCTGGTAAGTTTATTCGTTGTGGTTTTAATTTGCATTTCTTATTACTCCTAAGATTAAGTACTTTTCTTTACACTCACTGATGACTCAGATATTTTTTTTTGTGAGTTGTTGTTCAGTAGCTCAGTTGTGTCTAACTCTTCGTGACTCCATTGACTGCAGCATACCAGGCTTCCCATACCAGGCTGTCCATCACCAACTCCCAGAGCTTGCTCAAACTCATGTCCATCAAGTTGGTGATACCATCCAACCATCTCATCCTATTCTTCCTTCTCCTCTTGCCCTCAACCTCTCCCAGCATCAGGGTCTTTTCCAATGAGTCGGCTCTTCACATCAGGTGGCCAAAGTATTGTAGTTTCAGCTTTAGCATCAGTCCTTCCAGTGAATATTCAGGGTTGATTTTCTTTAGGATTGACTGGTTTGACCTCCTTGCTGTCCAAGGGACTCTCGAGTCTTCTCCAGTTTGAAAGCATCAATTCTTCGGCATTCTGCCTTTCCTACTGTCCAGTTCTCACATCTATTCATGATTACTGGAAAGACTATAGTTTTGACTAGACAGACATTTGTAGGCCAAGTAATATCTCTGCTTTTTAATATGCTTCCTAGGTTTGTCGTAGCTTTTCTTCCAAGGAGCAAGCATCTTTTAATTTCATGGCTGCAGTCACTACCTGCGGTGATTTTGGAGCCCGAGAGTCTGTTTCCATTGTTTCTCCATCTGTCTGCCATGAAGTGATGAGACCAGATGCATCATCTAAGCCATGATCTTAGTTTTCTGAATGCTGAGTTTTAAGCCAGCTTTGTGAGGGACATTACCAAATCTCCCATTTGTCTACTGGTTTATCTTTCTTATCAATTTGTATGGGTTTTCCCATGTTCTAAAATCCAGCCCTTTGTTGGCTATACACGTTCATATCTTCGACTTGTTTTTCCTTTGTAATGACTCTGATAAACCACAGTTCTTTTTTTAATGGTAGTCAAATTGGTCAGTCTCTTCCTGTATGTGTCTTATTTCAGAAATCCTTCCCTACCCTTAGGGGTATGAAGATTTTCTCCTGTGTTACCTTTTAGAACCGTTATTGTGTTGTCTTTCACATTTAAACTTGTAAACCATCAGAAATTAATTTTTTTTTAGACTCAATACAGTGGAAACTTTCAACTGGATAGAAGGAGAAAGAAAAATATTTTAATAAACCCCTATAGATCCAACTTCAAAAATTATCAACTTTTCACCAAACTTGTTTTATCTGGTCTCCTCCATCCTACTTTTATTTCTTGTTTATTTTAATGGAAATCTCAGATATAATATCATTTCACCTATAAATACTTCACTATGTATCTTTAACAGATAAGGGCCATGTCTTAAAAACATTATCAACATACCAACATCAAACCTAACAAAATCAACAGCTTGTTGTAAGGCAGTGATCACGTTTATTTTTCCCAGAGACGCCATCCAACGGAGATGCCATCCAACGGAGATGCCATCCAACGGAGATGCCATCCAACGGAGATGCCATCCAACGGAGCACCACTGATAGAAAAGACTGCCCATCCCCCCCGTCCTCAGAACCATTCTTGTCATAAATCAAGGGCCCATTCTATTCTACTATCGGCTTTTAAAATATTTTAGCTTTATAATGAGTCTCAATATCCAGAAAAGTTTTCCTCCCATTTCATCTTCATTTTAAAAGTATCTTGGCTATTCTTGGAGCTTACATTTTCTATGGAGGACATCTTTTCAGTTCTTCAACTCATAAAACATAGTGCTGGAACACTTATTGAGGTCTTCTTTTTATTTCTCTCAGCAGTGTTTCATGGATTTTAATGTAGATTTACATTTTTCTGTAGGTTCTTTTGGGTTTTCTATGTCCAACCATCTATATGAGCTACTGTTGCCCAGAGAATCACAATTTTTAATAATTTTTTAATTTTATACTGTCATTTAGCAGGTGAGGAAATTGTGGCCCAACAAAATTAATGTTTGGGTCAAGGTCATGGAGGTAGTCAGAAGCAGAGCCAAGACTAAAACCAAGGGCCCTGGCTCCAAGTTCTTTGTTGTTTCTCTTGTATCAAAAAAATTAAAAAAAAAAAAAAAAAGCCTATAATTTGTATAAAGCACAACCTTTAGAAATGCTTCCTGTTTTCTTGTTTGTTTTGGGGTTTTGGGGCCATGCCATGCAGCTGATGGTATGTCAGTTCCCCAACGAGGAATTGAACCCAGGCCCTTGGCAGTAAGAGCGTGGAATCTAACCACTGAACCGCCAGGGAATTCTCTAGAAATGTTGCCTCAACAGAATCCTAGACAGATCAAACAAGCCCTTGTTAAAGTTCTATGCACCAACAGCAGTAAGGCACCAACTTGGAGGGGATTCCACATAATTTTTTTAACTGCTATATATCACATTTTGACATGTAAGCATTCATTCTGAAATGCAAAAAGACTACAAATATTTAAATGGAATGATCTCTAACCTATAAATTACACTAAGCATGACCAAACAAATGACTGCAAGCAATGGAAGACTAAGGTGATACACAGCTATTTCCAAAGCAGACAACGACAGTGACATGACAAGCAGCCAATTCTTCTTGATTTTCAAATGAGAACAGTGACTGCAGACAGAATGACTGCCCACGGGGCAGAGGCAGACCTGGACAGACAACAACAGTTCTGGACAAACACGGTGGCTTTGAGAAAGCAGCTTCACTTCTGAATCTACTTTTCACTACACTATTTACACTGTAAGGTCAAGATATGATCCTAAGAAATCATTCACACTATTCCCCTCACCTCACGCTGAAAATACCCTACACAGCTCGGCATCTATCCTATATTCAACAGCACTGAGGAAAAAGCCCCACATCCTATCACATCCCTCACCCCGTCCTCACTGGGGCAACTGGTTCCTGGTTTGCAGAAAACCATTCTGACAAACTCCTTACTCACATGCTGTGACTACTTTACTATTACTTAGAAATAACCAACTAATCAACATGATTTAACTTCCTTGGTATGAACGTGACAATTCTCAATATCCTCTAAGATTATAATAAAATGTCCTACCTTCTCATCTCGGAAATTTAGAAACTGCTGGAAGACCTCACTCTCTGAGATTACCGGGTGACGGCACATCCTGGTCATCCAGGCCTGAAGCCGCTCCATGCGCATTTTGATAAACTCTTCTTCAAAGCGACCTGCAAGAGACACGCCAAGAGTGCTGTGTGACTCTGCCTGAGAGGAATCACCTCTTACCTGTTACCCAAGTGGAAAGGCTGTTCATACGGCTACCAGCAGAGAGTTACTCAGTAAAAGGTAAACCATGGTAATTTTTCAACAACCTAAAAACAAGCAACACAGTGGATGTTCAAAGGCCAAGAAGAAAGGTACTCCAAAAATCCGAAAGCAAATTTTATCTCAATATGAAAAACTTTCTCTTTCTTATAAACTAATATGCCAGTGCCTGTATGAACATATGAAGCCTTACAGGCAAGAAAGGGGTGATAATATGGAATAAGCAATTTAGAATTAAATTCAGTATTATGAAAAGTAACACAAACTAGTTTTTTTTTTCCTGTTTTGCTTTTTCAACTACTTAAATGAAAAATAGAAAAAGCAATTTTTCCATGAATGCAATAATGAAAGCTGCTATCAAAGAACTTAAGGCCATCATAAAACAAGAGCTTAATGGGTGATATTTCTGTTTTAAAAGTAGAAAATCAGTTTAACAAACCTTACATAACAAACATCAAGTGGACACAGAATTTTTATAAGCCTAATAAAATCACTATCAGTTAAAAGGTTTCTGGAGATGGAAATTCTGGCTACGTGAGTCTGACAATAGCTAATCCTAGAAAGTGAAGAGGAACTAAAAAGCCTCTTGATGAAAGTGAAAGTGGAGAGTGAAAAAATTGGCTTAAAGGTCAACATTCAGAAAACTAAGATCATGGCATCTGGTCCCATCACTTCATGGGAAATAGATGGGGAAACAGTGTCAGAGGTTATTTTTTTGGGCTCCAAAATCACTGCAGATGGTGATTGCAGCCATGAAATTAAAAGACGCTTACTCCTTGGAAGAAAAGTTATGACCAACCTAGATAGCAATATTCAAAAGCAGGGACATCACTTTGCCAACAAAGGTCCATCTAGTCAAGGCTATGGTTTTTCCGGTGGTCATGTATGGATGTAAGAGTTGGACTGTGAAGAAATCTGAGAGCCGAAGAATCGATGCTTTTGAACTATGGTGTTGGAGAAGACTCTTGAGAGTCCCTTGGACTACAAGGAGATCCAAACAGTCCATCCTAAAGGAGATCAGCCCTGGGTGTTCTTTGGAAGGAATGATGCTAAAGCTGAAACTCCAGTACTTTGGCCACCTCATGCGAACAGCTGACTCATTGGAAAAGACTCTGATGCTGGTAGGGATTAGGGGCAGGAGGAGAAGGGGACGACCCAGGATGGATGGCTGGACGTGAGTTTGCGTGAACTCCGGGAGATGGTGATGAACAGGGAGGCCTGGTGTACTGTGATTCATGGGGTCACAAAGAGTCAGACATTACTGAGCAACTGAACTGAACTGAATCCTAGTCCTAAAAAGCAACTAGAAAGCCAAACAAAAGCCACAAAAACTAAGTGCTGTGGAAATCAACCAGAGGCACACAGCCTGTGAGAAGTGTTTATGCTCCCAACTGCTGACCTTCAGGCCAGAAGAGGGGATTCCTGGGTGCTCTGGCCTGGGACTGCACCCCATCTCTGTACTCCATTTTATTTCCTTTACCATAGAATCCACCCCATGAAAGTCTTACATATTAATCTATGAAAATATGTGCAGAATCCGTATGCTGAAACATATAAAACATGAAAATCAAATAAGACACATGTAAGTTCTTGCATTGGAACACTACACATTAAGATTTCAATTCTCCGAGGGTGGCCAGGCGGCTGGGACTGACTGAGCAGGGTTTTCCTTGCCAGCGAACCGTGTAGAGAAGCTGCCGGTCGGCTGTCTTCTCTTCACCATGGCTGCTTCTGATATCCAGGTGAAGGAGCTAGAGAACCGTGCCTCAGGCCAGCTTTTGAGCTGATTCTCAGCCTGTGACCAAAAGAATCTGTCCCAGGATATCCCCTTTCCCCTCCTAAGGGGAAGGATCTTTCCCTGGAGGAAATTCAGAAGAGATTAGAAGCTGCAGAAGAAAAATCCAAGTCCCATGAAGCTGAGGTGTTGAAGCAGCTCGCTGAGAAACGAAAGCACGAGAAAGAAGTGCTTCAAAAAGGGACAGAGGAGAACGACGTCAGGAAGATGGCGGAAGAGAAGCTGACCCGAAGGACGGAAGCCCCGAAGAGAACCGAGGTGCAAGTGGCTGCCAAACCGGAGCGTCTGCGAGAGGAGGACGAGCACACTGCGGAAGGACAAAGGACCCGAAGACCCTGCAGATGAGACAGAAGCCGACTCCTCTGTTCTGAGAACTGGCTTCCTCCCCCTCCCCTTCCTAAATACCCAAAGGCTGTCCTGGCCAGTGTCATTTTACTTTCGCCCTCCTGACAAATATTCTACAAGCTGACGTAGGGCTGTATAGGTAGATCCAGATGGATTGATGCTGTTTTAGCGGCTAACGCGGGGAGAACCGAAAAGCGCTTTGCTCTTTTTCTGAAGTGCTGAAGTCTTTCTAATGCAGCTATGTCTCTTGTTGCGTCTTTCCTACTTCAGTACACCTGGTGGGCTGCGTTAATGGCTAGTACTGTATTGGCTCCATGAAAACATTTCTGTGAAGAGTATGTAGTGGCTTCTTTCAAATTGTTAGATGCTGAATATCTGCTCACTTTTAAATCCCAATTCTGTCTGGATCTTACAGACGCTACTGTACTTGAATGGTTAATAAAACTGCACAGTGCTGTTGGTGGCAGTGGAAAAAAAAAAGATTTCAGTTCTCCCAAAATTGGTCTACAGAATTAATGCAATTCCAATAAAAACCCTAGCATGATTGTTTATAGGTATCTGACTATAAAAGAATCATGCTGACTCTTAAAATTTACATGGAAAGGCAAAAGAAAAAGAATAGCTAAAAACAATTTTGAAACAGAACCAAGCTGGAGGATTTATATACCTGACTTCAAGACTTTCTATATTATAAGGCTACAATAACCAAGATGGTGTGGTATTGGCAAAAGGACAGACACATAAATCAATGGAACTGAATAGAGTCCAGAAATAAACCTGTGCAAATATGCTTAATTGATTTTTTGACAAAAATGCAAAGGAAACTCAACAGAGAAAGGATACTCTCTTCAATAGACAGTCCAAGAACCACTAGATGACCAGATTTATAACATAAACCTCCCCCACCTCACACTTTATACAAACCTTAACTCAAAATAAACCCTAGACCTAGATGTCAAACTGAAGACTACAAAACTAGACCCCCCTCCTGTATATTAAAACACTTCAAATTCCGCACGTACTAGGAGCAGAGACTAATAAGTACTGCAGAAACGTGGACACTGTGCAGACAATGACCCACCTCATGGACAGAAGAGACCCTGGAAGTCAGCACCGAACTAAGGGCTGTACTGAATTCCACGTTATGAGCAAGTCAACTACACAAGAGTTTATAACCTACTCATCGGTTGGAATTAATTAAATAGTCATTCTTATTTCTCCTAAAATTTTTTTCTGACACAGCTGGTCTATTTACAAACTGGGACTTCAGCTATTATCTTGTTCTTGTGAGGATATGCTTATCAGGTTCCAGAGAATTAAGAAAAAGGAGAGGAGGGATTTCCATCTGCCCATTTCCTATGACCCTGACCTAGGTTTTCATGAAGTATGTTAATATACCAGTTTGGCCCCCAGAAATAAAACCAGATTCATTCAATGTTATTCCATAAAGAATAAAATCCATAAACAAATTAGAAAAATCTCAGCTCTAAGCTTTCCATGGATGGATTATCGAGTGCACAGAAACGTCATGACGTCATCTACTTGGTATTCCTTTCTCTCCTCTCCAGGATTTAAGGGAAGGGCGATCATACAATAATGATGCTGTGGGCATCTCAGGCAGGACGCAGACGAGAGAAGGGGAAACAGAGCGGCTCTGTGCCTCCCGGTTTCCTCGGCACACGGCCCAGTCAGGGAATCAAAGCCCAACTTTCTTCGGACTGAGGGGCTGTTGCTTCTGTGCTTTTCTCTGACATCCCCTGGCTTCAGGCCTGATTTTTTTTTTTTTAAAAAAGAACCTTACTATGGGAGAACCATGACTCCATGATGCTTTAGGATAGGCCATGGGTTATCTGATTCCAAATAAACAGTGTATTAAAACTGAAAAAAATAAGAGAAACCCCCCACAACTCTAAGATAGTTCATTAATCCATTTATTTCAACACCATGGAGAACATATTATGCTAACCAAGTTGATAAAAGAGAGTTTAAAATTCAAACTTGAAACTGGAGAAAGGCAGAACCCAAGTTTTCATGGAAAGAAATCTAAATTTTTAGAAAGAGAGCTATGATTAAAACAATATGGACAGAAAGGAGGGACAGTGAGGATACACAGTGGGTGCAGGACGGGGCTGGGTGACACGTCTGAGTGGGAGGAAGGAGCCACGCACCCAACCTGTCACCTGGGCTCCTCGAGGGGCTGCCTGGGTGTCAGCCCTCGGACGGCAAGGCAAGCCCACTCCTCCATTCTGCTAGGACAATGTGAAAATTTTGAAAAGTTTTCCCCCCCAAATCAAAATCAAACAAATTTCTTTAAAAACGGTTTCCATCTCTTCAAAACATTTCAGAGAAGCATACACACTGCACAAAGCAAAGCACAAAGCCACGCTTATCCCAAGGTCACTGGTTCTAGCTGAGGATTAGTTAGTCCACATCTCACAGCGTGAGCTCTGGAATCACATCACATCCCTTCTCAGCACTTCTGAGCGGTACCTGTGCATGTCTGAGCTGAGAGCACCCGTGTGTGAGGGGCCAGGGCACACATGATGCCTGGCACATTGGGACCAACCTCCCTGCCACCTGAGCGGGCTCTGCCCTGGGCTGGGGCAGCCCCCAGCCCCTCTCCTGTCTCTATCTCACTCCTGCTGAGTGGGGACCAAATCCTCTCCCGACTCCCAGGCCTCTGGAGCCCCCGTCCGTTCCTCCTGCACCATTCCAGCTCCCAGCTTTCAAGTCTTACTCTCATCTTTGATCCTTTTCTCTCTCTCTCTCTACTTAAGAGTTTCATGTATTGCAATATTTTCTAGCTAGACATGGAGACTCTAATCTCTATGTGAAGTTCAGCTTCTTTATAAACTTTTATTCCAAGACAAACACACTGACTCCTAAGTACTAACATTCCAGTTTCTAGAGTAGGTGAAAGGGTTAAAAAAAAAAAATCACTGATCGTTCTCAGATCAGACATAGGAAAAAACACTCTCCGACTGCACATTTACGAGGGACTCTGGTAGCACTGTGGATTATTTACTAGGAGATTACTTGGGGGTGGGGGTCGGGGGGGGTGGAAATGACATTTAAATAAATAAGAAAAGGGAGAGGGTGATTATTAATGATAAATGAAAATATTTAAATATCAGTAGTCACCAAAATAACTGAGTTGAAAACTTGGTAACTTTCTACATTAACACTTAGAAGCTCTGTGGCGTCTACATCTGGTGTTTACAGACTTGTGACGAAAATGACAGGGGGTTCCCAGGTAGTGCGGTGTTAAAAGAACCCGTCTGGCAATGCAGGCGATGCAAGAGACATGGGTTTGATCCCTGGATTGGGAAGATCCCCTGGAGGAGGACATGGTAATCTGCTCCAGTATTCTTGCCTGGGAAATGCCATGGACAGAGAAGCCGGCAGGCTACAGTCCACGCGGTTCCAAGGAGTCCAACAGGACTGAGCACAGCACCACCAATGAAAATGACACAGCTGCAGCGTGTGATGCGTTTACATTATTTGGGTCATCCATTTTAATTTCCACCTTAGACTATTAGAAGTATTCCTGTTTTTCCCAGGTGTCATTTTTCACATATAAAAAAGGCATATATCTGCATATATTTCTCTCATAGGAAAGGGTTAGCAATAAAGACACTGGGACTGCAAAAGGTGTAGCAGCAAAGACACAGTGACTCCGTCAGAATCCAAGATGCACACGTGCGCAGGGAGTCGGCAGACAAGTTTATGAGACCCTTTGTTAGGTGTCTAGGCAACTTCCAAATATGTGAACTGTGTGTGTGTGTGTGTATCTATATATGTATTTATGGCTGCAGGCAGCTGCTGTGTGTGTATGTGTATGTATGTGTGTGTGTGTGTATCTATATATGTATTTATAGCTGCAGTTAGCTGCTGTGTTTATGTATATCTATATATGTATTTATGGCTGCAGTTAGCTGCTCTGTGTGTGTGTGTGTGTGTGTGTGTGTGTGTGTGTGTATCTATATGTATTTACGGCTGCAGTTAGCTGCTGGTTCCAGACCCCCACAGCTTGCTCCACTGGAGGCTAGAAAGCGCCACTCCTGATCCGTGTTGGGATACTCTAATTGGAACCTTTTCACTTGTTGCCTTGAGTTCTGTCACACACACCCACTCACCTGTGACTTGCTTATCTGGAAGAGACGGGATTGGAATGGCTGACCCAAACTTAACCAGTAGACGCTCATATAACCAGTCAAAGTGTTTATACCTGTGGTTTACTGATCGATTAGTGTTCTACAAGGGAAGGAAAGAGAAAAAAAGTTACCAATATCAACTATAGAAGATGAAGAAAAAAGCAAGCCGTTCCTAGCGATGTAAGCACGGTTCTGTTTTGATAACTCGGATACTTACGGTAGGGGTTAACTGATACTCAATGTAGCTCTTCAGACCGTACATTTTGGAGCCTTTCCTGGGATCTGCTACCACACAGTCAAACGTAGAGGCAGGGTAAACCCACATCGGGCCATAATCTCCAACCTACACATTGCAGGGAGAGGTGGAAAATCAGTTAACATGATTGATATAAATCATCAAATGATTCTTTTTAAGGCTGGAAGTCCTTAGGAGAGTCATTCTTGCTCTTCTTTGAGAAATTATCTACATAAATGCTCTCTGTTCTTACTAAGGTTCTATTTGAAAAACACACATAATCGAGAGGCCATTCTGCTCCCGTGTGGGCATCTTAGGCCACAGAGAGGGGCTGAGCTGCCTTTCCTGGAGAGGATGCTGGGCAGGACACAATCTCTCTCCAGTCCAGCTGTCCCAGTTTTATGTAATGAAGGGCTAGCTTTTAAAAATTTCAGATCTACTGCAGACTAATAGCTCTGTGAAAAATAAAAGGACACACTTGGCTGTCTCAGCAATGCCAAACTGGCATCAAACTTCCTCAACACTTACTCTCATCTTCTGTATGCCCTAATTCTTTTTCAAGGTGAAAGGAGGAAAAAGTGAGGTGAGGTATGAAAGTTCAGAGGCTACTAGGTCAGGACGGTGACTGGAGCCTAGAGAGCTTTAATAAGGGACTAAAGGTCTCTGACAACAAGTGCTTAATATTATGATTCTCCAAGAGGGACCCAGATCCAGAAAACCCTCCTGAAGCTGCAGGGCAGGAGACTTTGACAGGAGCTTTGGGGAACTTCCCTCAGTGACGGGGCCCAAGAGAGGAGACTCTGACCAACCAGGGCCCAACATCCATGAGGTCATTTACTCTACTAGTGGGTAGGGATGCTACACCTTAAAACCAAAGGACCAGGTCTCTGCTTTTTCTTGGTTTTCTGAAGCCTCTATGGCTTTCCTCACTTCCTTTTCCACACAAGAAGCCCACACAGGCAGGCCTGCCTAAAATTCGTGGGACAACTCAAATGCCGGGGTCCTTTGGCTCTGTTCCAACACTCTCACGCTTATGACAAAGTCCCACGCTTATGAGAATCTGAGGGGCAGGGGGGCCATGGGCGCTTGACTCTGTGGAGTTTTAAATTTAATGAAAAGAACAGGATACATGTTAAGTATTTACAAAAACACCTGAAGAAAAAAGCAATCTTTAACCTAACCATTCAGAAGATAATCACCCCAAGTCTGCTTTCAGGGAAGAAGGATTAAAGGGCTCTTGTCCCAGCCCTTCTCTCTGGAGTTTTCCAGGATTTCAAGCATTCCCAAGAAGTAGGAACAAGCAATATGCAAACACAATGTCTTTTCTTGCAATATCATTGAGCTTCCTAGGACCCAAAGAGTACAGAATAAGACTAGACTATTTCTCCTTATTTGAGTCCACGGTGACTACACTCAAAGCCTCTTGTCCTTCTGCCCTGCTCACAACTTACAGGTACATGACTAAATCAGCAGGGTCAGAAGACAGCTATTTTTTTTCTAAAATTTTATCTGGAGATATACAGCTAGGTAACACTTAGAAAATCTATCCACAGTCAACATGTGGGTGAAACCATGGAGCCTGTGTCATCTGATGAGCAAGGCATTCAAAGATGGATGTTCTGAATGATGTCACTAACTGCCAGCTTTCATTTGCTAGGTCCTTACCACGAACTGGACAACTGATTTAACGAAAGAAAACTATTACCAACACAGAGGAAAAGGGAACTTATTCTGATAACATGGGTGTACTCTGCCAAGGTAGAAACCTAAGTATTTGAATTGCGTTTAGTAGCTAAATATGTTTGGCTAGTAGAAAAACAACATGTAAGAGGTAACTTCAAGACACTTCAGAAAAAGAAATACTATGGTCATATGTTCAAGTACTGGTAGTCTGAAAAGGTAAAAATAAAGAATGCCTAGACAATAATGGGCATTAATTTATGCTATTTTTTATACTCTTAATATATTGTCAGTTACTTACCTGAAGCATTAAATGTGTTTAAGAATACTTTCTAAATGACTAATAACCTTTTTTAAGGTACTACACAAGAGCTTAATTAGAAACAAAGCAAAAAATAAAAAATAAACACACTTACAATGATCGGAATTTTCTCTTTGGGTTTTGCCAGTTGCTTGGCCAACAAATACTGTTCCATCCCAGGTTTTGCAAATCCAGGAAATCTAATCATGAGGACAAATGCTCGTGAGTCTTATCCTTTCCCTTGTAAGAATTCTATAGCTCTCGTCCACATTTACTTAATACAACAGTTTGAACTTGTTCTGTCTTTCAGATGTACCGGAACTCGGAAACTAAGGTAAGTGAAACCTGACATAATCAGATTGTTCAACAGCCAATTAGTCATTTAATTAAGCTTTCTCTGGTAAGAGGACAGTTTGACTCCAGAAGGTGTGATATTTATGGGTGCTCGATTTGCTTGATCTGAGACACTCTATCACCACTCGGAGGCCGAAGGGCAGACCAGAAACTGTCCCCCAGGTACAGAGGCGGAAAGAAAGTACTGAGCGTATCAGTTTAGATGACTCCATGGGGCAAAGGCCACATGCTAGCATTTTACATCCAAATTAAAGCGCTTGTCCACATTCTCCCTCAGGAGGCCACAATTACCCCAAAGAAACTGCCACTGTTCATAAGTACTTGTGCCATTTTCTTTGGAAACTGCCTTCAGAACCTGTCTTCTTAGAGACCTCAAACATAATAAGCTTGGCTATTTCCAGAAATCAAATCTATACCCAAGGCAAAGTTCTAAATGGAAGAAAAGGTGGAATCAATGTATACCCACCCAAATCGCAACTTCCAAAGAAGACAAGATTGAGTTTTAGAATTTAAAAAAAAACAAAAAACAAAAAAACAGGGGGTAAAAATGCTCAGAAAGTAAAACACCTAAAATAGGAAAAAAAATCTTATTTCTACAAAAACCAGCTGCATTCCATCTGATTTCATTCCTAAAGCAAGCTAAAGGCCAATGTGATGCTCAGAGAGACCCATATCGTTTCCTTCACCTCCCTGGGCTTCGTGTCTCCAAGAGTAAAAGAGATCATATGTACCACAAAGGGGTGTGAGAGCACCATGAGAGAAAACACACAAACTGCTCTGCACAAAGCCTGGTCATGGTAACAGATCAATACGTGGTAAAACATTTAAAAGAAAAAGTTATCATTATTATTTTTAGCTTTCCTGTGATGTCAGCAATGAAACAATATGTCATGAGTTGATAAAAGGTAAAAAAGAGTATTTGGCAGATCATTAAATGGAACATATATTTCACTTAAAAAAGCTTCCAAGCTAAGAGCCAAATAAACAAATAGACATGATCAAATCACGCCCCAAACTCTGTGATCACTGGAAAGAGAAACAGCCTCTCTGTCTCATCACAGCCTCTCATACGAGAGCACCGCTCCCCCCAACCAACCTGTTCCCCCAGCTCTTACACCTACTTGTTAAGTGGCAGCTTCATGGAAGAGCTGGTGGCCCGGCTGTTTCCTCGCTGAGCACCTCCTGCTTCTGCTGACTCTGAATCCTTGAAGTAGGGAGATGACTTGGGCTCATCCCAGTCTTCGTCCCAGTCATCATCATCACCAGTTGCTGGAGGTGAGAACAGAAGATTGTCGGTAAATAGAAACCAAATAAAGACGGGATGACTTAATTTTCTGGTAACAGCTACCAAATGGGTTAACCAATTTTTTAAAGAAGAAAAGGGTACATGGTCAGGATTACAATAAAGATGCGAAGAGTACAGGCTCTGTTGTTACGCTTGTGAATTAGTTACAGTTTTGAGTCTTGAGGATTCTGCCTTTTGGCACAAAAGACAAGTCAGAAACAACTGAAGAGGGCTGTTGGTCCAAGTAACTTCAGATAAATGTCAACGATAAAAACACTCTGGAGGGCCTTCCCTGGTGGTCCAGTGGTTAAGACTTCGTGCTTCCAATGCAGGGGGCTCGGGTTCAATCCCTGGTCAGGGAACGAAGACCCCACATGCTATGTGGTGAAGCCAAGAGATGCCAAGCAAACCCTTGTTGGTGCACAGGGAAGGTCTGCTAGAGGCCTGGCTGTGCTGTCCTGCTCTTAGTCATGTCTGGTAAGAATACTGGGGTGGGTAGCCCTTCTTTTCTCCAGGGGATCTTCCCAACCCAGGGATCGAATCCATGTTTCCTGTGTTTCCTGCATTGGCAGGTGGATTCTTTACCCCTGAGCCACCTACACATTGATAAACCTAGCTTTATAAACTTGCAAATAAACAGGTCAAATACCCTTTAAGCCAAGAGACTGGGGAGGACAAAAGGGCGTCAGCTCTTTGGAAAGGAATCGCGTTAACACTAACACTAACGCAGGCCAGAGACGGACAAGGGGGTGGAGGAGAAAGAGAGAAGCAAGGGACAAGCACTGAGTACGCCAGCCAGCGCCGGGAGCCTGACCTGACGTTCTAATGATCCTCTCCGTGTCAGATGGGGTGTTGCCAGCCTTCCTCCCGCCCGCCCTCCGCCACTGTTCTCTGCCTCCGTCTCCCACCTCTGAAGGCCTGAGGTGTCCCTTCAGCACTAGGCAGGGAAGTGCCCTGGGATCTCCTCCCTGAGAGTGCCACCATGAGAAGCCCAGAGACAAATGTCAAAAGGAAAAAAGACTAGAAGGTATCAGAAAGATCTGGGCCAGGATTCCAGCGACACCACGTCACTGAAGAAGCGATATCAGCAGTCTGGTCTGGACCCAGCCCCCGACTCCCGGGCAGGGTGGGAGCCAGAAAGCAGCACCTGCGCCCTTCAAGGCTCCCGACCCACGCCTCCTGCCGTTCAGCACACTCAGTTCTGGACACAATGAGCTTAGACAGGGGTCATTACAAAACAGTGGGTGGGTCTCTTAATTTCAGAACAGACATAAATAACCTTTCTTAATTCCTAAACTGTTTCTGCTTTTAGACAGTCTTCCTTTGCCTCAGTGTTTCCATTAAGCTCCGGGGAGTCCAACAGGTAGTTCAGGAAATGATAGAACAGCTAAGTCAGAGGTCACACACCGGCAGGTGATAAACCACAGTCAATCCACGTGCTCATTTTTTTTGGCCCGAGATTTTAAAACAAATGTGTGTTAATAGCGAGGATTTTAAAGTGGGAAGATGACAAAAAAATCGAGATTTCCAGCCTCTCTGGTGGAACACCAGGAACACCAGCTCAGTCTTCCTGCGGCGGCATCAACCCACTGCCCCTCTCTGTCCTCCGCAGCCCCACAGGGTCGCTCTCTTGTTTCACTTTATGAACCTGGTCCCTGAAAGCACTTGCATGTGTGACAAGGTTCTCCTTGACGGAACCGAGAGCGGACTAAAGTATAATTACCTCATTAGGATTCAGAAGAGTCAGTTTGCCATTAGACAGACCACAGTTCCTGTGATTAAACCCCTTCGACCGGGATGCCCTCTAAGAGCGCCCCTCCCCCTCACCTGGTCCTGGGATGCCCTCTAAGGGTGGCCCCCTCACCTGGTCCTGGGATGCCCTCTAAGGGTGGCCCCCTCACCCGGTCCTGGGATTCCCTCTAAGGGTGGCCCCCTCACCTGGTCCTTGGTAGGCCTGGGGATGGCCAAAGGCAGAGTCCCAGTTGTTGGCAGCGCTTCTCTGGGCTGCGGCCCCCTCCGGCTTGGCTCCCCAGCTGTCCGAGCTTTCCCAGTTTGCAGGTTTGGAAGCATTCCAGGCTGACCAGGGGTCACTGCCACTGCTGACCTGTTGTTAGGGGTAAAAAAAGGAGAGGATATTTGTGACTTCTAGAAAGCACTACTCAATTCAGTAGGAAGCAATTGAATAGGGGTGCTGAAAAAAACTGATAGAATGTAAAAAAATTTAAAAAATAAAATTTTAGAAACATGTAGGCAAGCACAAAAAGCAGCATCAATCGAATTTCACTGCTAGCAGTTTGCCGTGTTTGCTCAGGAACTTTACAACTATTAACAGAGAAACTCTCTTTTTTCCCCTTCCCCCAAGTAACGGCTTTTCTGAAGCTGCTCTCATCCTCATGTGTGTCTGACACTCCCACTGTGTAACAGAATATGTGACATACTCATAAATAACAACTATTTTCTATTTTCAAAGCTGACCTGAACAACACTGTGCTGTCTGTTTCTCTTTGCATGCTTTTTTCCCCCACTTAATATTATGTTTTTGAGATTATATATGCTAATAATATGCTTTATTGACCTTAACTGCTTGATAGTAATCAGTTGTATTTTTAACTGTTTTAATTTTTACTTCAAAACGTTATTATGTTCCCAGTAAAGAAAAAAAAAATCAAAAGAATAGAAGGATATGATATATAAAAGCATTCCTACCACCTTAAGATGCTAGTCATTCTTTCAGAGATGACGACTCCTAACAGAGTCCTTTGTACATACTCACACATGCCATGCAGTGAGATTCTTTTTGCTTTAAACATGTTCTAAGTGAGCCCCAATTGCACTTTCTACTCTGCACTTCTCTCTTGTTTTTCTATAGCCTGAAACATTCTCCTAGATATTAATACAATGACCTTCTTTTACGAGACTCCTTTGTATTTGTTTCCCATCATCTAAGCAGCACGTGCTGATGCTCATTTAACTTGTTTGCAGTGTTTTGCTGCTGCTAATAACGCTGCAGTGTACATCCTTACACATCTTTCCTCACATATCCAATAGATCTATGTGGAATTCCCAGAAGAAAATTACTGGGTAATGAAAGTGTGCATTTATTAATAAAATTGATAAGATTTTGTCAAACTGCTTTAGAAAGAGATCGTATAGTCACCTTCCTACACTCCTACTACATGCCAAGGGGTGGCGTCTTGCATAAAATGGGGCTATCATGCCAAGTTATTTTTAAAATATTTTCTCCCATTATTCTTTTGCATAATTTTATAGTTTATTAATGTTATAAATAAAATTTTTGAATGGGCAATACATGCCACCCTATTTCAAGGACTACTGCAGTAAGAGGAGCCGGAGGTAACCACAGGTTTTTTTTGTTGTTTCCTTGATTTTTTAAATAATTTATTTACTTTTAATTGAAGGATAATTGCTTTACAATATTGTGTTGACTTCTGCCATACATCAACACGAATCAGCCATAGGTATACACATGTCCCCTCCCTCTTGAACCTCCCTCCCCACCTCTCTAGGTTGTCCCAGAGCCCCAGCTTGAGCTCTGAGTCATACAGCAAATTCCCGCTGGTGATCTATTTTACATATGGTAGTTTCCATGCTATTCTCTGCTTCTTTCCTCCCCCTCCTTCCCCCATTAAGTCCACAAATCTGTTCTCTACGTCTGTGTCTCCACTGGTGCCCTGCAAATTGGATCATCAGTACCATTTTCCTAGAGTCCATACATATGCATTAGTACACGACATCTGTTTTTCTCTGACTTATTTCACTCTGTATAATGGGCTCTAGGTTCATGCTAGATTTTTAAATTTTAAATTTTCAACCTGTATGGAATTGACTTCGGTAAAAGAAATAATATAGGAATCCAGCTTAATTTTTTCCTGTAGTCATCTGTTGCCCTAACATCATTTAATGAATAATCCATTCTCTCCCCACTGATTCACCTTTACCATACACTGGACTTGGGACTATTTCTGGGACTCTTTCCTATAGTCTATTCCTCTAATTGGAGAAGGCAATGGCACCCGACTCCAGTACTCTTGCCTGGAAAATACTATGGACAGAGGAGCCTGGTGGGCTGCAGTCCATGGGGTCGTTAAGAGTCAGACATGACTGAGCATCTTCACTTTCACTTTTCACTTTCATACATTGGAGAAGGAAATGGCAACCCATTCCAGTGTTCTTGCCTGGAGAATCCCAGGCACAGGGGAGCCTGGTGGGCTGCCGTCCGTGGGGTCGCACAGAGTCGGACATGACTGAAGCAACTTAGCAGCAGCAGCATTCCTCTAATACCAAACTACTTTGGAGCCCAGTAGACAGAATGCCATATGGTAAAGTTTGTACTTTACCATAACATCTTTTATTATTTTTACAGTGAACTTCAGCATCAGTTTTCTGTTTTTAAAACTAAAACAACCTTCAGTTTTAGGATTAGTATGTCAGTGGTAAAGAATCCACCCATCAATGCAGGAGATGCAGGTTTGATCCCTGGGTCAGGAAGATCCCCTGGAGAAGGAAATGGCAACCCACTCCAGTATTCTTGCCTGGAGAATGCCACGGACAGAGGAGCCTTGTGGGCTCTAGTCTGTGGGGTTGCAAAAAAGTCGGACACAACTTAGTGACTAAACAACAACAATAACAACATGTCAAGTTTAAAAAACATGATTTCACTTGAACCTTAAATTTGTAGATAAATTTAGGGAAAACAAATAATGCCTTAAAAAATTTTTTTCAACGCTGAAATCTATTAATTCAAGGACATGGAATAGCAAAGTCATCCTTCTCACATAAACAAAACAAAATGAAACAAACCTGATATTAGAGAGAGAGGAAAGGTTTGCAAGGCAATTACCCAAATAGCCTCATATGCCTCTCTGATATTTTAGAATGCCACTGTGGTTGGGTTTTTTCTCACTCTTCACCATTTGACACCTGGGGGGATAACTGCCAGCCACCTACCAGAAGCGTCAACAACAGAGCACACGTTTTACGAGAGGAAATGTGATTGCATAACATCTCTTGTACCTTCAAGAAAAACGATGACATTACTAATGATTTTGCTCAACATCAAATATTAACAGAAGAAAGACATTTGACTGTCAATCCATATGACTGTCAATTTCTCAAATACACGGCTGACAAGGTGCTCCTCTCAAGCAACTCTAGTGGATTCTGGAAAAGAAGGCTGTTGCGCTGAGAGCTGGCCAGTCACACTGCAGTTAAGAGAATCCCTTCCTCCATAGCTTTCTTGGGGGGTTGGGGGGACAGATACTCTGTGCTCTCCAGACTCTAAACCAGGAGGTTTTGTTTTCACAATAAAAACTTCAAAAGGTATGCAAATTCTGGATGGTAACATGACAGTAAGTACAGATATTCATCTGGCATTTCTAGAAACTGCTGAGCAAAAGGAACAGAAGAGCTGCAATCTAGAACAACAGAAAGTCCAGCCCCACTGGAGAGTAAGGCTGTTGGCAAACCCTCAGAGAAAGGCACTGTATCAACACCAAGGAACAAATGGGACATGAAATTCACAGCAAGTATCCTAAAAAAGCTGAAACACATAACATGATACTCTGAAAAACTACTTCGTTACTAAATTGTTTATAATCAGTGCATTGCGACTGGGCCGTGCACAGGATCTTAGCTCTCTGCCTGGGTGATGAAATCCTCGTTGGCAAATCACTGTTTGCTTTTGTCCTGCCTCCCCAACCCCAACCCCCACTCACCCCCGGGAATATTCCTTCTATCTTGTTTCAACTTGACTTGTGCTGATAAATCTTTCAAACCTGACCAACTAGAAATCTCCCCAGGTTCTATCACTACGGCCCCTTCTCTAACAGCAGCTGAACAACCAGCTCCTGAAGCCTGCCAGGGTCTGTCTCCCCCTGAACCCGCCCTCCCTGTACTTTGGCCTCTGGCTCCTCTGCTCTCCACCCCCAATAACCCTGCTGTCCCCTGACTGCAGGCATCTGGTCACACGACCGTCCAAGCCTCTCCTCTGCTTTCTGCCAGCTCTCCTTCCTCTTTCTACCCAGCGAGGTCTTCATCCTCTTCTTTTCCCTCCCTTCATGGTAACAACATCCCCCTCCCCGACCAACTCAACTGCATTATTTCAAAACCTTTCACTAGACCTCACTGACCACAGGATGGATTCTAAGCTCATCAGTCCACTGATCAAAATCGTACCTTTTCCTTCCATGACTTCCCCATCCTCACTAGTCGCCACTGATCCTCACTTTATGCGTCAACCTGCAGTTTCCCAGACTTCCCCACATCCTTCCCTTTGTTCACGCTCTACTCTCCATCTGTGCACCAAGCCTGCAAGAAAGCTGTGCATCTCACAAATACATGTCAAAGGGGGGCAAGGATGAGAACACTGGCCCACTGGCTGAATTTTAAATCCCCTTATGAAACTGTGCAGCAGACTCGGGTTCGATCCCTGGGTTGGAAAGATCCCTGGAGACGGGGAAAGGCTACCCACTCTAGTATTCTGGCCTGGAGAATTCCATGGACTGCACAGTCCATGGGGTCACAGGACTGAGCCACTTTCACTTTTTCTTTATGAAACTGTAGCAATTTGACTCAAGTAAACAGCCCACAGGTTGAATGTTAAATCCATGAAACTGTTGTGATTTGACTCAAGTAAATTTCTCGTGGGTGCAGTGGTTAAGAATTTAAGCTCTAGAGCTGTCTATCTGGGTTTGAATCCCAGCTTTACTGCTTACTAACTGTATGAACTTGGCCACTTGCTCCATCTCTCTTAGTTTCCATACTTACTGAATGGGTATGACAGCATTAACCTCCTCACAGGACTTTTGTAAGCATTAAATGACATAATGCATATGAAACATCTCACAGAGTATTTAGCACATGGCACAAATTCAGCAGAGGTCGTCTTACTACATGGCTCAGTTAGAACATAAAGAAAAGCCTGATGACTGGTGATCATTGAGTAAATCCCCACTAGTTTACACTTTATGGCAAAACATTTCTGTCTCCTTTCTCTTTCTTATATGTATCTGAAGGAAACAAATCTTTGGCTAGAATAGAAAGTATTTTAAGTGCCTGTAATCACCTATTTATATAAAAGTTTCTCTATTAATGTGATCTGGCATTGTTTTGAAAATATAATTGATGGTCTTTTCCTCTAAAGATCAAAAGCAACTCTTGATTCTTGGGGGTTTTGGCACATTTTCTGTGTGCTGAATGCTGAGATCTTGCTTTTCTTCAAAGCCTTACCCCAGCTGCAATGAACTGGGCTATAGAACAAGCGGTTTAATGATCCTTTGGCCTCTGACTTCTTTGCTCTCAATTCCAAGAACCCCTTCTGTCTCTCACCTGCAGACATCTGGCAGCATGATAATGCATTTTGCTCCTTCGCTAAGGTCTCGAGGGGCCTCTCCTTTCCTTTGCTCCCAGGTCTTCCCTTTCTCTCCTTTCTACTGAGTCATCATTCTCTTCCGGGCCAGCGCCCCCTTACAGCATCAAAACCATCCAGACTGTCAACTCCATGGTTAAAAATCCTTCATTAGACCTCACTGTCCATGGAATAAATTCATCAATCAAGTCTCATTGAAAGTCTTAGCTGAAAGGTCTCCAAGGTATAAATCCCAATCACTCTTTCAGTTCCTATATGTCCCACTTTCTATCTTCCCTGGTGGCTCAGAGGTTAAAGCGTCTGCCTGCAATGTGGGAGACCTCGGTTTGATCCCTGGGTTGGGAAGCTTCCCCTGGAAAAGGAAATGGCAACCCAGTCCAGTATTCTTGCCTGGAGAATCCCATGGACAGAGGAGCCTGGTGGGCTACAGTCCACGGAGTCGCAAAGAGTCAGACACGACTGAGTGACTTCACTTTCTATGTTGCCATGTTCCCAAGAAGACCTTTATTTAGTTAGATACTTTACTGGAAACAACACCTCGCTTAGGGGAAAAGGATTAGTTCTAAGGGTTTCAAATTGAATTTTACCTTTTTTATGGAAGGAGAAGGAGAAGGAGAAGATGAAGAAGGTGGTGATTGGCTGAGACTTTCAAGACAACCAATCTGAGCCAAAATATCCACCTTAAAATAAAAAAAGGTGCTCAGTAAATGAAGGGTGGGGGAAAAAAAAAAAAAAGAGTATACCGAAGCTAAAAACAGCAAATGCATAGCAGGGCTAAGTTCAGCAGAAAATTCCAGCATGCCACTCATGCACAAACATTACATGCAGAAACCAAAGCCCTTACTGTATAGTTGTGGGTTATCCTCCGTGCATTAATATATATTCTGAAGGCTGTTATTGTCACAACACAGTATCACTGAAGTACTAAAAGTAATTATATGCAGCACAGAAGGAATGGAGCAAATATCATGCAAGTCATACAGTCACAGAAAAAGAACTCCAGGGGAAAACAATGTCAAGCTTTAAAAAATGTCAGGATGTTGAACTAGTGCTTTCAAAGCCACCAGATGTGAGATGAGCAAAGCTTCCTGGAACCTGAAAGCCACAAAGAACCTACCCAGGACCGGCTAAGACCACAGAAGAGCCCGCGAGGCCATGAATGCTGCGAGCTCCTGAACCCGCTGACCACCTTGATGTGCAGAGTTGACTTGAGAAGAGATAACTGATACGCTCCCTGGAGCTAGGCAGTGGCCAAGTCAGCATCGCTGAGGAGGACAACCTTGGAGCCCAACTTCCAGGCTTCGAATCCCAGCTCCACAACTATCTAGTAGGGAAGTCATGGCTATTAACATTAACATAGTGCTCGAGAACATGCTTTCCAGGTATAACTTCCTTCTGAAGAAAGTAGTGGTGTGATTTCCATTTTGTAAATGTAAGTAAATTTGGTTTTGGAAATCAACTAATAATACACAAAGAAGACAATCATGATGGAGTAACTGGGATCCACTTAAAACTAAAAGAGACATTATATATGAAGCTGTTTTCAAATCACTGGCCAACAGGCAATCGGGGACCTGACACCTACCTAGAGAGACTTTCCAGGCCTCAGGTCAGGGATGGGGGATCCACACAAAGACCACTCGTCTCTGTGAATTGAGGAGACAGAGCTGGGAGTCTGGGGCAGAGCAGTGAGAAGGAGAGAGCGGCACAGAGGCCCCAGAGACTGGGTGAAGGGGTGGGGATGGGATCCCAGGTCTAAGGCTGTGTACTGATCAGCATACCCATACGAAGAAGAGACCACACGAAGGGTTAAGTATCAACCTCTCAGCAGGGTGGATCTCACCAGCCAGCATGGAAAACCTCAGAATTCAGGATTCACGGGGTGTGATATTAGGTACAGAACCGCAAAGGCTTTTGGCTTGGAGAGAGAGGCAAAAATATCCCTAGGCTGAACGTTGCTCTGGCCCCACCCTAAGAAGCTTAAACTGTTTCCTAAGTAACTTTCTTTTTAAATAAATTTAAAAAAGAAAAAAACAAAAACAAAAACCCCACTAGTCTGCAACCGCTGGCCACAAAAATAATAGGATCTGGTTTTGTTATATTTTGCTACTTAGCTGTACTTTGCTTCTTAGATGACATCCTTGGGCCACCAGGACGTATAAGAATCAAACACTTCTGACAACAGGCGTCAGTGAAAGTGGGCAAGGGCCTGTTTAGAAAACCACAGCAACACTGACTTGACTCACTGGTTTCCCAGGATGTTCTTATGGATTCAGAGGAAATCAGGTCTTTTGGTTCAACTGGTTTTCCTGTTCTTCAAGACACAGTCTAGGAAGAACACTCTTCACTGCCCAGATCACAAGACTGACAGTGCTGAGAGAGAAGACGGAGAGACAGGCGACGGACGCCCGCCCTTCTCTGTGTCCATCCAAACTAGGTCAGACCTCAGCTATGAGGCCAAAACTGAGGCCTGAGAATCAATGCAAAAGGTGACTTATATTTCATTATGGTTGCTTTCTGCCGAGCTTTCTACCACACTAGCAAACAAGAGTACAAACAATATACAGGAAGGTTCAACAGATGCTGACGAGTAAGCAGAGCTCCCGCTGCCCACCTGGTTCCTTACAGAGGATGCTCAAAGTTCAGTACAGGTCAACACGGGTCATTCAGTTTGATAAGTCTACCAGGTAAGGAGGGTCAGTAATCAGGGGGCTCACCACCTTGTGTATTATCACCCTGGGGGAAAGGTTTTGAAAGCATTCGTAGGTCCACCTTATTACAACGCAAGGAAATTCTCGTGTGTGCCTCGGTCACACACGTCTGCACCTTACTGGTTACGCTGTCACGGCTGTTCACACTGCTACACCCTAATATATGGTCTCCTGCTTGGAGGGAAAGAAGGAAGGAAGGAACTTCCAGAGGAAAACTTTGTCCAGGGGCATACAACAAAAATGAACAGAAATTAACTGGGTTTGTGAAAGCCGAGGTCATGGTATTTTGGTTTGCTTTTTGTAACTCATCTGCTTGAATGAGGCACAACGTCTTTATCTGACATTTCTCATTCATCAGATGTTTAATAACCATGTGCCAGCTGTGTCAGGAAATAGGGATAGTAAATAATGTGATTCCTTTATAAGCCAAGAATATTTCAATTAGTTTCTGATAAAGGTTTAATTCTCTTTCTCAAAAAGGCCCACCAAAAGTATAAACTGTCTTATGTAAAAAGCCTAATCATTTCAGCTCAAAATACAGATAGGACTTGTAAAATTTCCCATTTTGTTGTTTATAGATCTTTTGCTAAAAGGACATCACTGAATTCTACAGATGAAACTCTACTGATTTAAAAAAGCCATCTACAGAAATATAAAAACTTACACATTCTTTTAAAAATAAGGCTAGATCACAACAACATTCTAAATCCATCTGCAGCCAGTCACAGCAGCACTACTGACTGGAAATTACCCCCCAAAGCTTAAATAGCTCACTGTTCAGTCGTTAAGTCGTGTCTGGTTCTTTCTGACCCCATGGACTGCAGCACACCAAGCTTCCCTGTCCTTCACCACAGCTTACTCAAACTCATGTCCACTGAGTCGGTGATGCCATCCAACCATCTCATCCTCTGTCGTCCCCGTCTCCTCCTGCCCTCAATCTTTCCCAACATCAGGGGTCTTTTCCAATGAGTTGGCTCTTCGCATCAGGTGGCTGAAGTACTGGAGCTTCAGAATCAGTCCCTCCAATGAATATTCAGGGATGTTTCCTTTAGGACTGACTGGTTTGACTTGTTTAATATCCAAACAATTGAAAATAACTGAACCCCTACTAAGTACCACATATAGTTATACACACTCTAGAACTTTTTTCCATTTACTCTTTGCAACAATTCTGTGAGGTCTTTACACAGAAGGAAACTGAGGCACACAGAAGCTAAGACAGTCACCCTGAGTCATACAGTAAGGATGGGATCTGGGAATAAACTCCAGGCAAGGTCTGGGATCAAAGCCAAGCGTGTTCCTGCCCTTACACACCTGAAGGATTCAGGACACTCCTGTCATAACTACAGCTCACAAAGGCACTCAGGGCTTTAAAAGTAGAATGGAAAAGAGAGTATAGAAATAAACATTTCAGAGAAAGAGAAATGGGAAAGTCAGGAGGAGAAACTAGATTTGTGGGGGAATAATGAGCAATTCTGTTCAAGCAGAGTTTGAGATCCAGAGGAGACAGGCAGATAGAAATGCTGAACAAAAAGCTGGACATTGAGCAAACTACAGAGAAAATTCAGGATTGGGGGCTATTTATAAGGGGAATCCTCTGCCCAGCTAGAGAGGGTAGAAGGAGATGGTTGGAACAAAAAAGGATAAGCAGAATGAGGTTGTTCCCTGGAGAGGGAAGAGATGAGAAAAGGAGAGTATTTCTTAAACATCTTCTGTGAGTCCAACACCACTTACACCAGCGGCCTGGTCCTCAGACAGTTCAGGAAGCAGCCTCGACTTTTGCAAGTGGAGCCAGATTGTCAACCCAGCTCTAAGGTCAAACCTTACACCAGTTTTCCCACCACACCAACTTGCGTGGAGCGGAGGAAGGATGGGATGGAAAACCAGGGAACAGAAGAACAGACATCCATGGGGAACTGGGATTCAGTGTGATAAAAAGCAAGAATTTTAACAAAAGGAGAAGTAGTTTATTCCAAGTATGTATATCTTTCTAGTATTTCAAAAGGATAGAAAAATAAACCCCTCGAAAGGGATTTATTAAAATAAGGGGTTTAGAAAAATAAAACCCCTCAAGTCAAAAGCTTTCAGATAAAACATCTAGCTTTATACACCTTTCAATTAGTGTTTAAGCACCACTGCTCTTTCAGTTCAGTTCAGTCGCTCAGTCGTGTCCGACTCTTTGTGACCCCATGAATCACAGCACGCCAGGCCTCCCTGTCCATCATCAACTCCCGGAGTTCACTCAAACTCATGTCCATTGAGTCGGTGATGCCATCCAACCATCTCATCCTCTGTCATCCCCTTCTCCTCCTGCCCTCAATCTTTCCCAGCATCAGGGTCTTTTAAAATGAGTTAGCTCTTCGCATCAGGTGGCCAAAGTATTGGAGTTTCAGCTTCAACATCAGTCCTACCAATGAACACCCAGGACTGATCTCCTTTAGGATGGACTGGATGGATCTCCTTGCAGTCCAAGGGCCTCTCAAGAGTCTTCTCCAACACCACAGTTCAAAAGCATCAATTCTTTGGTGCTCAGTTTTCTTTATAGTCCAATTCTCACATCCATACATAACCACTGGAAAAACCATAACCTTGACTAAACGGACCTTTCATGACAAAGTAATGTCTCTGCTTTTTAATATGCTGTCTAGGTTGGTCATAACTTTCCTTCCAAAGAGTAAGCAAACAAAAATGTCTCATTAATTTCTAAAAAGTAAAGATTCAGTGACTGAAGAGTTTTTTAAAAGATCTACACTGAGAACCTTTTTATAATTATATAATTTAAACACTAACAACTGGGCAAAAACCAACATGAGGACAACTATTAACACATGTTTTGCAATGATATCTGAGATTTATTTTCACCAGCAGGCTAATATATTCTGGAGGCACAGCTACTAATAGGAAGTGCTCCTGAATCTGTAAAATACCAGATAAATAACTAACAATGAAACCACCAATAACCACTAAAAACTATTCTTTTTTAAAGGTATTGTAATAGCTGTCCTCATCCACCTTAAAATCTGTACTAGAAAAAGAAAAAACAAGAATCTAATTCATTTCTTTAATATCCTGCAATAAGTTTTCTACACAGTTTGCAACTGTGGTGTGTATATATATATATGCTTGTATTTTGTGGTATGTATATATTTATTTTTAAAAATTTTATTGTGCTGAAATGTAATGTAAAAGTTCCCATTGTAACCATTTTTAAGCGCACCATTTCATGGCATTAATTACATTGTCAATGTTGTGCAGTCATCATTACCATTTTCATCAAACTCCCCCATCCTGTGTATATATTTAAACACAAGAAAGGTAGCACTATCCGTAGGGAGATGCCTTTGTAAAGGCACAATCATCCATGTCTGCACATCTAAAGCTACCCTCGTTCTTCTACCAGCAGCCCTGGCTTCCTGCGGGGCAGCTGTCCAGCAGTCTCCCTGGCCAGCCCCTGCTGACGACGTGGATTCCTGGCTCTGCTGTGCAACAGTGCTGCAGGGGACCCCCTTTCCTGCCCAGACGCCTGTCCGGCAGCAGAGAGGGGGTCCCGCTTACAGGTGCTGGGTCAGAGAGCAGAAACACTTTACGTACTAACACAGACTCTCAAACTGTCCTCCAGAAAGCTTCGTCGGTTTATCTTCACCAGCTCCACATCAGAATTGCCTACTGAACATCCCTTTCCTCACATTAGGTGTTAAAACACTTTAATTCTCTGCTAATTTGATAAAAAGAATTTCAAAATGAGCATTTTGCAATATTTACTGGCTCTTTGTACTTCCTTTCCAATGAAAAAATCTGTTCACCCCCTTCACCCGTTTCTTTTCTGAGCTGTTCACCTTGTCCCTATAGATTTATGAGAGTTCTCTATTAACAGAATTACCTGGTACCTCTGGCACATTAGAAATTCTTTTCCTAGGTGAATATTACTTTTTGATTTAAATGTAGCAGCTCTATGGTTGCTATAAATTGTGTTGTATTTAGAAACACCTTCTATATTCCAAGGTTATAAAAAAAAATGTTGCCTATATTTTTCCAAGTATTTAAAAAAATAAACAGCTTTATCATTGTCCAAATTAAATTGTTCCAACACATTTAAAGAATAATGCATTGTATTCCTTTGACATTTACAGTCTAGCCTATGCCACAGTCAAGTGGCGAGTCTGTGTTTTACAGGTAAGGAGTTCCCTCACGTTCTAAACAAGAAAGAAAAAGGTCACGGTGGGTTGTGGGGCTGCTGCACGAACATTATCTACCACTACGCCAGTCACTGCACCTACCTCTGCTTGCTCAGTAAGAAGCTAGAACCAGAAGGGGCCTCAACAATCTGAAATTAGGAATTTTAAGAAAAACAAAAGGAAGTGCTATTTTACATATTAAGTTAAAAATGTGTGAACTAACTATTCTGAAATGCAGTATAGCTTCAAAAGTCAAGGAGGGTTCAGATAAATTAAAAAATAACAGGCTCAAAGTAAGTTATTTATGAACATCTGCAGGTGGAATGTAACCTTTTAGAGAGATCTGTCTAAAAATATGATTTAAAAGAAAGACACGACAGTCAGAAAGATAGATAAGCAGCAGCTGAATGTGTGGCTTTACCCTGCCTGCGTGGGAAGAAAGCCAAATTCAAAACAAGTGGTGCTGAGAAGACTAAAAGGATACTGATTAGGAAGAGTGTGGTGTGCTGAGCTGAGGGTGGGGGGGAGGGGGGAAGGTGGGGGAAGGGGAGGAGGGGGGGAGGGGGGGAAGGGGAGGAGGGAGGAAGGGGAGGAGGGGGAAGGGGAGGAGGGGGGAAGGGGGGAGGGGGGAGCGGGGAGAAGGGGGGTGGGGGGAGGGAGGGGGGAGCGGGGGAGGAAGGGGAGAGCGGGGGGAGGGAGGGGGAGCGGGGGGAGGGAGGGGGAGCGGGGGTGGGGGGGCCTGCCTGACCCACCGGCAGAGGAGAGGGCTGGCTCCTTCTGACACACAGCAGGCAGATCCTTTACCAGCTGAGCCACAAGGGACGCCCTCCTCTGACACACTTACTTCCAAACAAACTCTTCTCAGGGGGAGAAGGCAACGCCAGAATCACTAGAAAAGCCCAAGAGGCCCTGGAACAAAAATAGTATTTTCTAACCAACATTCAGAAAATGAAATAATGGAAAAACCTGACAGCAACGTTCTCCAAAGCTACCAATTAACAACAGCATTTGTAAAGCATACCACAGTCTTGGCCCGTTTAGATTGTCCGTACATCCCAGACAACTGAGACCATAGATGGCTGTTAAAAGTATTTTTACCCTATTTAAGTAAATTCAAATGCTCAGATTAATTAATTACACTCATGTATTCTGTATTTTGTTACTCCTGGTTTCAGTTTGTCTTTGCTTTCAAAGGATCTGATTAGATTTAATGTCAGATTGGACTAGTAAAACCCAACCGTCATTAAGTTGATTATATTTTCTTTCAACCAACCTGGAAGAAAAAAATTATACTTATGCTGACCAGTTTATATTACATTTACGTAGTGAGAAATCTTCTTCATAATATAACAAAGTTTGAGATTGATTTTAAATTTGTGTTTATAAGTTAAACTGCTTCAGCCGACCCTGAGCTAATGGTTGAAATAGGTCCCTGAATTAAAATATGATAAACAGCTCTATGTTTTGTTTCCTTCACTTATTTTATGATGATCTCAATATAATTCCCCGTTATTGAAATGCTGTCCTTTACTTACTAATGCGGTTTCACCGGTGTTTTTGTATAATCAGTGAATCTCAGCTGGGCTGACTTTGCCCATCTGGCAGCATTTGGAGACAGTTTTGGTGACTGCTGTGAAGGTGGTGCGGCAGGCCAGAGACGCTGCTGGTTATCACAACGAGGAAGCGTCAGGCCCCAAACGTTAACGGCACCCAGGCTAAGAATCCCTGGTAAAATGTCAAGTAACGTTTAACTGGGCTTCCCTGGTGTCTCGGTGATAAAGAACCCGCCTGCCAATGTAGGAGACGCAGGAGATGTGAATTCGATCCCTGGGTTGGGACGATCCCCTGGAGGAGGAAATGGCAACCCACTCCAGTACTCTAGCCTGGAGATTCCATGGACAGAGAAGCCTGCAGTCTATGGGGTCACAAAAGGGTCGGATACAATTTAGCGACTAAACAACAAGATTTAACTACTATTTCTTCACATTTTATCTTGAGTAAACTTTAACTGGCCAACATTCTCAGGTATTATATATTAACAAAATATAAGAGAATGCTCAACTATGGTGATAACTTCACCTCCAAATTTTAAATATCTGAGCCAGACTAATTTGTAATTCAGGATGTCCACAAAAGCTATTTTAAAATGTATAAAATCTGCAATTAACATTTAGTAACAGTACTTTGAAAAACTCTCTTAAAAGGTTAAGATATAAATATCCTATAAGCAGATAACTGTGAGATGATTATTAGCCTTTACATTATTTAAAGCCTTTTATGTAGTTAAAAATATCAAGAGATATCTCCTAAAGCCCATTCATTTCTAAAGAGGTAGGAAGTAGTAACATTTTCAGATCCGTCTTCTCAATTTTCTTGTTGACGCTGGCTCTGAATAATCATTTAGCAATAACTGAACCAGGCCAAAGTACTGGAGCTTCGGCTTCAGTATCAGCCCTTTGAAAAAATATTCAGGGTTGATTTCCTTTAGGATTGACTGGTTTGATCTCCTTGCTGTCCAAGCTCCAATACTTTGGCCACTTGATGTGAAGAACTGATTCATTAGAAAAGGCCTTGATACTGGGAAAGATTGAAGGCAGGAGGAGAAGGGGACGACAGAGGATGAGATGGTTGGATGACAGTACCAACTCAATGGACACGAGTTTGAGTAAGCTCCAGGAGTTGGTGATGGACAGGGAAGCCTGGCGTGCTGCAGTCCATGGGATCACAAAGAGTCATTCAGACATGACTGAGTGACTGAACTGAACTGAGTCAGGTAGTCACCTAAATTGGTCAAATTCATTAAAATTAATATTAAAGTTTCAGTACATTTTTCTCAAATTATCCCGCTTTTCCAAGTTTTCTAGAAGCAGTACAATAACAGTACCAACTACTGGCTCTGCGGCTGCCTTCCCGTGCGCTGCACCTGCAAGAGGGGGGGCTCACGCCAGACGCGCAAGTCACGGGCCATGGCCACAGAGTCGTGTCCTGTTCCAGCCAGAGTTCTGACACTGACCCCAGAGGACCCTTTTCCTTCCTCGCCCTCGCTTGCAAGGATATTCCCAGTTTATCGGGTCTGTGTTCAACATGCCAGACTTTTACTAGCAACTCTCAATGAACACCCTGCCTTCTCACTAATAATCAGTGCTATAAAAATAGTCTGCAGCAGGCTTAAGAGGCAAGGTCTTTGTTAGAACCCAGCAAAAGAACGCCACACACACACCTAACAGCTATTTTGTCCGTGCTCTCAGGGAATGGCAAGGGCCCGGCACGTCACCAGCTCTCGCACGCGTGCTTTGCTCTGTTGAGCCAGAGTACGGCTTACCTGGTTGCTGCTCTTGGTGGCCGATGCATCGGCGTGGGCTGCACTTGCTGACAGGGAGTCGAGGAAGGCTTGGTCAGCCACTGAATTTCCACACGCAAACTGATCTTTTCCATCACTCGGCAAAATCTGAACATAAGGAAGGACCACAGTTACTTACTTTCATAGACTATAGAGTTATTTCTGAGGTAGAACCCCTGATGGCAAGTAAGAACTATCAAAAGGTTTCTATTCTTAAAAGGTATGAGCTCAAGAACAACTGCCCTAACGATTCCTTTCTGCAAGTGTGCGGAATTCTTTAGAAAAACACAACTAATACCAGGATCAGCTTATCACATTTTTCTCATTCTTGTCAGTTTTTAGGATCCTAAATGCACAGTGTACAGAGGTCGAACATAACATGAGACGCGTGGGTTGGGTTCAGGATCTGTGAATCCTCTGATAGGGTCTGGAAAGGTGGGGTGCCTGACCGTGCACATGTCGGGCTGGCCAAAGAGTTCATTCAGGTTTTTCCAGAAAAGATGTTCTAGAAAAACCCAAACAAACTTTCTGGCCAACCCAACATTTCAGCAATATCATCAGTATTCTCCAGAGCGCTCAAAATTCCCCACTGAACTCAGTCAGGAAAACAGCCAGCCTTCCCATTTTGCAGGCAGCGCCCAGCACACACCCTCCCAGGGCACGTGCTCTCTCTACTGGATGGAAACCCAAGGCAACTCTGCTCCTGAGCTACACTCCAGTTTTATTCACAGGCTACCAGGCAGCCTCAGTTTCTTGCTGTCACCCGGGATGAGAGAAGCAGGCTCACCATGGACCCAGGGCTCCGTTCTGCGTGACCTACGGACAGCCAGCAGGGGGCGCCGCGAGGCTGACTCAGAGAGCCTTGGTCAGCTGGGTGGGGTGTGTCCCCACAGCATCCTCGGCATTTATCACAACAGAGCTTACACCCCGCAACAGCTCACTCCAGACCCTGGGCCTTGGAGAATGGGAGAAGGAACTGACGGAGAGGCCCTAGATTAGCACAGGGAGGAGACAGTGACCTTAGGGTCTGCTGCCTAAACTCTGTGAGTCCACTCTACAGTACACAGTATGGTAGGCAGCAGCTACGACAGTGTCAGCAACGGAAAACAGAGACTTTTATTCTGAACAACTAAAAGTTGCTATCCTTGGAAGGAACTTCAGCTAAGCATTTGGAGTCACTCTTTGGCGTGTAAGTCTGTAGGTAATATTTCTTCTTGGTTCTACTTCAGTGAATTTTCTACATTTTATATAATCAGCAAGTATTATTTTTACAATGGAATTTTTTCATTAAACATAAAGTTATCTTTCATTCTTGTCCTTTAAGTTGATAATTCGTAAAAACGCATATGACAAAGACCAGGTTTAATTAATAAACAAGAATAAATTCTTACCTCAACATAGTCTGTTGGAACAAGCCCTCTTTCTCCTTTGCTGTTTCTTCCTTCCAGCCATCCTCCACCAACATCCTCAAAAAGGTTAAAAAGAAAAAAAAGAGTATAGTTGGAATTTCCTGCAGAAACTTGGCTCTGGGAATTGTTATCCATAAAAAAGGTTATTAACATTAACCCATTAACCTTTTCATTCCCATGGGGCTAATGCTGTTAAAAATTTCAAATTCTTAAGCTTTCTCTTTATGCCAGAAAAGGATATAATTTAAAAATGAGAAAAATCAAACTTCAACAATAATTGATCAGAGAGAGAGAAACAGAATGCCAAGATTTTGTAATTTCCTTCTGTTGACTGGTCTGTGGTAGACTACACAAATGGTTTGCAGCTCCGACTGTCAAGGGACAGAATGCACCCTCATTTCCAGAACCTGCGCTATCCTTTGTGACCTCTTCAGCCAACAGATTGAGGTGGAGATAACACAGGGTGAATACAGAGCTGGCCTCGAGAGGCTCTGCACACTTCAGCTCACTGGTTTTTTTCCCCCAAAAGAGCTGGATATTTGGGTTGCCAGATGATGACAGAGACAAGGCTCCGTCTCCCTGTTGGCTGACCCAAAGCCAGCCGACCCCCAGCAGGAGAAATGCCAGACAGAGGAGGTCATGGTGGCCTGCTCTGCCCTCGTGCCCTGCTGGGCGATGCAAGCCCATGGGTGACCCCAGGTCAGGAGAACCACCTGGCTGGCTTGTGGATCCCCAAGCAACAACAATTGACTATTTGTTTAAGCCACTAAGCTTTGGGACTGCCTGTTATTTAGGAAAACTAACTGACACAATGGGGCCCACTGGAGAAGGGAGTGGCAAGCCACTTCAGTTTTCTTGCCTTGAGAACCCCATGAACAGTATGAAAAGGCAAAATGATAGGATACTGAAAGAGGAACTCCCCAGGTGAGTAGGTGCCCAATATGCTACTGGAGATCAGTGGAGAAATAACTCCAGAAAGAATGAAGGGATGGAGCCAAAGAAAAAACAATACCCAGTTGTGGATGTGACTGGTGATAGAAGCAAGGTCCGATGCTGTAAAGAGCAATATTGCATAGGAACCTGGAATGGCAGGTCCATGCATCAAGGCACATTGGAAGTGGTCAAACAGGAGATGGCAAGAGTGAACGTTCACATTCTAGGAATCAGCGAACTAAAATGGACTGGAATGGGTGAATTTAACTCAGATGACCATTATATCTACTACTGAGGGCAGGAATCCCTCAGAAGAAATGGAGTAGCCATCATGGTCAACAAAAGAGTCTGAAATGCAGTACTGGGATGCAATCTCAAAAACGACAGAATGATCTCTGTTCGTTTCCAAGGCTAACCATTCAGTATCACAGTAATCCAAGTCTATGCCCCAACCAGCAACTCTGAAGCTGAAGTTGAACGGTTCTATGAAGACCTACAAGACCTTTTAGAACTAACACCCTAAAAAGATGTCCTTTTCATTACAGGAGATTGGAATGCAAAAGTAGGAAGTCAAGAAACACCTGGAGTAACAGGCAAATTTGGCCTTGGAATGCAGAATGAAGCAGGGCAAAGACTAATAGAGTTCTGCCAAGAAAATGCACTGGTCATAGCAAACACCCTCTTCCAACAACACAAGAGAAGACTCTACACATGGACATCACCAGATGGTCAACACTGAAATCAGACTGATTATATTCTTTGCAGCCAAAGATGGAGAAGCTCTATACAGTCAACAAAAACAAGACCAGGAGCTGACTGTGGCTCAGATCATGAACTCCTAATTGCCACATTCAGACTGAAACTGAAGAAAGTAGGGAAAACCACTAGACCATTCAGGTATGACCTAAATCAAATCCCTTATGATTATACAGTGGAAGTGAGAAATAGACTTAAAGGACTAGATCTGATAGAGTGCCTGATGAACTATGGAATGAGGTTCGTGACACTGTACAGGAGATAGGGATCAAGACCATACCCATGGAAAGGAAATGCAAAAAAGCAAAATGGCTGTCTGAGAAGGCCTTATAAATAGCTGTGAAAAGAAGAGAAGCAAAAAGCAAAGGAGAAAAGGAAAGATATAAGCATCTGAATGCAGAGTTCCAAAGAATAGCAAGAAGAGATCAGAAAGCCTTCCTCAGCGATCAATGCAAAGAAATAGAGGAAAACAACAGAATGGAAAAGACTAGAGATCTCTTCAAGAAAATTAGAGATACCAAGGGAACATTTCATGCAAAGATGGGCTCGATAAAGGACAGAAACGGTATGTACCTAACAGAAGCAGAAGATATTAAGAGGTGGCAAGAATACACAATAGAACTATACAAAAAAGATCATCATGACCAAGATAATCACGATGGTGTGATCACTCACCTAGAGCTAGACATCCTGGAATGTGAAGTCAAATGGGCTTTAGAAATCATCACTACGAACAAAGCCAGTGGAGGTGATGGAATTCCAGTGGAGCTATTTCAAATCCTAAAAGATAACGCTGTGAAAGTGCTTCACTCAATACGCTAGCAAATTTGGAAAACTCAGCAGCGGCCACAGGACTGGAAAAGGTCAGTTTTCATTCCAATCCCAAAGAAAGGCAATGCCAAAGAATGCTCAAACTACCACACAATTGCACTCATCTCACACGCTAGTAAAGTAATGCTCAAAATTCTCCAAGCCAGGCTTCAGCAATACGTGAACCGTGAACTTCCAGATGTTCAAGCTGGTTTTAGAAAAGACAGAGGAACCAGAGATCAAATTGCCAACATCCACTGGATCATTGAAAAAGCAAGAGAGTTCCAGAAAAACATCTATTTCTGCTTTATTGACTATGCCAAAGCCTATGACTGTGTGGATCACAATAAACTGTGGACAATTCTGAAAGAGATGGGAATACCAGACCACCTGACCTGCCTCTTGAGAAATCTATATGCAGGTTAGGAAGCAACAGTTAGAACTGGACATGGAACAACAGCCTGGTTCCAAATAGGAAAAGGAGTACGTCAAGGCTGTATATTGTCACCCTGCTTATTTAACTTATATGCAGAGTACATCATGAGAAACGCTGGGCTGGAAGAAGCACAAGCTGGAATCAAGATTGCCAGGAGAAATATCAATTACCTCAGATATGCAGATGACACCACCCTTATGGCAGAAAGTGAAGAGGAACTCAAAAGCCTCTTGATGAAAGTGAAAGAGGAGAGTGAAAAAGTTGGCTTAAAGCTCAACATTCAGAAAATGAAGATCATGGCATCTGGTCCCATCATTTCATGGGAAATAGATGGGGAAACAGTGGAAAAAGTGGCAGACTTTGTTTTGGGGGGCTCCAAAATCACTGCAGATGGTGACTGCAGCCACGAAATTAAAAGACGCTTACTCCTTGTAAGGAAAGTTTGACCAACCTAGATAGCATATTCAAAAGCAGAGACATTACTTTGTCAACAAAGGTCCATCTAGTCAAGGCTATGGTTTTTCCTGTGGTCATGTATGGATGTGAGAGTTGGACTATGAAGAAAGGTGAGCGCCAAAGAACTGATGCTTTTGAACTGTGGTGTTGGAGAAGATTCTTGAGAGTCCCTTGGACTGCAAGGAGATCCAACCAGTCCATTCTGAAGGAGAGCAGCCCTGGGATTTCTTTGGAAGGAATGATGCTGAAGCTGAAACTCCAGTACTTTGGCTACCTCATGCGAAGAGCTGACTCATTGGAAAAGACTCTGATGCTGGGAGGGATTGGGGGCAAGAGAAGGGGATGACAGAGGATGAGATGGCTGGATGGCATCACTGACTCGATGGACATGAGTCTGAGTGAACTCCGGGAGTTGGTGATGGACAGGGAGGCCTGGCGTGCTTCGATTCATGGGGTTGCAAAGAGTCGGACATGTCTGAGCGACTGAACTGAACTGAACTGGCCTAACCTTCCCGAGTGCTCCTAGATAAATAATGTTAATAAACTAAACAGTAATGTACTCTATGCCAGGAGTCCCAGTTTTAATGTTACCTTTGAAAAATCCTACTGCTTCCCTTTAAAATAATACGGGCTATCTTAAATTCATAAGCCATACCCTAATTAGTTAACATCTACCTGAATCTAGATAATATATTCTTTTAAAAAGTCATTTTAAATGACTTTGTCCATTTCTTGTCCACAACAGCAATTTAAATACTATTTTACCAAGAAATTAAGAGTGCTTCTTCATTAAAAAAAAAAACAGTAAATGTAAGCTTTCATGTCTTCTACAATTAAAAATAGAGCCGATTTACTTATACACACCTGGCACGCTGTATAAAACTACATATATTTTTTTCTAACCAGCAATTCTTTTTTAACCATCAGTACTGCACAAGCAACAGGGAAGGAATTCATGTGGGTTTGAAAGATCAGCCTGTTAAGAAAATAAAATCTTAAACATAAATCCTTAAGAGACCAATTTAAACATAACAGTTCTCTTACCGGATTTGTAATTGTGATGATTTCGCCTTCATTAACCGTCAGTTCATTATTTCCAGGTTCAGCAGAAAAATCATACATAACCCGAGCCTATTGGAAGGAAAGAGAAAAAGAGGAAGTTACAAATGTAAATGTAACAGTAAAAAAAAAAAGAAAAAAAGAACCACCTATACCGCTCACTTTGTGAACAACATGTCATGACCTCGGTTGCGGTTGTTTTGGAACAAAGGAAGACGTCGGATCAAAATGATTCATCAGCGCTGTTTGTGAGGAAGAATGACACCAAGAGAGAGACCCCTGCTCTGCTCTGGGAGGAGGGAGGTTTCTGGTTGCCTCCCACACGGTACTTAGAGATTGGGCCCTGAAGAACTCAGAATAAACCCATTTCAGCAAGGGGAAAAGAGCATGCGTGGCCTTCCTGGCAGGAGGCAAGAAGTGGAAATACAGACACTGTTCACTGTGGGCACACGGACTCTCAGGGACTGAAGGATCTCCACAGAAGTATGTACACACATGAGATGCACAGTCTTTAGATGAACCTCCTGCTGTTAAGACTCTCACTGTTCTTCACCTAGGGTAAATTCTGACAGTGCAGCAACCCCAGCCAACTAAAAACACAGAGATCTGAGCCTTGTGCAAGACACATTTATACTCTTCTACTAGAATCCTTCCTACTAAGAAGAAGAAAGTGTTGGTTGCTCAATCGTGTCCGACTCTCTGCAACCCCATGGACTCCAGCCCACCTGGCTTTTCTGTTCATGGGATTCTCCAGGCAAGAATACTGGAGTGGGTAGCCACGCCCTTCTCCAGGGGATCTTCCTGATCCAGGGATCGAACCCAGGTCTCCTGCATTGTAGGTGGATGCTTTACCATCTGAGCCATATGAAGACTTACCTAGGGCTCTGGTATACTTGGGTCAGGGAACCTGAGCAGTTGTGATTTTCAAAATTTTTCTTGCCATGGAATCTGAATCTCATAGAAAATAGGCTAAAGGGAAGCTGTTCTGGTTGATGTGAGGTGGGGCTGCTCTTTCAGGCCCTTCCTCAAGCAGATGCTTGAGGCACCAACCCTGAGATGTGGGTTCCTTGGAATAACTAACTGCCATGCACGTATTCCAAGAGAGACAACCACCGCTGTAAAAAATACATATACTTTTATAATATGTTATGTGCATTTAATCCATCTCAAATTCTAAATAATTGTCTTTTCATGGACTGTCTTATAGAAGGAAGTCCATCTTACAAATTGAGACCACATGTACCTCTGAAATGTGGTTTGTTTTAAACTTATCCTGCTGCTTCCCGGTGGCTCAGCGGTAAAGAATCCACCTGCCAAAGCAGGAGAGGTGGGCTCGATCCCTGGTCAGGGAGGATCCACATGCTGTGGAGCAACTAAGCCCGTGTGCACAACTGCTGGGCCTGTGCTCTAGAGCCGTGAGCAGCAGCTACTGGAGGCCCTGCGCCTGGAGCCCGAGCTCCATGACAAGAGAAGCCACCACAAGGAGCCTGCGCACCACAACCAAGAGTGGCCCTCGCTTTCCGTAACCACAGAAAGCCCATGCGGCAATGAAGACCAAACAATGAATATAAATAAATAAACAGAATTATATATAAAAAAGTAATTGTCCTAAGAGGCAAAGCGACGTCTGCCTACAGGGTTCATCAACCAGGACTAGCGGGCCTACACTCCTTTAACACGCGTTTGCTGTACACCGACCGCGCGGCGAGAACTGCGCTGGCCAGTGCTTCCTCCACACCTGCTTAAGGACACCTGAAATGCTTCTAACAGGGGCCAAGGATTCACATCCAGTGGCAAAAGATTAGGGGAAAAGACCCCAAATTCTAATGTACTTTGAAATACGTCAAAAATAATAAGATGAACTGGTGGAGGGAAGCGATAAAGCAGGTACAGTAAGTAAACTTATTTATGGAATCTTGATGGGGGTTCATGGTATCCAATGGAAAATGAGTTCAACTTTTCTACATGCTTGAAATTTTTCATAATAAAATGTTGGAAAGAAACGAACAGTAGTGCACGGCATCAGATCCTTTACTTTTACACACTGGGAAGGGGGACTGAGAGCCAGGCTCGGGCAGAGAGAGAATTCTGCAAGTGCCACCGTTTTCCTGAGGTCACTACGGGGACAGCGACCCTGGGCTGAGGTATGTTCCTCACGCAGCTGTAAAAGGAGATAGAATTCAGCTTGTCCCGTTGGGGACTAAAACATGTTTTTATAAACATGTCAAACCAACCTCAATCCCTCACGCAATGAGGGCAGATAGGAGATAAAGGCCTGAGGAGGGAGGTGGGGGGCTCCCCAGGCCAGGACGCACCCCCAGGACAAGAGCCAGACGAGGAACCTACTGTTTTGATCCTGCTCCTTGAGGATCTGTTAACAATTTTTTTGATCCACTTAAATCCAACCAACCCTCAGATACAGAACCGCAAAAGCCTCTCGTTTACTAAACTTAACAACTTGGTGAAACAGAATGTGAAACAAGTCAAAAATAAAAAAATGGAAACTCCCCTACACATTTAAATATTACTGAACATGTACCCAAGGAAAATGTCTATAAACACTGTAGGTTTATTTTAAACACTGACTTAGGACTTTTTTTTTTAAACCTAGAGATGTTTAAGAATTATAACTGAGACTAACTTTGGGGCAGGTTTAAAAAGTATATCCCCAAATGAGCATAAATGTCAACAGGAAAAAAACAAAAGCCACTGAGCAGAGAAGAGCAACTCGGTTGCTCCAGGTGAGCAGGTTTAGCGCAGATTGGAAGCCCGCCCACACCCACTCCTCTCCAGTCTTATCGCAGCCTCCAGGTCGCCTCACCTTCCCACCCTCCCCACCACTACAGCGTCTACGCAAGCAAAGATGCTGACCTCCACCTCAACTGCCAAGCCGCCGACTACTGGTTGTTGAAAGAAAAGGTTGTTTTTCTCACTCCCTTTTCCAGTAGTTAGGATGGGCTTCCCTGGTGGCACAGAGGTTAAAGCGTCTGCCCCCAGTGCGGGAGACCTGGGTTTGATCCCTGGCTCGGGAAGATCCCCTGGAGAAGGAAATGGCAACCCACTCCAGTATTCTTGCCTGGAGAATCCCATGGACGGAGGAGCCTGGTAGGCTACAGTCCGCGGGGTCGCAAAGAGTCGGACACGACTGAGCGACTTCACCTTACCTTACCTCTCCAGTAGTAGCTGTTCTTCAAGAAACAGCTCCAAGCATTTCAAGGGCTAAATTTCCACAGTTCCTGGTCAGTCAGAATTGGTGGCACCCATTGAGAATGGCTCCAAAATTAATTTTCTTCTGTAAATTTTTTTTAAGAATAGACTACCAGTAAAATTGATACATGCTTTTAAAAATGTTTTTCCGAAAATGGGTTGAAGTGTGTTCTCCTGAAACATGATGCACTTGGAGGAGATTTCTAACTGGCCAACTGGACAAGCACTGGGGCTTGAGAAACCTCCAAGACAAAGAGAAACGTAAACATAAATTCATTGCGTAGGAATATGTTTACAAGAAACGAACAGAATGATCTTAAGTCTCCGTGTAACAAAAGGCAATTATACAATCACAAGTAGGAAGAAATCCTTCGGAATACTTACACTAAACCAATCAAACTGTACCATCCACTGCCGTGTCACTCCGCCCAGCCTCCACTCCACTCATGCACGGTTCTGGAAATACTTGGACCAAGGGAATCCTAAGGCCATGTTGTGACCAAACTGCTGGAGGCTGGGACGACTCTGAGACACTTTCTACCCAGATTCGCCCAGATCAAAGCTTCTTCATGTGGTGTACAGAACAATCAGAAGAAAGCGTCTGAACAGTTCTTGGATGTGGTGGCATCAAACTAGCCATATCACACATAGCATCACTATTACCCCAATCACTAATATATGAAACATGAGCTACCAGGGAAAGAACTCTGCAATTCACATCAAAAGGTTTAAAGAGCATCTAGAACTCAAGAAAAAGACTGGCAACCCACCAGGAAAATGGGCAGAGAAACACGGTTCACAGAAAAAAATAAATGGTCCTTATACTATTTACGTGTGGGGGAAAAAAATGCTCAATTCCACACATAAAGGAAGACAAGTTGATCTGGCAGATGTAGTCAGATTTCCCTTTGTTGGGGACTCTACTATTTAAACCTCTGCCAGCAATATGAAAGAAATGGTTCTCCCCAGCTTCACAAACAGAATCAATCACCCAACCTTTGTATTTCTGCTCAGCTGATAAGTGAGAAATTTTGCCTCAATACAGTTTGCAAGATCCATTTACCTTTAGATCCAGAAGTCTCATTTTGAGGATCCGTTCCCTACATGCATGTGTGTACCAAGTCATTTAGGGCGGCACTGTTTGCAATATGAAAAGACTGCAACCACCCTAGTAGCTACTAAAAGGGAACTCGTTACATAAACCATGGTATACCATCCCAAGAAAATATGCAGCGATGAACGCATGGGAACAATCTCTATGTACTGACATGAACTACGGTTCATTAACTGAGGACAGCTAGCTAGCTGCACAATAGGGCATGTAGTATGCTACTTCTTTCATAGGCAGAAGAATACTTATATTTGTCAGTACTTCCATAAAGAAGCACTAGATAATTAAAATAAATTCTTTTAACATTGATTGCCTATAGAGATGGGAGAGGAAAATGAGTGGATAAGAATAGTGAGATTTCTCAGTTTATTTCTTATCATTTTAACTGTGTACACGTATCACCTGCCCAAGAATTCTAAATGAAGATGGCGGGGGGGGGGGGCGGTGGGGGTGGTGAGGCGGCGGTATGACATCATTTATAGAATCAGCAAAAGATAAACTAGTTAGGAATAAAGTAAGGAGATGTGTACGGGAAAACTTTACAATATTCCTGAAAGACACAGAAAATGGGAAAAACTGAGGAGTGTGGCACATTGTTTGTAAAATAAATCTTCCCATCCCTATCTGAATACCCTCTGCAAGGTGACTTTGCCACTCCTCCCAGTATGAAGTGAAGGCTGTTTTTCCACCTCTTGACTTTGGACTTGTTCATGCGCTTCTTTGGCCGACAGGGTAACAGCAACTGTGATACAAGCAAAGGGCGTGAAGCACCTACCGGGTGGGGCCTGCCCTCCCGGTTGCCAGGATCACCTCCCAGACCACATGAGCCTCTGCAGAAGAGGGACCACCATCCCAACCCAGCCATCCCAGCCGCTCAAGGTGAGACCCTGGCACGTGGACGAGGCCACCCACGGCCATCGAGGCCTGGGCAGGCTTTTCAGACCACAAGAACCACTCACAGCCAACCTGCAGAAGTACAAGGAATAACATGCTGTCTTAACTCATTAAGTTTACAGAAAACCATGAAAAGCACCAAAGGACATCTTAGGTGAATTTTTAAAATAATCTTGCAGTGGAGGAGGACTTCAAGTACAGAACAGAAATCCTGAAGAGAGAAAAATTTCTCTTCTCCCAAAATAACACATACCTACCTTGCCTGGCAAAAGCCATTATCAACAAGATTAAAAAAAAAAAAAAAGACAAGACAGGAAAAATATGTGACTTTTATCACAGACTAAAGGTTGGCTCTCCTACGCTATGAAGGCTAACTACAAGTAAGAAATAAAAGGCTCTCAAAAATGTAAAACCTCACTTATAAAACTAAACAAATATTATTTTTCCACTATCGACTGGCAAAACAGAACAAAAACCTTTGATCAGAACATCGTGTGGGTGAGGGTGTAGGGGCAGAGACAGAGGAGTTATGTAGAACTGTTGGCAGTCAGAGGCAGCCTATCAAAATCCAACTCAGCCTCCAGGAAGTCTTCCTCCAGAAATATTCACACATTTGCAAACGGTTATTAACTGTAGCTCTGTTTACAGGAGCAAAGGACCAGGCCAGCCTGAAAGTAGGGATTGGTTAGTCAAGTAGGGCCCTGCCATGGAAGGGAATATCAAGTGCTCCAGGCAAAAAAAAAAAAAAACAAAAAAAAAAACAGGAGGGCTTGCTTATTTTTCACATGTGGAATCATCTCTAAAGTATATGTATTAAATGAGAAAATAAAGCAAAGTACACCACTGTGTCCAAAAAAAAAAAAGAAAGAAAGAAAGAAAGAAAGAAAACACATGTGCTTATCTCTGTAAAGATATACAGAAGTAACATTGCCTCTAAGAGAAGACAGCTGGCCAAAGGACGGATAGGAGAGAAATTTTCAGTGTTATCTTTATGTAACGTTTTAAGTGTTTTTTTTTTTTTAATATGAACTTACTGTTCAGTCAAAAAATTATAAATCAGAAGCACTGTCTTACACCACTAACCCAGAAAGCTCAGAACCTTGCTGAAACTACCACAGTCTAGTCGGGAATGTTTCCCCAGGTATGACAAAACACAAAATGCTCCAAAGTTTAATTCAAACAATGACTGGAAGGCACTCAGAATCCGTATTAACGTCTACACATTCCTGGAGTTCTCATTCTGTGTGCTGCTATTTCCGTGTGTGTGTGTGTGTGTGTGTGTGTGTAAAAAGGTACTTTTACAACAACAACAAAAGCAATATAATGAAGCTAAAATAGGAAAAGTTAGAAAATGCTCCTCTTCACCCCAAAGGGCACAAGTGCTAATAGGTTTGAAAGTTCCCTTCAGAATGGTCTGCATTTGACAAGCATGTGCACGCATGCACTCGCGTACACACACACGTACACACACCCAATCAGAACCATGACACCTGTGCGCCTCTGCATTTCACGTTTTATCTAGTCTTCGGACTCTTCGTATCAGCACATCTACCCTGCTCTTTATCTGAGTTGCAAGTCTACTAATCACCACTCAACCTTCAGGGCAAAGCACAGGAAAACCTGCTTACCTGTGGCTAAGAAAAAACTGCACCCCACTCCAAATTCAAATAGCTTTACTGTGTTTCCTGGTTATAAAATGACATGTGCATTATAGAAAAAAAAGATAGAAGTTTACCAGCAAACAGTACCCCAAGTCTCAAACTTCAGAGACAGTAAGCAGAAAACATATATGTTCCCAGTAACAGTGGTCTGTCCATACCACCCCTGCCCCCCAGCGTGTCTTGACAATGTTTTTCATTTCTCCCCACAAAACGGGGGTGAACTGTAATTACTGTCAACGTAGTTATTATGAGCTGGCTTCAGAGCCAGACCACGAGTCCAACTTCCCATTCTACTGTTTCACCAGCCTTGTAAACTTGGCTCAATTCCTCAAAGTCTCCGGCTCAAATTCCTCAAGAATGTGATAAGGCCAACAGTTTATGCCTCATGACACAAATGATCAGGGAAGTAATGGACGTAAGGTGCTCAGAACAGTGACTGGCATAAAGGGCTCAATTAACGTTCGCTATCATGACCTCCAGCGCTCTTCCCGAGTGTTATACATACATTCTGCGTGTGCTAAAAAAACTTGCTGCCACACAAGGGAAACAGCCAGTGCCAGGTTACTGACTCACACAAAAAGTAGTTCTAGAGTCTGTTACTTCACCTGATTGAAAGAGAACCAGACCACCTGAGAGGTCAACCAGAAAGAGCCCCCCGCCCCCACCTTGTGTACGAAGGTAAGGGGTAACCCAGCAAGGCTGATGGTGGTCCACAGGGAATTCCTCAACCCTGATCATTTGAAACAATATTAGAATGATGAAAATTAATCAGACCAATTTTAAAATAAAAAGAAATCAGGTTTCTCTGTAAACAATCACTTGATTGTTTTTAATGTATGTATACAAAGATAATTGGGGGTTATTCCCAAGTGCAACAACAACAAAAAACAAAACACCAAGCAGAAGCGATAACCAAACGCATGAAGAGCCTTAGTAAAGAAAGCCTTTTCAATAAATCACACTGTGCTCCTGAGAACAAAGGTAGAACACCATAGAGACGCCTAGCTGTAACTATAATGTCATTTCATCTAAAATTCCAAAAAGATTTCTTTTTGAGAAACTGTGAATGAACTTGTCCCAAAGTACTCTGCTCACTTTATAAAGGGTACCTGAAACATAGCATGACTTGAAAAACCAAAAATGAGCAAACTTCACCTTTAGCACTTTAAGGCCACGAACAAAAATCAACAGCCAGAGATCATATGTTCAAGACTCTTAACATTTTCATCCAGCTCTATTATAAACTCAGCCTAGTTTCCAAAACAGCACAAAGTACCTAGGTTGAGAGACTGTCCCTTAAAACAAGTTCCTGCTTCAGCTGTTAGTCTCTTTTGTCCTAATGCTAGTGATCACCAGCAAGGATCACTGAGCCCTGTACTACACTGATTATTCTGTACTGAATACCCAACAACCCCATTTAGGAAAAAAAAATTATCTCTTAAAAGTTAAGAGAAATAAGTCCTCACAAAGGACTCTATCAAAATATTCTATCATACTCAGTGCTTCAAATTCCTTACAAGGACTGAAATTTCCCCTAAAAACGTATTTCTTTCAAATGCAGAGCGTGTCAGAGCGCTGAGTGCTGGGGAAAGCACAGCAAAGGGCGCCCAAGCTGTGGCGCAGCTTCTCTGCTGTCTGGAGGCTTCATGGATCAATTGAAACACTGCCCACACGCAAAATCGCAAAAAAAGAAACTTGTCCCCAAGAACGTCATCATTTTTCTGATAGAACTCGATTCAACCCAAGGCCTTTTAGGATAAAGCTACTAAAAGGAGAGACTAAAAAAACTACAGTATAGACCAAGCAAAATTTAGGAAAAAAAAAAAAGGAAAACTAGAACATAAAGTGAATAACTGATACATCAAAATCTAGTCGTGAAAACAACTAATCAAGGAAACTCCCTGGAGGCCCAGTGGTTAGGACTCTGCTCTTTCACTGCCAACCGCCTGGGGTTGGATCCCTGGGAGGAGAACTAAGATCCTATAAACCTCACAGCAGGGCCAAGAAAAAAAGAAAATCAACCAATCAACAAAGAAGTAACTGATATTAGATTTGCTGGTACCACATACTGACAAAAACAGCTAGAAAACTGGACAAAGTATACAAAGTAACAGTTTCCAGAGACTCCCAAAAGGACAGCACAGGAAAGGAAACTCCGAGAGAAAGGAGAGGGGAGATGAGTTCTGTGAAGGCTCTGGCTTTCTGACAGGCAGGACTTTCTGACCAAGTGCTGGGAGAAGCCAAGAGCCCCAGGCAGGAAGCACAGGTCCTGCGAAGTTGACAAGACAGAGACGAAAATTCCAGGAGGCTAACGCGGCTAGTCAAGGCTATGGTTTTTCCAGTGGTCATGTATGGATGTGAGAGTTGGACTGTGAAGAAGGCTGAGTGCCGAAGAATTGACGCTTTTGAACTGTGGTGTTGGAGAAGACTCTTGAGAGTCCCTTGGACTGCAAGGAGATCCAACTGGTCCATTCTGAAGGAGATCAGCCCTGGGTGTTCTTTGGAAGGAATGATGCTAAAGCTGAAACTCCAGTACTTTGGCCACCTCATGAGAAGAGTTGACTCATTGGAAAAGACCCTGATGCTGGGAGGGATTCGGGGCAGGAGGAGAAGGGGACGACAAAGGATGAGATGGCTGGATGGCATCACCGACTCGATGGACATGAGTTTGTGTGAACTCCGGGAGTTGGTGATGGACAGGGAGGCCTGGCGTGCTGCAATTCATGGGGTCGCAAAGAGTCGGACATGACTGAGTGACTGAACTGAACTGAACTGAAGGCGGCTGAAATCTGAGAACAAACTACCAGAAAGGAGTTACTCAGGGAAAAAGCTCCAGAAACCTGCGCAAAGGTCTCCTTGAGCTAGTTGGCAAATATGGAACTGCACACAACTGGGCAAACTGCTTTAAGGCCTGGCAAAGGTCAACTCTTGGGAGCCGCAGGGTCAAAAAACTGTCAGAGGTCAGGCAGAACTGGAAGATACTAGAGCTCTGACTAGCCAGAGAGGGAAATTCCACTGAATACACCCAAAGCATTTAAGGTAGTAACCCCAGGCAGGCTAGGGCTAAAAAAGGCTACCCTGGACTCAACACACTCAGAAGTTACTCTTGAAAGAAAGGAACTGATGCAACATCACCCATAAAGGGATATACCTTAAAAGCAGCCAAAGATGGCGGCGAGGGCCAGACACATGCCACACCAAGGAGCAAAGAAAGACCACAGGTTTCTTACTAGAAACAATACAGTCAAAATCCACCTGTAAAGCCGTGAAAAATAACAAAACTGTCAACAGAATTCTGTGCCCATCAAAAACATCCTTCAAAACTAAACATAACACAAAGACATTCCCAGATGAAAGCTAAATTTGTCACCAGCAAACCAACACTACCAGAAATATTAAAGGAAGCTGTTTAACCAGAAGGAAAATGATATCAGACAAACACCTGAATTTACACCAAAGAAAGAGCGTCAGAAATAATATGTAGGCCAAAAAAAAAACAAAACAAAAAACACAAACCTCATCGTTTAATTTCCGTAAAAGATATCTGACTTTAAAAAGTCAGATAACTGACTTTTGAAACAAGAATAACGACAGTGTAAAATGTACAACAGAAAACAGCCCAAAGGTCAGGGAGCAGGTATAGAAACGTTGCTGCTGCTAAGTCACTTCAGTTGTGTCCTACTCTGTGCGACCCCATAGACAGACGGCAGCCCACCAGGCTCCCTCATCCCTGGGATTCTCCAGGCAAGAACGCTGGAGTGGGTTGCCATTGCCTTCTCCAATGCATGAAAGTGAAAAGTGAAAGTGAAGTCGCTCAGTCGTGTCCAACTCTTAGTGACCCCATGGAATGCAGCCCACCAGGCTCCTCAGTCCACGGGATTTTCCAGGCGAGAGTACTGGAATGGGGTGCCATCGCCTTCTCCATAGGAACGTACTGGGTTCTCATAGCATGCGACGTGCTGTATTGTTATCTAAAGTTAGAAATGTGTTAAGATACCAATGCATACTGTGAACCTAAGGGCTATCGTGGATGGATGGATGGAAGGAAGAAAATAAATACTCCAATTAAAAGACAGATTGTCAACTTGATAAAAAGTAAGACCCTGGGCTTCCCTGGTCGCATAGTGGATAAGAATCGTCTGCCAATGCAGGGGACAATGGGCTCAATCCCTGATCCGCGAAGATCACACATACTGTGGAGCAACTAAGTCCATGCACCGCAACTACTGAGCCCACGGCTCAAGAGCCCATGTTCTGCAACAAGAGGCAAATATATAAAAGAAAAAAGATCTGCAGATACGCTATTTATGAGAAATACACTTTAAGAGACAGAAAACTTGGAAGGTAAGAAGAGATGGCAGCACTACTGCGGGGACTCTAGCTCACATAAAGAGCCAGGACGGGGTGCAGAGGAAGCGCACACAGACCTCCCACCAGGACTGAGTCACCAGGTAGACAAGAACCAAGAGGCAGGATCCCTGACCGCCCGTGGACCTGACTCTGGCTATGCGTGCAAGCAGCAGGCAGGCAGATGGCACTGCAAAGCTCCTTCTGCCACGAGAGACAGGGAAGGAAGACAACTGGTCCTGGGAAAAGGCCAGTTTAACAGAATATATGTATTTCAGAAAGTAGATAAGAATTTCACAAGACATAGTAGGCAAACTTCAACGTCAGAAAAAAAAAAAAAAATGGTGCACCAGGTACTGGATTTACTCTCCAACTTCAAACAAGTCAAACGCTGACCAAAATCTAAGAATCAGCTCAGCAGCTCTGGAGAGTGATCCTGGAGAGAGTGAGGATGAGCCCAAGAACTGGGAAGGGGAGACCAGGCAGAGGCTGTTGATGCGCGAGTGGGGAGGCGCTGGAGGCCAGGGTTCACAGGGGAGGGTGCGGGAGAGGAAGGGGCCGCACACAGGCTGCCCTGGAGACCTGCAGAGGGACCATCGCTCAGAGTCCCCGGCTGAGAACTGATCAGCGCGCACAGCAAGAAAACCGCCCAAGGAGCACGCAGGACAACCTCCAAGGGTGTAATTAAGAGATATGTAGGATACGCTGCTAGCATTTTGCAAAATTGACTTCAGTTTATAAAATCAAGACATTTATGCTTGCCTAGAAAACGGTAAATTTACATTACATATATTTTACCATGATTTTTAAAGTCCATGCAAATAAATAGTACAATGGTGGGGGGAGGGGAACACAACTAATGTTACCCTAATTGCACTGCGTTCCTTCTATGGAATTAGCTTTCTGTGGCTGATGGTACACCCCCTAACACATGGACAGCCCCCAGCAGCTAGCAGTAATGTGGGTTTAAAAGTCAAAGAAACAAAGATGTAATCTCAAAAGTGGCCTGCCAGAAGTGTTAAACAAAGTAAAATACTTTCAGTGTAGACACCAAGCATACAAAGCAGATGTGATGAGCTGCACACTGTAAAACCACTTTAAATTTTTTTGCTTTAGGGCACTTTTGGGGGCTTACATGTAAGCACATGACCTCGGCTGTAATTTCAAAAAACAGGGACTTCCCTGGAGATGCACTGGTTTGGATTCCATCACTGCTGAGGGGGCGAGTTCAGTCCCTGTGAGAACCGAGATCCTACAAGCTCTAGTGTTGGGGGGAAAAAAAAATGAAAGGAAGGAAGGGAGGAGAAGAGAGGCCAGGAGAAAGCTCTCACAGACTACAAAGATAACCGCCCCCTACGCTATATGCTCAGAGGCTCTTAGCCAGTTACACTTTCTAACTATTCCATGATTTTATTTAACTTCTCTGCTCTCTCCTTCTCCTTAGCATTTAAACCACTCTTTAAAGAATTCCTACTTCAACCCCAAATACTCCTTGGACCTACGTCTTCTCTTAACATTTCTAAGAAATTTGAATTTATTGTGCGTGCACGCTCAGTCGTGTCTGACTCTTTGTGATCTCATGGACTGTATTCTGCCAGGATCCTCTGTCCACGGAATTCTCCAGGCAAGAATACAGGTGTGGGTTGCCATTTCCTCCTCCAGGGGATCTTCCCAACCCAGAGATCGAACCCAGGTCTTCTTTACCACCGTGCCACCTGGGAAGCCTCAACCCCAAATACTCCTCTGACCAATGCCTTCTCTTAACTTCTCTAAGAAATATGAATTTATTACTTTAATTAATACTACTTTCTTACTGGAGTATAGCTGGATTTAGTGTTAATGGCTGCTGCATAGAAAGGTGATCCAGTTACATATATAATCTCTTCCATATTCTTTGCCAGTATGATTTATCACCGGATACTGTTCCCCATGCTATGCAGTAGGACTTTGCTGTTTATCCATCCTATATGCAATAGCTGGCATCTGCTAATCCCAAACTCCCAATCCATCTCCCCAACCTGGCAACCACAAGCCTGCTTTCTAGGTCTGAGTCGGGTTTTGTTTCGTAGGTCAGTTCATTCGTGTCTCACTTTAGATCCACATATAAGTGATAGAGTATAGTACCTGTCTCTTCTGGACTTAGTGTGGTGATCTCTCTGTCCATCTAAGCGGCTGTGAATGGCGCTGTTCCCAGCTTTTCCATGGCTGAGCAGTATCCCACTGCATATCTGTACCACATCTTCTTCATCCGTTCAAAAGAAACTTGAATTTTAAGACAAGCTGTCCATGGTCACTGTGTCTACCCCATTCGCTGCTCACTCTTCACCCCACAGTAGCCGAGCTTTGCCCGTGTAAGGACACTGGAATGGCTCTGTCAAGGCCACGAGCGGCCCTCCTGGAGGGAAACTAGTGGACCTGCGGGGCCCTCACCTCACTCCGCCTCCTGGCTGTGTGGGACACCGCCGTCCACTTCCTCCTCCTTGAAACATTCCTCCCTTTGCATCACCATGTGGGACCTCTTCTGACTGTCTTCTCTCCTTTCTCAGGCTTTTTTTTGGAGGCAGGCTATCCTGTAAAAAGTTCATGTTCCTGGGATCCAGTGCTCTTCTCACTGGACATACTCTCCCCAGGTGACAGTCACCCTGACAACTTCGGCCTGCCATCTTTATACTGATGTATCCCACATCTGAACACACCTCCCCTCTTCCCTGACTTGATCAAATCCTGCTCTTCTTTCAGGCCCCTTAATTCACTGAGATTTCACTTGTGGGAGACATCCTATGACCGCCGAAACCTGCTGGGTCTCTCCTCCAGGCTGCCTTTGGGCCTACACTGTACCTCCCCAGCGCTGTACTTGCACGGTATTATTCCTGCTTGCGGACCTGTGGTGCATCTTCTACTGAACTGTAAGTTCCTTCTCGATCGTGTTCAGCACAGCGCCTGACACAGCAAGCACTCAAATACATATTTATTAAAGGAATGAATGATTAATCAATGTACTGCACAGTTTGGTATCTATGACATAACAGGTGTTTGATGCTCAAATTAATGAATTCATTGCCATTTCCAAGTAAGTTTCACTTATTTCAGTTTGGAAGTTATAGAAAGTAGTTTTCTTGAGATGAAAAACTTCATTTAGTCTAGGGTTACTGCCCCAGCTAAAGAATCAAAAAGCATTTAATAGGCAATCATACATCCCTTAAGTTTATAAACTAAGCTCTGTTTTGCAAAGTGCCAACGCTTGTCCCGAACATTTCTTAATTATACTTTTCCTAAATCTCTACTGTGACTGTGGGGCTAGAATTTCCCCACAGCATTCTAGGCATTTTCTGCTTAAAGCCATCAGAGACCATATTTAAAGTCTGCACTCCCCTGGGATCCTCTGTGGTTACTAGAGCGGATGATCGGATTCTAGACCAAAGCTAGGGGGCAGGCACACATTCATTTGTCAACCAAATATGTAACAGGCAGTTACTACTGCAGGGCTCCGTCCTAGGTGGACACTGGTGAAAAGCATCAAGGTGGCTACCTCCCCTCAGAAGTGTTTGTTTTAGGAGGTGTACAAGGTAATGCAAGTGGTGGTGGTTTAGTCACTAATTCATGTCCAACTCTTTTGTGACACCATGGACTGTAGCCTGCCAGACTCCTCTGCCCATGGAATTCTCCAGGCAACAATACTGGAGTGGGCTGCCATTTCCTTCTCCAGGGGATCTTTCGGAACCAGGGATCAAACCCTTTTCTCCTGCATGGCAGGCAGAAGGTTCTTTACCACTGAGCCACCTGGGAAGCAGGTGGTGGAGGTGCTGAGAAAGAGCTCAGTCAGTTGACGCAAGAGTAACAGACTGGTGGCAGCTACTTTGAAACGGGTTGTTGGGGCAGGTCACTTTTGAGGAGGCAACATGGGAGATAGGAAAGGCCAGGAAGGCCTGGTGTGCTGCAGTCCACGGGGTCACACAGAATCGGACATGACTGAGCAACTGAACAACATCTGAGCTGACACCTATGAATGAGGGTGCCAGCGTGTGACAAGCAGGGTCTGGGGGAGGACGCAAGGCCAGCTATGGCAGAGGGGCAAGTGCAAAGGCCCAGAGGAAGCGCTGTGCAAAGCTAAGTGTAAAAGTACAAACTGGAGGTCAAATAATACAAAGCTACGTTTACGAAAACAGTTTTAAAAAATCAGCCTTTCTTTTTAGCAGGGCCTCTCCACTGTGTCTATAAACTAGCATTCAGGAGAGAAAAAAAGTATATTACTTATATAGCCTATGAATAAAACACACTGAAAATGAGCTACAGGAATTAAGCACTACTAAAACCAGAGCATTTTGCTTTTCACTTTCATGCATTGGAGAAGGAAATGGCAACCCAATCCAGTGTTCTTGCCTGGAGAATCCCAGGGACGGGGGAATTTGGTAGGCTTCCATCTATGGGGTCGCACAGAGTCGGACACGACTGAAGCGACTTAGCAGCAGCAGCAAAACCAGAGCAGAAGCTGTGTTGTGTATTATGCAGGCCTCCCGCCTCCTTCCTGGGCCAGTGGTAGAAATGACTAATTGGCCAGCACAGTCTGTGCACAGCCGCAGTCCCTCCAGCAGTGCCCTCCTAGCAGCCTCTGCTTATCATCTCTGTCCTAAAAGTGCAGTAATCAAAATGGATAATTTTGGGGGGGGAGGGGTGCGTGGGCAGGCTACGTTTGCAGGATCTTAGTTCCCTGACCAGGGATTGAACCCATGTCTCCTATAGTGGAGGCATGAAAAACCACTGGACCACCAGGGAAGTCCCAAAATGGATAAAATTTTTTAAAATACTTTTTGTTAGAAAACTCCTAAAGAATATATGCCTCACAGTCCTGCTTTAATAAATATGACACATTTTCCTGGTTTCAAAAAGACTGCCCTAACAGTATAATTCCATCATAACCATGTATTACTGGATACATCGGATATCGGAAAAGACATCGGATACTTGATTTCTAGACCTCATCAGTCACACATGAAAAAATGACAGGATGACCCTCAAGTCCCTCTGGACCTGTTTAAAGAATTTAAATTAACCATCTTACACTGTTGTTGTTGTTCAGTCACTAGGCAGTGTCCGACTCTTTGCGACCCCATGGACTGCAGCACACCAGGCTTTCCTGTCCTTCACTATCCCTGGAGTTTGCTCAAACTCATGTCCATTATGTCAATGATGCCATCCAACCATCTTGTCTTCTGCTGTCTCCATCTCCTGCTCCCAATCTTTCCCAGCAACATGGTCTTTTCCAATAAGTCGGTTCTTTGAATCAGGTGACCAAAGTATTGGAGCTTCAGCATCAGTCCTTCCAATGAGTATTAGGGGCTGATTTCCTTTAGGATTGACTGGTTTCTCCAATTTGAAAGCATCGATTCTTTGGCGCTCAGCCTTCCTTATGGTCCAACTCTCACACTGGTACATGATTTCCAGAAAAACCAGAGCTTTGACTATATGGAGATGTGTCAGCAAAGTGGTATCTTGGCTTTTTAATATACTGTCTAGGTTTGTCGTATCTTACATTAATCTATTTAAATGATGCGAATGGATGCTACTATACCTAAGGATGGACTTCCTTAAGGTGACTCGGTGGTAAAGAATCCACAGGGGAGGTGGGTTCGACCTCTGGGTTGGGAAGATGTCCTGGAGAAGGGAATGCCTGCCCACTCCAGTATTCTTGCCTGGGAGATCTCATGGACAGAGGAACCTGGTGGGCTGCAGTCCATGGGGTCGCAGAGTCGGACACGACTGAGTCACTGAGTACGCACACAAGCACTATACTTAAGTGAAATGCATAATCTTTGCTCAAAACGATGTTTCTCCTTAAAGCCATCTACATAAATACACACACAGCGGGGTTACAGGACCAGCAGGGACAGCTGTTTTAAACTGACACTTGGATGAAGGCCAGTACTCTTAACGACGATTTATTTTTATCAGCGGTTCCTCTTCAGGACACTTTCTCTTCTAAATTCATATAGTTACTATAACTCATCACAGAAATACAGCTGCTGTTTATTGTATCAGAAGTATAAAGTTAAAGATACAGTAAAGTAAGATTACCAGAGAGAATTAAGTTAGGGAAATACAATATAATTTGAAGAGCTGACAATGTTTATTACACTCCCCCCCAAAAAAAAACCCACCAAAAAACGGAAGAATGAATCATACTTAGTCAAACGAAGAGATTTAGACCAAACAGGCACCAAGAGATGGAAAAATTCAGAATGAGGGAGTCATCACATGCAAAGATGGAGAAGCCAGAAAAACTCCCTGGTGGGTCCTAACCAGATGCCTCCTACAACACAGGAAATGGGCCTCCAACCAGGTTTTTGCCAGCATCCTCTCTTCTCTTTCTAGTTGGTTCTTCCTGAAACCAAAAGCCCCTACAAAAAGAGGAAACCAAGCAGATGAGGAAAGGTGAAGTGGGACCAAGTGTTTCTAGGTGGGACGCACTTCACATGTGTCCTTCCTTAATGTTCAAAACAACCCCCAGTGGTGGTATTACTCAGTTCTGCAGGAGAAACAGCAGCTCATATCAATTACATACATCAAGTAACCTGTTTTGGGGCAGAACGCCTGGCCAATGAGCTGGAGTTCTGACCAGCTCTCTGCCCTGCAGTAAATGATGTCAGTTGCCCTGGAGCGGGTGGGCTCTTCCTACCCCCATCTTTCCTCTCAGCCAGTTAACCCAGCACACTGCTGCCAGAGGCCCTCTCGGTAAAACCAGCATCGCGTCACATATCAAAAAGTCCTAATAACAAACACCTTGTTCCCTGCGATCAAGCTCAGATCCATTTCCCTGGTGTTCACCATCCTCCAACATCTAACACCACCCTAAAAATCTAGCCCTGCCCCCACTCCACAACACCAGGCCCTCTCCAATCACCTTTCTTCTCTCACGCAGAATCAGCACTGCGGAGTGCTCACAACATTCATGCCCTCCTCTACCCTCTTCACTGGGGGGGTAAAATCCGCCCCCATTTTGTTCAAGTTTTCATCCCTCCCTCTCGTGAGTCAGGTAAGGTAACCCCATGTCTGATTCCAGGTACTGATCTAGGCCTGATGAGCCAAGGCCCCAGTATTTCTTAATAGTGGTGCAGTTAACGCTGGCCAAGGGGAGGACAATTCTTTATACTGTGATGATCCTGGAAGTCATAAAAAGCTTAATGTCCCTGTAAGGGATAGGAAGGCATAATTACAGACAGGGAACCAACAGCCCAGAGTGACTAATTTGCTTATGGTTAGTGAGCTAGAAAGTAGCAAAGCTGGAAGTGCAACCCAGGACTGTCCTCTCCAGGACACCCAGCAGGCTCCCAGCTCTCACTCAGGAAGTCATCCACTGAATATCCACAACAGATCGTTCCGAGAGACTATAAAAACAAGCCGCCGCCCTCAGAGGCTAGTGGGAAAGACAGAAGATTACAGCAGAATCAGAGAGGATGTGGAGTTTGTCATTTGGCCAGGATCTTTCATTTCTCCATTCAGTATGGTCTTGTATCCTGTTCATGAGGTTCTCGTGGCAAGAGTACTAGAGTGGTTTGCCATTTCCCCCTCCAATGGACCATGTTTTGTCCGAACTCTTCGCTATGACCCGTCGATATTGTGTGGCCCTGAGTGGCATGGCTCACAGCTTCACTGAGCTACTCAAGCCCCTTCACCTCGACGAAGCTGTGATCCATGAAGGCACGAGGGCCTCAAGAACAGCAGCTGTATGTCTTTACTTATTTTATATGCTCTGTGGTAAACCTAACTACCTCAGTTGCAAATTATTAAGTACTGAACACTGGCTAAACTGAAGTGCCAAGAAAGAGCCTGTCCCATCAGCAGCAGCAGAATATTTTTTTCCAAAGGATTAAGTCTTCCCTACTTTTCAAGTAGAAGGAAAGACTAACACACAAACTGTAATTACTGAGTTCCCCACAGTTGTAAGATCCTCTAAATTTAAAGAGTTATGATACCATTTTCTTAGTAAAACAGAAAATGGTACATTTACTCAAGTAAACTACACTTTTGTTATTCATTAGATAATTGTCTAAAATTCATTTTCTTTGCAAATGATACTGAAAAGCACTTCTGATAATCGCTTAAATCCTGATATGGCACTAGGATACTGACTGACTAAAGGCAGCTGATTACATTAAAGCAGTATCAAAAAAATACTGAACTTACTACTACCATCAATCCTCCTCAAAGTCTGATGGGTCCATGAGATCCACAGTCTAACCTAAGCAATCCCAGGTAACCAGCCACAAATCTTAACTTATTAATAAGACTTATTAGAGTACCACGACTGGCTTATTAATAAGAGTGCCACGCAGCCTGTGTTCCACGGGGCCGATCTGTCAGGGTTACTGAGGTGCTCTGTGTTCTGTATAAAACACAGGATGTGTGTGCATGCTAAGTCCCTTCAGTCGTGTCTGACTCTGTGACTCCCATGGAGACACCACCAGCTGCCTGTGTCCATGGGATTCTCTAGGCAAGAAGACTGGAGTGGGTTGCCAGGCCCTCCTCCAAGGGATCTTCCTGACCCAGGGATCAAACCGTCTCTCAGGTCCCCTGTATTGATAGGTGGGTTCTTTACCACTAGCACCACGTGGGAAGCCCAAAATACAGGGCAAGCTGAATGAACTCCTGCCCTGAGAGGCTACTCCCTAATATACAGGGGCCGTTCTGATCCCACCAGCTGAAGCTGTTCTTGTATATAAGCAATTGAATTATTACATAAGCTAATGAAACAAGAAAAAAAAGTATTTCTAAGAAAATGAAGTTGAAGGAGAAGCCTTGATTAAAAAAAAAAAAAAACTTGTTAGAAAGCTTTCTGTCAAACCAAGCACATCAGAAACAACAGTTAAATGGGAGGTAACAATTTTTAAAAATCTAAAATTTCTGAATTCACAATACATGAAATTGCTTTGGAACTCTTTAAGTTCTTTAAAAGAAGATGGACTACTTATTCAAGATGGATCACTTGGAACTATAATCAGAGGCACATACTCCCAAGAAAAGACCCTGGCTTTCTATCAAAGGACTGGTAAATAAATGGATATTTAAATATTTTGTTACAGTAAGATGGTTAGTATTTCCTTTTAAATCTTCATTTTCATCCACTTTTCAATCAACTACAGGTACCATCCGGACGGAGGCTGAAGGCCAGGACTGTCTTTCTCCCCCCTGAAAATGCATGTATAACCCCACTGTTCTCAGCTCTAGTCCTGGGCAGCCTCCTGGGGCCTGCACCACCCACTGGACACACAGGGTGTAGGAGGACCTGTCTGCTGAGCATTTTGTGACGTGTGGAGCTGACAAGAGGAAAGCAACATACCTATTCTAAAACCTTTGCATTAGGGGTAGTCACACTGCCTACGGCAAAATCCATTTTAAATTAACACTGGCAGATTCACACAAATGCCAATCAGTTATAGCTTTAAATATCATCACCTAAGCATCTAGCTAAACTAGACGGCATTGTCCTCACCTTAATGCTTACCAGCCAGCAGACAATTTATGAACGTGTTCACACCACACACCATCAGACTGGATATCTCAAGATGTTAAAGATTTATTATGAATTTTTAAATAGGATACTAGGAATTGTTATATGTTTTTAAAATCTTATTTTGGAGGTATACACTGAAATATTTATCATGAGACAACATGTCTGGAACTGCTTCAAAATAATCAGGGACGCAATCATTCTCCAATTAAAAAAAAAAATAATCAAGGAAAGGGAGAATGGGAGAGGAAGGTTAAAGGAAACAAAATTGGCCAGGAGCTGGTAGTTGCTGCATCTGCCCATGCACACATAGGGGGTTTACTGTACTCTCCTTCTTTTGCCTATGTTTGGAATTTTCATAAATAAAAATATAAAAATAAAGAATTATACCAAACTATTTAGATAATATCTTAAAAACTCTCAGATGTGGAGTCTTTTTTTTTAACTTAAATTTTATTGTCATACATTGACATGACTCAGCCAGATGTGTAGTTTTTAAGCCCAAATAATATGAAATTTCATTAATATATTGCACACCAGAAAGAAAAAAAATCACAAGAAACAAAAACACATAATGGAACCAGAGAAAGAATTAAGATTTACTGAATCTCAAACTCCTACGCCGGGCTGATGCTGCTTCGTCCAAGCCCGTGAGAACATTCTGACCCAATTCTCACTGTACCAGTTGCTTTCTTACACTACTGTTCTCAAAACTGCTGAGGCTTCGGGAAGTTTACATAAGAAACTGCTTTAGCAAGCAGTGATTCCAATTAGAAAAGGAATGAAGTCGGCTGTCATTGGTTACAAACATTTCTACATCTGCTTGTAATCTGCCAGTCTGGAGCTATCTTACTTACTCTCTGGGTGAACACCGGTCAAGTCGACAGGAGGGTGACAGCCAAACCCACTGTTTTATAGCCCAAAGGGGGAAGTGGTCTGAGAAGGGGATGCACTTACTTTCAGCATATCCAGGAGAAAAGACAGAACGGAAAATTCAGTATGTTAGAGATGCTTTAAATTTTTTTTAATTTTTTAAATTTTAATATCTTTAATTCTTATTTGAAAATTATTTTCAAGCGACTGGATTGGGGTAGTCCACATACATATATAAAAGGATAATCCACGGATCCTCCTGTGCACTGATTGGCTTAAGTGGAGCACAGGATTTTCCTAGTGCGACTTTAATTAGATAAAATCAATACAGTTTAGAGAGGGGATCAAGTAAGACCTAAGTCCAATATAAAAGTGAACAAGGCATTAACTCCCTGCAGTATGCTTTGGGCTTAATAACGGCATGCGGCATGCATGCTCAGTCACGTCTGACTCTTGGTGACCCCATGGACTTAGCCCGCCAGCCTCCTCTGTCCATGGGATTTCCCAGGCAAGAATACTCGAGCGGGTTGCCATTTCCTCCTCCAGGGGATCTTCCCAACTCAGGGATCAAACCTGCATCTCCTGCATTGGCAGGCAGACTCTTTACCCCTGAGCTGCATGGGAAGCCCTAATAAAGGCAAGCTCAACTGAAAGAGAGAGAAGGAAAGAAAAGAGAGAGAAATAGAGGGAAGGAGGGAGAGAGAGGAAAAGAGAAAAGTCAGCTAGCTGTTCCTGGAGTGCCAAAAGCCCTTCTGTGGTTTCACCTCGCAGAATGAATGCCAAAGCCCTCCTCATCACTCACACTCACTCAGCAGACCTGTGGGTCCGGCCACGTCCACGGCCCAGCTGGCCACGTGACCTCCCGGACCTCTGGGTACACTCTCCCCAAGGGTAATGCCTTTTCTTTTAGAGATGGAAATTTCGAGCCTTCTCTGGGATCTGGACTTGAGGGTCACCTTCCCAGAGGCTTCCTTGGCCACCCCACCCCGCACTGTGTGCGTAAACACACACCTGTTCTCAGCCCTCACCAAGTTCTCTTCTCCCAGTTGAATTTTTCTGATTTCTTTTTTACTGCCATCTCCTCCATTAGCATGCAAGGCCCAGGAGAGCAGGGATTTTTTTTGTCTGAGTGCAGACACTCAGATAATTTAAATTGACTTAAAATTATTCTCTCTAATGTTGTATTCCTAATGCTCCAACCGTTTCTGGCCCATGGCTGGTGCTCAACGATTTACTGAAGGTAATAAAATAACCCAATGGTCTACCACATCCAATGTGGTAGTACATCCAATGAGATGTACTATCTGTGAACTTTGTAAACAGATCTGCTAAACACGTGCAGTGGTTTTATAACAGACTTCCCAGCAAGGCCAATCTCATTCACACTTGTTCTCTAAGCCTCTAACATTCTGCCTTGTTTTTATCTTATTTTCATGTATGCAAGGTAACTGACTAGAAATAACAAGGCACACCAAGGCAATGGCAAAAAGAATCACCAGCCCCTCTGTCCATGGAATTCTCCAGGCAAGAATACTGGAGTGGGTTGCCATTTCCCTTCTCCAGGAGATCTTCCCGACCCAGGGAATGAACACAGGTCTGCCTTGCAGGCAGACTCTACTGACTCAGCCCCCAGGGAAGCCCAAGAATACCGGAAGATCCCTGCCTTCAAATTACACCCAACCCTGGGTACGAGGAGAAGAATTTGAGCTACAGATCACACAGCTGAATCTCCCAGGAGGATGAGGACAGAAATGGCTGTAAATGGTTACAGAAAAATTAAGTTCTGTTTTTCCCCCCTACCTGGATTGTGCATGGAACGCACACCTGAGTTCCTATTATTACTTGTATGTTACAGATGAGGAAAATGGAACATTAAGGAACTTTCCAAAGTAATACAGGTGGATGTGACTGGGATTTGAACCCAGCCTCCCAATCTCTCTGCTGTTCCACCCATACTACAGTGAAATACATAAATTTCATGATCACACAGAACTCATTTTTCATTCACTGCATCTCTATAGGAGACATGACACAATGTCTCTTCTAAAGATAAGATTCAAGGGAACTCAAATGGCAGTAAGCTCTTAGCAATCACCTTTTTATGTAATAGGTAACTTCAATCATAGAGAAACGCAAACAACCGCAAGATCAATTCATTACATATATACATACATACATACAGGCTTCCCTGGTGGTTTAGATGGTAAAGAATCCGCCTGCAATGCAGGAGATCTAGGTTCAACCCCTGGGCTGGGAAGATCCCCTGGAGAAGGGAATGGCAACCCACTCCAGTATTCCTGCCTGAAGAATGCTATGGACAGATGAGCCTGGAGGGCTACAGTTCATGGGGTCACAAAGAGCTGGACATGACTGAGCGACTAACACCTTCTTCACTTTCCTGAAAACTCACCAGCTGAGAATCTCTAATCTAGAATAAACTCTAGGTGCTGCAAAGCAGGCACAGGAACACTCCAAGTATTTTAACTGATCTGCTGGCATGGAAATCAAAGGGAGCAGATCCATTTCAACCGTTGGGAGATGCTGTGTCCAAGGCCATTAGGGATTTAGAAGGGGCCGAGTCACAGAAACAGATTATCTGCAGGACACATGTTGTTCACTGGACCACAAAAGTGGCTTATTGTCTAGTTCCAGATAAAAACTGAGGTCACAACTAGGCATGTTGGAAATGCAGGCCTTCTTTGACAAGTATTCTCTGTCCTGCAAAAGCAGTCGCTCTAATAAGGCACTGTTTAAAGGACCTCAAACTAAACGTGTCCTCACTTATTTAAAGCTTCCCTGGTGGTTAGATGGTAAAGCGTCTGTCTACAACGTGGGAGACCCGGGTTCGATCCCTGGGTCGGGAAGATCCCCTGGAGAAGGAAATGGCAATCCACTCCGTACTATTGCCTGGAAAATCCCATGGACAGAGGAGCCTGGTAGGCTACAGTCCATGGGGTCACAGAGAGTCAGACACGACTGAGGGAATTCACTTTCACTTATTTAACACTATGCCCTCATCTCAAGCAGAGAAATGATCTGTATTACGACTGATGTATGTTGGAGTAATTCACTAGTTTTTATTTTCTCATAAACTTTTTCAAACTGTAGCCTCTTTACTGATATAAACTCAAGTTTTACGTTTCCAATGACAGTAAATGCAGCAAAACAGAGGGAAGGTCTCACTTCCAACCCGATTCTTATGCCATCACTGGGCACTGCACGCGCTTCTACCACAACAACGAGAACTCTGAATCCAAGAGATTCACGTGTCTGCTTTCCCCACTAGATTATAAATTCTTTGAGTAGAAAAATGGATGCACTGCTCACTTACAGAATTTACAAGTTCTGGAGAAAAAGTGTTGAATGAATAACATGCTTTTGATGTCTGGTAGCATACTTAATATATCCCAGAGATACCCCCTGATATTTATGTACAATAATATTCTAATGTTAACCACAGAACATGAAAATAAAATGTATTCCTTCCATAACTAACATAACTAATAGTGTATGCTGTTTATGGACCAGCAAGAAGACTGAATGGTATAAATGCCATTTCACATCATCTGGAAATACAAGGATTTCACAGCATTTTTCTGCACCATTCATATACATACATGGATTCCTGTTGATAGTGCATAGGCAAGTTGCAGATCTGAAGCAAACTTGCATTCATGCGTATGAGTCCTAGACCAACTTAATTATCAAACGTAGGTTTTTCTAGTTAGGGACGATATTCTTTGTTTTCTCTGGCTTTAAAAACATCTGCCATTTTACTTATTTGAGGCATCAATGTGGGCAACCAGGAAAGTCTAATGTGGTGAAATTTAAATTCATCAAAATTAAGTATAGGTGCACACAAGATTCAAAAAACTGGATTTACACAAATACAATTTCGATTACAAAATAATTAAAACACAGGATCCTTTTATACAGTAATCTTCCCTAGTGAATTAAAAATCACTATGACTATACAACCACTTCGGGAACATATGATACAAAGCAAATAAATCTGGACTGATTTCTGTGAACTATAATGATATTCAAAACTGTATGGCATGTTTTCTGGCTAACTAAAAAGCAACAAGAAAAGTAACAACCAGTCACAGTCACTTCACCGCCATAATAATCAGAGACTCTAACTGATGAAGCTATTTTGCACATAATACAAATAACCAATCAGTACAACGCTGAAAAAAGTTATTGAAAACCACAAATTGATAAGAAACAGAACAGTTTTTGAGAATACCAATCTAAAAATTGTCAGCCTCACTTGAACTCATCAGATTAGAATACTTTAAACACGAAACAAATACTTACTGCACACAGTATACTAGAGCCCACCTACTTTACAGTCCACAGTTCTAGAGATGAACCCAGGACAGAACCCGGGTTCTTACTTGCTTTTTCCATCTTCTGCAACATTGCTTCTCTAAGTGTGGTCCCCAGACCAGCAGCAGCAGCATCACCTTGGAAGTGGTGGAAATGCATGTTCTGGTCCCACCTCCTGAATCAGGAAAACTCAGAAATCAAACAGCAATTTTCGATTTAAGGGGCTCTCCAGGTGGGGGACATTTGTTGAACCATGTGGCTCAGATGGTAAAGAAACCACCTGCGATGCAGGAGACCCAGGTTCGATCCCTGGGGTGGGAAGATCCCCTGGAGAAGGAAAGGACAACCCACTCCAGTATTCTGGCCTGGGAAATCCCACGGACAGAGGAGCCTGGCGGGCTACAGTCCACGGGGTCATGAAGAGTCGGACATGACTGAGTGACTAATACTTTTACTTTCACATTACAGGTGGGGGGCTGCGATGCAGTTCAGGTACCACAGCTCTACCATTAATGCCTAAACATTAGCACCACTCATAAAATATGTATGCACTTTAGTGGGAGTCCAGTTTCTTTCTTAGATGGAAGTTTATTACCATTGCCATCATCTTCTTTGCAGGAGAGATTCCTACCGAGTCAGAGAAGGGAGTTTTGGGGAAAATAATTAATACTCAAATGTTAGAGAACAATCTTCTATCACTTTTGTAATATAAACTATAAGAAGAGTATAGGGGAATGGGTTTTTAAATACTATAGATACCGTAGTAAAGATTAGAACCATCTTTAATATCAGAATTTTCAAAAACAACCCCCATATTTTTTTTTGCTATCATGGCTTAAATGATTAAAATGGATCAATCTTATGTAACTACAGATTTCATAGTCTAAAGTCTATTGGTTTCCTAGGTTTTCTGGTTTCAAGAAACTGAATATACTTTACTGAATAGTTGGAAGAGGAAATGGCAACCCACTCTAGTATTCTTGCCTGGAAAATCCCATGGACAGAGGAGCCTGGTGGGCTACAGTCCATGGGGTCACAAAGATCAGACATGACTGAGTGGCTGCACACAAATGGCAATCATGAGACAAAGGATGCCTGACATATAAACAAAAGGACTAAAATTTTAAATTCAACTCTTCACTCTCAAATCTTACAAAGGTGGGGAGTGAAGAAACTGCTGCTGACTCACAAAGGAGCCCCTTTGAGCTCCTGAGGGAAAGAGTTCAGAGAGGCAGGTAAACCAAGAAGAGCAATTTTCCAAAAACTTCAGGTTCAATGCTGGTTAGTCAGTAAGTTTTTAGCCATTTTTAAAAGCTTAAGAAACCTACTTTTTCTCCTTTGGAATAAGAAAATATGGTGCTTAAGGAAGAAAAATAAATTTTAAGTTTCTATTTGTAATACTGAATATATTAGCATTTTCCTACTGAAGTGCCCCTTACTATGTATAAGCATTAACTGAAAAACTTTTTTTTTATCTTAGCATAATTGAAAACAAATTAACAGAAGGTGGATAAATTTGGAAGTCAGCTTCAGAGGTTCTGGTTAATGACAGTAAGTTCTTAAGTTTAAAAAAATTAACTTGTTTTCTTCCTTATTTCAAAAACGATAAATATTCATTACTCAAAATTGTGAGAATACAAACAAGATGAAAAAGAAGTTCTTAAGGGAGAGTTGCATGGATGTGTGCTCAGTTGTGGTGGACTCTGCAATCCCATGGACTGCAGCCCGCCAGGTTCCTCTGTCCATGGAATTTTCCAGGCAAGAATACTGGAGCTGGCTGCCATTTCCGACTCCAGGGGATCCTCCCAAGGATTGAACTCATGTCTCTTATGTCTCCTGCATTGGTAGGTGGGTTCTTCACCATTAACACCACCTGGGAAGGAAGCCTTGCTGGCTTGAGAGGCTGCAGCAGGAGCCCCATGTGCAAACAATATCGCTTCCAGGCGAGGCCAGGCCTTCTAGACTGAGGCCCCAGGTGGAGCACAGGACTCGGCATGGAGCTCACTCTCCGCCCCGAGGAAGCAGTCAGTGAATGACGACCGTTTCCAGGATTAAGTGCATTTTTTGCTTCATTAACTGATGTCTAAAATTCTGTGTCCCCTTGACTTAAATGTCCCACCTGACACAAACAGGTGACTTTTGAATCCTGCCTCTGCAGGTAACACTACTTACTATATGACTTAGTTTTCAGATACTAAAAATAGCTTGGAAAAACTGAGTCATACTGAATAACATCCTCAAGCACTGTATTTACGACACCTAAAAATGAACAAGATGGGCTAAATCTATCATGTGTTTTTGATAATCAGAAGGGGAGGAAAAAAAAAAGAAAATACCAATTGAGAAGTGAAATGCCCAGTCTGTTATTTTGATGTTTTAAGGTTTGGTTTCAAGTAAAATGCTTAACAACTCTGCTTTTCCACCATTCTCCCTCCAGATAACAGATTAACACTTTGTGTGCAGATATTCCATCCCTTCACTTTACAGCCTGTTATAAAGATGTTCTGACTTGGATTTTGTTCGGGCATGCAGGGCAGGCTGATTCCCTGAACTGCCACCAGAGTGAAGCTCTGAAGTGCTGAATAAAATATTAATAGCAAAAGACACACACCCCCATACACACAAATAAATACCATTTAAAACACAATGCTGAGTCAGCACAAAAGGAAAGGCTCTAGAAAGGTGAGAGGAAGTGAGAGCAGAAACTCTGGGAGGAAAACACGTTGAGACAGGGTTCCGCCCCAGGAGGCTCCTCCAAGCCCTGGAGAGCCAGAGTTTGGGTCTGCACCAGTGGTAAAGAATCCACCTGCCAGTGCAGGAAACACAAGAGACAAGGGTTCAATTCCTGGGTCGGGAAGATCCTGTGGAGGAGGGCATGGCAACCCACTCCAAGATTCCTGCCTGCAGAATCCCATGGACGGAGGAGCCTGGCGGGCTGCAATCCATGGAGTCGCAGAGAGTCGGACACGACTTAGCCACTGAACAACAACAAAGAAAGAATAGTAAACTGAAGGTGGGAGTCACAGAAATTATCTAGATGAGCGCTAAGAAAACACGACAGGCTGAAAGTTAGGAAGTTAGACATCTGTTGGACCTTTTCATGCTAATTAGGGTTCCACAAAAAGAGAACAGAAGAGGCAACATTCCTGAAATATAGTCACTGTGCATTTTTAGCTGCACTCCCCACTGTGCTAGCTAGTAGCCACATGTGACTATTTAAATGAAAATTGTAAATACAGTTCCTAGGTCACACTAACCACACTTTAAGTTCTCCTTAGCTTTGCATGGCAGGAGGCTACCACATGGGACTGCACCAATGTAGAACATTTCCATCATCACAGAAAGTTCTACAGAGCTGCACCGTTGCAGAACTACTGAAACACACATCCTCAGATTCAAGCTACCCAATAAATCCCAAGCTATAGAAATAAAATCCACACGTGAACCCGCTTAGGTGGTACCACAAAATACTGAAGATACAGAAGTCTTAAAAATGGGCAGAGGGAAGAGTCGGACCATCTATTCAGGAACAATATTAAATGCTAACTTCTGAGCAGTATCTTTGAAATCTAGTAAGAAACTGGAAATAACAGAACTCTGTACCTAGAAAACTATTTTTCAAGAACAAGGCAAAACACATTTTCACACGTAAGAGATTTTACCGACAACAAACTCTCCCTAATGGAAACTTCAAAGAATTCACTTTAGGAAAAAGGAAAAACATCCCAGAAACAACTGAAATGTAAAAAGGAATAGTAAGCAAAGATATGGTAAAAGTTGATTAAATCTAAGTAAGCATTAACTGTATTTAAAAAAAAAAAAAAACTAACATCTAATTTGTGGCACATAAGACAACCAAACCACTAGGCAGCAACCAGGTGTGTTGGGAGAGATGACTGCAGTCAGGCAGCTTCAGGTCTCTGTAATTCTGGAGGGTCATGAAATTGAGCACTACTTTAAGGCAGAAATAGTAACATAAATGTTTATGACATACACACATGAAAAAAAGTGACATACAAGCATACCTCCTTTTATTTGTTTTGCATTATTGCAGTTTTCAGATATTTTGTTTTTTACCAATTGAAGGTCTGTGGCATTAGTCTGGAACCAACCCACAATGGGTATGACCTAAATCAAATCCCGTATGATTATACAGTGGAAGTGAGAAACAGATTCAAGGGATTAGTTTTGATAGACAGAGTGCCTAAAGAACTATGGACGGAGGTTCGTGACATTGTATAGGAGGCAGGGATCACGACCATCCCCAAGAAAAAGAAATGCAAAAAGGCAAAATGGCTGTCTAAGGAGGCCTTACACATAGCTGTGAAAAGAGAAGCAAAAAGAAAAGGAGAAAAAGAAAGATATACCCATTTGAAGGCAGAGTTCCAAAGAATAGCAAGGAGAGATAAGAAAGCCTTCCTCAGTGATCAGTGCAAAGAAATAGAGGAAAACAATAGAATGGGAAAAACTAGAGATCTCTTTAAGAAAATTAGACATACCAAGGAAACTTCTCATACAAAGATGGGCACAATAAAAGACAGAAATGGTATGGACCTAACAGAAGCAGAAGATATTAAGAAAAGGTGGCAAGAAGACACAGAAGAACTATACAAAAAAGATCTTCACGACCCAGATAATCACGATGGTGTGATCACCAACCTAGAGCCAGACATCCTGGAATGTGACCTCAAGTGCGCCTTAGGGAGCATCACTACGAACAAAGTTAGTGAAGGTGATGGAATTCCAGTTGAGTTATTTCAAACCCGAAAAGACGATGCTGTGAAAGTGCTGCACTCAATATGCCAGAAAATTGGGAAAACGCAGCAGTGGCCAAGGGACAGGAAAAGGTCAGTTTTCATTCCAATTCCAAAGAAAGGCAATGCCAAAGAATGCTCAAACTACCGCACAATTGCACTCATCTCACACGCTAGCAAAGTAATGCTCAAAATTCTCCAAGCCAGGCTTCAACAGTACATGAACCATTAACTTCTAGATGTTCAACCTGGATTTAGAAAAGGCAGAGGAGCCAGAGATCAAATTGTCAACATCCGCTGGATCATCGAAAAAGTAAGAGAGTTCCAGAAAGACATCTACTTCTGCTTTATTGACTACGCCAAAGCCTTTGACTGTGTGGATCACAACAAACTGTGGAAAATTCTTCAAGAGATGGGAATACCAGACCACCTGACTTGCCTCTTGAGAAATCTGTATGCAGGTCAAGAAGCAACAGTTAGAACTGGACATGGAACAACAGACTGGTTTCAAATCGGGAAAGGAGTACGTCAAGGCTGTATATTGTCACCCTCCTTATTTAACTTATATGCAGAATACATCATGAGAAACGCTGGAGTAAGCACAAGCTGGAATCAAGATTGCCGGGAAAAATATCAATAACCTCAGATATGCAGATGACACCACCCTTATAGCACAAAGTGAAGAAGAACTAAAGAGCCTCTTGATGAAAGTCAAAGAGGAGAGTGAAAGAGCTGGCTTAAAGCTCAACATTCAGAAAACAAAGATCATGGCATTCAGTCCCATCACTTCATGGCAAATAGATGGAAGAAACAGCAGAAACAGTTTCAGACTTTATTTTTTGGGGCTCCAAAGTCACTGCAGATGGTGACTGCAGCATTGAAATTAAAAAACGCTTGCTCCTTGGAAGAAAAGTTATGATCAACCTAGACAGCATATTAAAATGCAGAGATATTACTTTGCCAACAAAGGTCCGACTAGTCAAGGCTATGGTTTTTCCAGTAGTCGTGTATGGATGTTGAGAGTTGGACTATAAAGAAAGCTGAGCACCAAAGAATTGATGCTTTTGAACTGTGGTGTTGGAGAAGACTCTTGAGAGTCCCTTGGACTGCAAGAAGATTCAACCAGTCAATCCTAAAGGAAATTAGTCCTGAATATTCTTTGGAAGGACTGATGCTGAAGCTGAAACTCCAATACTCTGGCCACCTGATGGGAAGAACTGAGTCATTGGAAAAGACCCTGATGCTGGGAAAGATTGAAGGCAGCAGGAGAAGGGGATGACAGAGGATGAGATGGTTGGATGGCATCACTGAGTCAATGGACATGAGTTTGAGAAAATTCCGGGAGTTGGTGATGGACAGGGAAGCCTGGCATTCTGCAGTCCACGGGGTCACAAAGACTGAGGGGCTGGACTGAACTGAACTCACAACATATCCAAGGTATGGGAGCAAACCTTCTGAAGGTAAGGAACAAACCTTGTAAAAAGTTGAGGGGCTGTGGGGAATCCTCGGTCAATCTGTATATGGTATCCAGAAATCCAAACACAGAATAAACACAAATAAGGCAAACAAAACCCTCTAGCCACAAAGATTGCCAAACAAGATGAAAAGGTAAGATTCAGCTGTGAGCTTTTATATATCAGGAAAATATTTATCAAAAGAAAAGATAATTTCTTATCAAAAAAAGAAAGATAAATTCTTATCAAAAGAAACCCAGTGAAATCATTACTTCAGGCAAAATTACCTTTAAGAAAAAATGCATTATAAAAAGGGTCACTTCATAATAATAAAAGGTCCAATTCACCTGGAAGATAGTATTAATCCTAACCTTAGAGAAGATTTTAAATCCACCATTTTAACATCTCTGTCAAGTACACAAAAGACATTAGATACAACAGATTAAGTAGAATTAGGATACAGATGGGAACAGCATAGTTAATAAGTCTTTATGGACATATATAGAGAATACATGTATATACATTGATTAGGGAATGTATACTTTTTACGCACAGGTATAACATTTACAAAACCCGACTATACCCTAGGTATAAAGTTAGCATCAGCAAATTTTCAGGTGTGTTATTAGTATCAATCAGATTCCCTGATCATAATGAAATTAAGTTTGAAATCATTAACACAAAGATAAATAGAAAAATCTTATACTTTTGGAAAGTAGACATTTCTAACAATTCACAGGTTAAAGATATTTCTTTTTAAAATCTCAAAAGTTGTGAAGTTTTAATTACCTTAAAATGTAAGAATAAATTTTCTCATGTAATAACTAGTAAAAACTGATTTATTTAAAAGACATGGCCAATATGTAAGCTGTAGGTAAATATTCTCCATTGTGCATGCATACTTAAAATTTTTTTTTACTAAAATGCACAATTAAAAGGATAAAAGCTTACAGGTGAAGATAAATCATTTTAACAGCCACTTATCTCACTGGAAAATCTTTTTGCTCTTTCAAATTGGAGAGGGAGGAATGGAGACAAGAAAACTCAACATTGATTTGTGGAATAACAGTTTACTAAGAGCCTGGTCTGTCTGATACAGAAGATACACAGATGAGGACACACAGTTCAGCCTCCAGGGGCGGACAGCACCCTAAAGGAGCAGTGAGCAGAGAAACACACGTAAGATGCCCGTCTGGACGAAGGAGGTGACCCTGGTAATGGGTTGGGGAGATCAGAAAGCTTTCTGCAGTAATGCCTCGAGCTGAGATACAATGTGTAAAAGAAGGCACATAAGTGAAAAGGCCAGAGAATAGCATTCCAGAAAAGAGGAACAGTGTGCGCAAAGGCACAAAGTTCCGGTGGGCAATCAAACTAAAACTGTAATTAAAATTTCAGATGGATGGTCAATATAAAAGCAGGGTACAGCATAAATTCTGCAAAATTTTTATGCTTTCTCATCTGTTTCTTATTTAATAAGAAACTGGTTGACGTTCCTACTGTCATAGAATTTTTCTGTGACTATATAAATACTGTCTAGATATTCTATTTATGAAGACACTTCAAAATACAGTGAAAGTGAAGCTGCTCAGTCGTGTCCAACAGCTTTGCGACCCCATGGACTGTAGCCTACCAGGCTCCTCAGTCCATGGAATTTTCCAGGCAAGAATACTGGAATGGGTTGCCATTTCCTTCTCCAGGGGATCTTCCCAACCCAGGGATTGAACCCGGGTCTCCTGCACTGCAGGCAGACGCTTCACCATCTGAGCCACCAGGGAAGCATATAGTACTATCATGCAAAACTGAACGGTTACCATTTTCCATACTGTTCAAAAAAGAAACTATCAAAAACAACTAAATCTTTAAGACCCTTTAGAAAGCTATTTCTACTCTCTTCTTCAATAAAATTCTACAGTAAACAAGTTTTTGCTCGGGAGACACTACAAAGTATGCTTTCTAAACTCTTCTCACTAATATATATCATGTAACAGTCTTGAGCAATACTGGTATTTTCAATATTACACCCTCACTCCATTCAACCAAACAAGCACTGTAACAAATATAAAACTTCAGATACTGGAGACCTTAAGAAAAATTCAAAAAACAAAACCAAAAACAGGGATTCTTAAAATTTGGTTCTAATGATTACTCCTAAAAGTGTAGCTCAGCAGTAAAGAACCTGTGCCAGTACAGGAGAGGCAAGCTTGATCCCTGGGTCAGGAAGGTCCCCTGGAGAAGGAAATGGCAACTCACTCCAGTATTCTTGCCTGGAGAATCCCATGGACAGAAAGGAGTCTGGCAGGCTACAGTCTGCTGCTGCTGCTAACTCGCTTCAGTCGTGTCCGACTCTGTGCAACCCATAGACAGCAGCCCACCAGGGTCCCCCCTCCCTGGGATTCTCCAGGTAAGAACGCTGGAGTGGGTTGCCATTTCCTTCTCCAATGCATGAAAGAGAAAAGTGAAAGTGAAGTCGCTCAGTCATGTCCGACTTCGAGACCCCATGGACTGCAGCCTACCAGGCTCCTCCATCCATGGGATTTTCCAGGCAAGAGTACTGGAGTGGGTTGCCGTTGCCTTCTCTGGGGCTACAGTCTACAGGGTCGCAAAGAGTTGGACACAACTTAGCTACTACACATGTAACAACATAAAAGGTGTCTACATAAGCACAAAAGGATTCAGATTAGTTCCAAAGGTTAATTGTGACATGGAAATTACAGCTAAATTACACAGCTACGGACTAACTTCCATTAACTATTTCAGGTCTCTTTTGCTATATCCTGGCAGAAGAAAAAGAAAAAGAATTTCTTTCCCTTAAATAATTTACTCCTAAGTCCACCATATGACTATGTAAAAATATAACCTGGAGTTCCTAGAAGTCCAGGCTACACACTCACATTAGCCTTTTGTCGTATTTATTAAATGCGACAAGACGGGGACTCAAGGTGAATTCAGCATTCTCAGTAATGATTAGAAACAAGAACAGATCATTTCTTTCAAGTGTGCAGTTACTGATTAATTTTCTTTGGCAGCGAAGAACTAGCCAATTCAAGTTTTTCTCCTAAAAGATAATTTCTTTTATTGTGAATATACAAGTGTAGTTTTCTAAAAAGCATGATAGTTCAAAGATAACTGTTATCTTCACGAAAACATGTAAGAGCATTACATCAGAAAATTATATCTGAAGACAACTGAAGGCATTTTCTGACACTACCTAAAATATCCACAAATTCTGTTTGTTTCTCATCACTTAATGCTTGTGGCAGGAGCCTGAATGCCATTTGATCCAATTTTTTAAAAGTCAGACAGTATTACTTACTAAAAAATATATTCTTATTCGCTCTTACTAAAAAGTTAAACCTAACCAATTAAAATTAAAGAAAGGAAAGGAAAACCCTCAAACTACTCAGACGCTGGTAATGGTATGGACGGAAGGGAGTATGAAACAAAACAAGGACAAATTTACTCTCTGGGAACAATTAAAAAAATGAAACTTCGGTTTGATGTAAGAATCACCAGAAAGTGGGAAAACTGAGGAAGACTCCTATGTAAGTGCTTCTCCTTTGTTTTTGAAACCAGAAGTGGCTTGTCACAATGTAAACATGGAAAGGAGTACCATGTGGAATAGTGATTAGAAAGGTTAAAGAATGACTGTTACCTGCCTTCTGTGGAGAAGAGAATAAAGTAGTAAGTGTTTATCCATGCTTTAAGGCTTGTGCTTAGTGTGGATAAACACAATTCAAGTTTAGTACAAAATCTATTCTTTCTAATTTTATGGAAAAACACCCACTCCAGTATTCTTGCCTGGAAAATTCCATGGTCAGAGGAGTCTGATGGGCTACAGTCCTGGGGTTGCAAAGAGCAGGACGCAACTGAGCATACAAGTTCAGGTTTAAGTATCAGATAAAATTTTCGTTATATATACCAGCACTAGTTGCTAAGCTGAGTCCCACTGAATGGACAGTCTAACATGGGCCAGTAGATCAGGGTGCAAAGTATCAAACGCTGACCATCAAAGGAATAGCTATCTACCATAAACAGCCTTCAAGGTTGTAAGATGAGTGCAAAATACGACGTGTAATTGGTAATTTAAATGTTTGGCAACAAACCTCAAAGTCAAATTTCCTTAGAAATATTTGATCTAAAGTTTTGTTTCTAAAAAGATCAACATGAAATGATACATGTTAAAAAGGTAGCAAAGTTCTATCACATCTAAGAAAACCAAGATAGAGTCTCAAGTGAATTTAAAGTCTCTCAGTCGTGTCCAGCTCTTTGCAACTCCATGGACTGCAGCCTACCAGGTTCCACCGTCCATGGGATTTTTCAGGCCAGAATATTGGAGTGGGTAATCTTTCCCTTCTCCAGGGATCTTCCCGACCCAGGGATCGAACCCAGTTCCTCCGCACTGCAGGCGGATTCTTTACCAGCTGAGCCCACCAGGGAAGATAGAGCTTAGCCAATAATAACAAGAAAGTAATTATTTCAGTACCACTTCCCTGGTGGCTCAGACGGTAAAGTGTCTGCCTACAATGCCTTAGACCCAGGTTCAATCCCTGGGTTGGGAAGATCTCCTGGAGAAGGAAATGGCAACCCACTCCAGTATTCTTGCCTGGAAAATCCCATGGACTGTGGAACCTGGTAGGCTATAGTCCATGGGGTCGCAAAGAGTCGGACACGACTGAGCAACTTCACTTCACAATTATTTCAGTAACAGCAGGCAACAGGTTCCCCGGATAAGAATCTCCATCAAAAAAAAAAAAAAAAGCAAAAAACACACTGCACCTAGACAGAAACAGAACACAAAATTTCACAGGCTGAAATATCAATATGATCTTCGAAAGGGGTTTTAAATTTACCAGTTTTCTAAGTTTTCTCTCTCTACCAAAACCAAAAACCCAACAGCAACAAATCTAAGGCTTTCACCAACCCAAGAAGTGAGGTTTAAAAAATAAACACGGTAGAGGGTTCTGATGTTAATAAAAGGGGCACTACTAAAACTACTTCCAAAATCAAAAAGAAAGTCAACTCAAACCCCACCCCTGGCTCCTGGAGGGGAGCGTGGCTTTCCGTAGTCAGTGGCCGTCGAGAACTAAACGCCCCAGCCCTAAGGAGCTGGGGGAGGAAGGTAGCGAAGGGTGAACGCTAATTTCGCCGACAATACTGTAAAATAAGCAAACCACCGCTCCTGGCCAATTAACTAAGCGCGACTCAAAGTTCCACCACGTAATTTGGGCCTGGACCTTTTTTTTTTTTTTTAAAGCAAACAACGTAATTGAAAGCAGAGTCATTTCCCTCTTGGTATTTTATTCATGCTGGAAATAACATTCAAATCGAAAAGGTAGCAAAACAAAAGAGGAAAAAAAAAAAACACAACACAAGAAAATTGAGGGAAGTGGAAGCGCGCGGGACGTTTCACTGGGGTCTTTTTTCCCTCCTCAGGAGCCTTGACTCTCCGGCCCGTATTTTAAATTCCCAGTCCGGCCGGGCGCGGGTCGGACCCCGGAAAGCTGCCCGCGGCGCCGGGGGGTCCCACCCTCTGCGGAGGGAGGAGAGAACGCGGCTCCCGCGGCGGCGGCGGCCGGACGCGCGGAGCGGCGGAGAGTGGACTCCACTCGGGACCGAGTCGGGGGCTCCCGGCGGGCGGGCAGCTCCTCAGGGCGGGCGCCGGGCAGCTGCGGGAACTTTCCCTCCCTCCCGCCCGGCCGCGGCCCACACGCTCAGGCGCAAACTTTGCAGACGGCGCCGCGAGCGGCCGGGGTCCCGCCCCGCACCCCCCAGCCGAGCCCCCGCGCGCCCCGGCCCCGGCCCCTCGTCCGCCCTGCGTGCCCCGAGCCCCGGCGCGACCCCTCGGCCTCCCCGGCGGCGCCGCCGCCCGCGCCCCCGCCCCCGGCCGCGACCCTCCCCCGCGCCGCCGCAGGGCCGAGCGGCCGGCCCGGGGCCTGGGCCGCGCTCCCCTCACCTTGGTGGCCATGGCGGGCGGATCTCCCCCCCGCCCTCGGCCCGGGACGGTCGGCTCCTCTCCCGCGCCGCGGCTATCGGCCCCAGGCGGCCGGACGAAAGCGAGGGCGGCGGCGGCAGCTACGGCTGGGCCCCGGCGCGGCGGCGGCTCCGCCCCGGCCCCGAGTCTCGGCTCTGGGCGACTCCAGCCGCCGCCCCGCTCCTCCAGTTCCTGAAACTCCCCGGCTGCGCGGCCCCCGCCCCCGCCGGCCGAGCCTCCCATCTACCGCGGCGTGCGCGGCGCGGCCGGCGGAAGCGCGCCCGGTGCCCTGGGCCGGCCCGGCCTCCTCTCCCACTTTCCGCCCCCGCCCGGAGCCTCCGCCTCGGGCCGCGCCGCCGGCGCCCTTTGTCGCAGGGCTCGGGGCCGCGTCCCCCGAGCGGCGGCCGGGGTCGGGCCGGATCATGGTCCCCCCACCGACCGCGTCCCGCCTGGCTGCCCCGCCGTGGGGACGGTGGACGGGAGTGAGGGACACGCTTATGAGGGAGCGCCTGCCGGGGAGCCGAGTCCCGAGCGGCCCTTCAGCCGGTCACCGCGACTGAAGTGTTTCGCTGTGGAGATACAACGGGGCCCCCCAGCACGACGGGCTCGAGTCGCGGACGGGGTCTTTGTCCCGCGTCGGCATGGCTGTGGGGCCGGTCGTGCTCGGGGCTGAGTGAAGTGAGTGTGGAGAACGCAGCCGGCACGGAGCGCAGCAATGGCTTCCAGGTCCGCTGGCCCTTCGCGGAAGACCCGCCGCCCGCCTGGAGTTGCCCGCGGGCTGTGGTCCCCGGCCCGGAGCTTCAGGGCCCCGACGCTTGGGGCTTTCGTTCTGAGGCGTCCCGTTAACCTCCTTCTGGACTCCTGATAAATTTAAAAAACGCCTCCGGGCCCCGGAGGTTAGGGGGAGACCCAACAGGTTTCCCGAAATGGAAATTTTAGAAGTCTTAAAAATTTCCATTTTTCTTCAGAGTTGGATGTGTGTCCTTTGTTATCAATAATAAATGAATGAGTTGAATAGCAAGATTTTCGCTCAAGTACGAAAGATGTGACTGAAAGACATCTCTTGATGGAAATATTATTACAGTACATTTTATTTTATCATGGGGATATGTACCTCGTAAAAGAGGCAACTATCAAAATTCATCTTTAAGCGAGGAAAGCGGTACAATTAATGTCAAATTTTGTCCTCTCGAAAATATTCTATTTGATCTCCAGAAATTTAACTGGTTACCTTCTACAAAGAGGTTTTAAATGGATATGGTACTAAAGCATTTTCTGTGAATTTTTGTGTTTGTTGAGTTCGGGGGCTACGGCTATTATCAATCATGCTGTTTGTTAGTCGCTCAATCGTGTCCGACTCTTTGGGACCCCGTGGACTGTATCCCACCAGGCTCCTCTATCCTTACTGGAGCAGGGTGCCATTTCCTCCTCCAGGGAATCGTCCCAACCCAGGGATCGAACCAACGTCTCCCGCATTGCTGGCAAATTCTTTACCACCTGAACCACCAGGGAAGCCCAGGTGGCCCAAGTGAGAAAGAACCTGCCTACCAGTGCAGGAGAGGTGAGAGACATGGGTTCCATCCCTGGGTGGGAAGATCCCACGAAGGAGGGAATGACAAACCACCCCAGTATTCTTGCCTGGAGAGTTTCATGGACAGAGGCGCCTGGTGGGCTACAGTCCATGGGGTCTCAAAGACTCAGACACGACTGAGAAACTAACGCAAGCAACTAAGACCCCACATGCCATGCACAGCTTTGCCAAAAAAAAAAAAAGAGGTAATGATAAAAGGAACATTCTGTACAGTACAATCCATTTGTGTAAAAGAACAAAATGAAAATAGGTTGTATATACCTAAGAAATTGCTGAGAAGATTCACTAGAGGCTACTGTCAAAATTTTTGAATATGTGTGTGTGTTGCTTTATCTTTAAAAAAAATTTACATTTTAAATATTCATTTTTATTTATTTGTCTGTGCCGGGGCTACTTGTATTGTGAGATGTGGGATCTTTAGTTGCACCATGTAAAGTCTTAGTTGCAGCATTTGGGATCTAGTTCCCTGACCAGGGATTGAACCTGAGTGCCCTGCATTGGGAGCGTGGAGTCTTAAACCACTCAGCCAACCAGGGAAGTCCCAAAGCAAGTTTACATTTTAACAAACAACTAAATAAATCCCTTGGCTAAGCACACAGTAATATGTAGAGAAGCCAGGATTTGAACTTGGATAATACTGTAAGTAATGCATTTTCCTTATTTTCTATTTGAAAACTGGCTGCAGCACCCTGTAGCAGTTTAGCAATGCATATTTTGATAAGAAGATGCAAAGTGAGGATCCCTCCTGTGACTGTGCCTTTCTGTATGCTTATTTGGCAAGTTCTGGATACCCAGTCATCCTGGGCACCAAGAAAGCAAGCAGATCAGAGTCCAGGCTTTCCCTACTTGGACAAGTTCTGTAAACCTGGCTCATTTTTAGAAAACCAGTTGACACCAAACTCAGAATGACCAATGCAAATTAGTATAAATGTTTAAATAAAGGTGAAGTCACTACTTATGTTATTGAGATGGGCATTAATTTATAGAGCCTGGAAGAGTAGTCACTGACATAATCCTCATGCGAACCTGATGTTCAGCTCCATCTCGCACTGCCCTCCCCAGGCTCTGCTTCAACCATACTGGCCTCCCACATCCTCCTGAATCCTGATCTTTACATTCTGTTCCATGGAGAAGGCCAGGACTGGCTATGGGGTGTGTGACCTCTGTCGTCTCACAGGGTCTCATCCTTGCTTTAATGTTCTGTTCTCGCCATCTTTAAATTTTTAATAGTTTTGAACAAGGGGCTTCACTTTTTCATTTCGTGCTGGGACTCTCAGGTTACCTTGTTGATGTTGTTTCTTTGAAATACCCACCAATCACCCCTCCTCCTCCTCCACACCAACACCCACTAACCTCCCACTCATCCTTCAGAGCTGCCCAGAACCCTTGCAACAGACAGAGTTTGTTGGGGATATCTTCCCTGTCCCCAGTCTAAGTCAAGTTCTGTTGATACAGAATTTCATGTACTGGTTTCCTTGCCTTTGGAAACAACAGCTTGTCATTCATTTGCCTGCCTTTCCCACCAGACTGTTAGTTCAGGAGAGGAAGCCCTGTGCCCCTGTCTTGCACCAGACTCTAGCATCATGCCAAGCTCAGAATAAGTCCCTGCTAATACTTTGTGAAATGAATGAATAAATGAATGGATGACAGGTTTTGGAAATACAAATTAAGCAATATATTCAGTGTTCAATGGCATTTGCCTGGGTTTGCTTGCTTGAAAGAATTCTGTGGACCATGTTTAAAAACCACCATCTCTATCATCATCTAAGTTAATGTGACATATTACACAATACAAATCTTTTGAATGTTTTATTAATCAATAATGTTTTTGCAAAAATACCCTTCAGAACTGTTATTCCTCTATGACAATGTTTTATGAGGTAATGTTGATTTTGACTGGTATAATTGAAAATGAAAATGCTCAACTTGGCAGTATTTATTGGAGATGCAGTACCCAGTTTATTAATAAAAATGCAATAAATAAATAATTGTGTTTACAATAATATGCTTTAGATGCTCTTTAGCATGACATCTTTTTTTGTTAGCCATGACTAGAGGCATGCAGGATCTTAGTTTCCGGCCAGGATGGAACCTGCGCCCCCTGCAGTGGAAGTCTTAACTGCTGGACCTCCAAGGAAGTCCCTAGTGTGACTTAAAATTGAAGTGCACATCTCCTATGCACTTTCTAGTTATTGGTTGGCTTTTATTTGTCTTGGAGGTAATTACCACATACCTGAAATGATAAAATGGTAATCCTCTCATTTATGGGTTTAAAACTGAGACCAGCATAGTTAAATGACTTATCCATGGCCATGAATTAAGCCAGAGCAGAGGCTAGAGCCTAATTCTCTTATCTCAGTCTCCAAAATGTGTCATTTTCAAATTAAAAATATTTTAGGTAAGAGGTTTTGAGGGCAGTGGTGATGGTCAAGACAATCCCAGCTTTGGGATTTGGGAATTCCATGGCGGTCCAGTGGTTACGACTCCACGCTTCCAGGGCAGGGAGCACTGGGTTGGACCCCTGATGTTCACTTCCCAACCCCACCTCCCACCCCCCCGCCGAAGAAAAAGACAGTTACCACTAAAAACAGGACAAAGGCTTCTGTGCTGAACTGTGCTAGGAGCCACCCACCCACACGAGGACAGAGGAAGCATGGCGTCCTTTCGTCTCATCTCACGGAGTCCAGCTGCCCAGTGGAACAGGGGTGTCTCCCAAACTAGAAAGTTGACTTCATTCTAAACAGCTCTGGGCAGAATTGGGAAGTAGCTGGTTTCCTCTTCTGCTTTCCTTGATCACCCATTCATGCGCTTTCCTTCCTTCCTTCCCCTTCCTAGACAAGCTTCCTTAGAGGTGGTTCCTCCCATCAGATGCCAGAGCCCTGGCACTGAGGCTAACACATACCCAGTTCAGTTATTTCCTTTATTCCCATTGATGAGAACGCAATTGATTAGTTAAATTTGATTTGCATCCGCAGACACTTTTGGTTATAACTAGCTTCCACTTTCAAAAGAATTAAAGAGCTGTAGCCAGAGCAACAGAGCTGCTTCCTTTGGGCTTTGCACTCTCTTTTTCACGCCTAGGAAGAGGCAGTGATAAGGATTCCTGGGAAGTCTGTGCTCCTGACACAGCTGGTGGCGATGGGAAGAGAATGGCCCTTAATGCTTGCCCTGGGTTTGTTTAGTAACGGTCGTGCATTATGACTGTACTCTCAGGATATTAAACCACTTTTGTTTTAACTGCAGAAATTAATATTGACTTCCTTGTTGCAGTTCAGAAAGTCTCAAACTCATTTTCTCACAGTGAAATGACTGTTTTTAAAATTTGTCTTTCCAAAACTTGGAAGTTTCTTAGATACAACTATGATGACTCAGCAAAACACATAGTCCCCACGCTACTTCCCCGTTCTCTCTTTTTCCTTCTTTCTTCCTAATGAGCCCAGATTTTGCTGTCAACAGATCTGGATTCTGTTGCTTACATAGTGTGTGACTTTAAGTACCTTACTTCTTTCATCCCCAGTTTCCTGAACTGCAAAAGGGATAAAAATACCCTCTGCATGGGTTTGTTGTGTGGGTTAAACTAGTTAGTGAGCTTGTAGGACTTAGCAGAATAAGCACTCAGGAAATATTAGTATAATTCTTGTTTCAGCCTTGAGTCAAAATGAGGTTGTCCTTGTGAGGAGGCTTCCCTGGAGGCTCAGTTGGTAAAGAATCTGTCTGCAATGCGGGAGACCTGGATTCAATCCCTGGGTCAGGAAGATCCCCTGGAGAAGGGCGTGGCAACCCATTCTGGTATTCTTGCCTGCAGAATCCCAAGGACAGAGGAGCCTGGCGGGCTACAGTCCGCAGGGTCGCAAAGAGTCGGACACGACTGAAGCAACTTCCTTTCATGTTGCAGTACCTCAGAGCGCAGCTAAGAGGCAGGTCATGTGGCAAGAGAATGTTGCCTGCCCTTCCATTGAACAAGGAATGTTGCCACCATCAAGCCAGCAGCTGCTGCTCCCCACCACTCAGAGGTGCACCCTGAGGGGAATTCAGGATGGGGAACAACAGGAAGCAGTCTATGCTCTGGACACTGACCCGAGATAGTTAAGACACATATCTAAGGAATAATTTCAATGAGCCCAGACTGTTTTTAAAAAATTATTTATTGACTTATGGCCGGGCTGGGTCCTCACTGCTGTGCGAGCTCTTTTCTGGTTGTGATGTGCAGGCTTCTCACTGCCGTGGCTGCTCTCCTTGCAGAGCGTGGGCTCCAGATGCTCGGGTCCCAGCAGTTGTGGTGCATGGGCTTAGTTGCTCTATGCCATGTGAAATCTTCCTGGGCCAGGGATCAAACCTGTGAACCCTGCGTTGGCAGGCGGATTCTCAATCATTGGACCACCAGGGAAGTCCAAGACCCAATTCATGCATTTTCCCATATATAGAAAAGCACTAAAATCATTAACTTAAGATGTCTGGTATTTGTGATTAGCAGTCATCTCCCCACCCCCTCAGTAATCTTTTGATGTTTAACTACACTTTTTCCAGCAAAACCTCATATATATCCTTGTTAAAAAACTCAAGCCCAGTTGCTTGCCACTCAAAAAATCAATACTTGAGGGGCACATGTTGGGAGAAAGGAAAGTTGTTTTTAATAAAAAAGCCGGCAACCTGGGGAGAAGGCAGACTCATATCTCCTCAAAAAACCAGCTCTGAAGATTCTGCTGAGCCATGAAAGTTTTTAAAGGGGAAAGTGAAGTGAAAGTGAAGGTGTGAGTCGCTCAGCCACGTCAGGCTCTTTGTGACCCAGTGAACTATAGCCTGCCAGGTTCCTCTGTCCATGAAATTCTCCAGGCAAGAATACTCGAGTGGCTTGCCATTTCCTCCTCCAGGGAATCTTCCTGACTCAGGGATTGAACCTAGGTCTCCTGAACTGCATGAATCACCAGAGAAACCCTTTTAAGCCCTTTTAAAGGGGAAGTAATCTTGATCACCAAGGTAGGGGATCAAGTGAAATGATTGTAGTCATCTCTCACTGCATGCTGGCTTGTGGATTTATGATCTTTAAATGCTATCTTGTTCCCACAATCTTTCTGAGAGATTACTGAAGGGGTAGCTAGGGGAGAGAACTGGTCATCTGTTAATTACTTATTCTTCATTTCTATTTCTTTGATCTACTGAAGGAACCAACAGGTTAGGCAAGTATTGTATGATCAAAAGATTTGAAAAGTGTGCTTAGGCTAGAGATGAGCAGAGCCCGGGGGTGCCTGGCTTAAGGTTAGTTATAGTATAGCTGTGGACTTAAAAAAAAAAAAATACTCAAAACCTAAACATTGAGAGTTATGTTTTATTCAGTGGGAAGTTTTAGGACATCAAGCCCCGGTGATAGCATCTTAAGTGACTTTGAGATTACCACCCTGAGAAGGTGAGGGGAAGAGTCAGGTTATACAGAAGTTTTACAACAAAGGCTGGTAGTCTAACATCAAAAGATTATTGTTAATTAAAAATATCAGATATCCCAAGTAAAGGAATTTAGCTCTTTCCTAGGTATGGGGAGATGGAAGATTCTGGGCTCACTGAAATTTCATATACATCTCAGGTATCGGGGCCAGTATCCTGTGTTTTTTACATTCTGAGCTCCCGTGAGGCTCACTGTAGGGAGTGGCTACAGTCTCCTGGCTCCTAGATGGCAGGTATTCTCCTTCCTGAGTACCCTGAGGGCTCACCAGCTCACCGGTTCAGTTCAGTCGCTCAGTCATGTCCGACTCTTTGTGACCCCATGGACCACAGCATGCCAGACTTCCCTGTCCATCACCAACTCCTAGAGCTTACTCAAACTCATGTCCATCTAGTCGGTGATACCATCCAATCATCTCATCCTCTGTCGTCCCCTTCTCCTCCTGCTTTCAATCTTTCCCAGCAGCAGGGTCTTTTCCATTGAGTCAGTTCTTCACATCAGGTAGCTAAAGTATTGGAGTTTCAACTTCAGCATCTGTCCTTCTAGTGAATATTCAGGACTAATTTCCTTTAGGTTGGACTGGCTGGATCTCCTTGCTGTCCAAGGGACTCTCAAGAGTCTTCTCCAACACCACAGTTCAAAAGCATCAATTCTTTAGCGCTCAGCTTTCTTTATAGTCCAACTCTCACATCTACACATGACTACTGGAAAAAACATAGCTTTGACTAGCTGGACCTTTGTTGGCAAAGTAATATCTCTGCTTTTTAATATGCCATCTAAGTTGGTCAAAGCTTTTCTTTCAAGGAGCAAGCGCCTTTTAATTTCTTGGCTGAAGTCACCATCTGCAGTGATTTTGCAATTGTTAATGACTGTGACATCCTTGTTTACTGATATGGCAGGAAATATTCCATTTCTCATAGCGTTGTTGAAGTGACAAGAAAAGGGCTTCCTGTTGAGGGCTGCTGCTGCTGCTGCTGCTGCTGCTGCTGCTGCTGCTAAGTTGCTTCAGTCGTGTCCAACTCTGTGCGACCCCATAGACGGCAGCCCATCAGGCTCCCCTGTCCCTGGAATTCTCCAGGCAAGAACACTGGAGTGGGTTGCCATTTCCTTCTCCAGTGCATGAAAGTGAAAAGTGAAAGTGAAGTTGCTCAGTTGTGTCCGACTCTTCACGACCCCATGGACTGCAGCCTACCAGGCTCCTCCGCCCATGGGATTTTCCAGACAAGAGTACTGGAGTGGGTTGCCATTGCCTTCTCCGTCCTGTTGAGGGCAGTTTCCTGCAAAAAGCTGCTTGCAAATCCCCCCTGTCAGATATCATTCTGTTTCTATAGAATCAGGGAGGAAGGTCAGTCTTCTGTAATTTCTTCATGCTGAGAAAGGGCATTGAGGTCTTAGAGTGAATGATACAGACATGGATTTGAAGCATCTCTTTGCTGACACTTTTAGTTGCCTGCTTGCTTACATATATGGGAAGAACAAGCTATAATTATTTTGATTTTCACAAAGATATCGATTATTATGAGCAACAATGTTAATCTCACTCTCTTGAGGCCAGTTCTTGGAATTTTGTTAGCCATAGACTCAGTTCTGCTTAACATGGAACAGTTTATGTCATGGATACAGTCTGGTTATCATGTAGTTAGTTTTTCCTCTATGGTGGCAGTTATAGGATCTGTAAAACAACACGGAGTCTGTGACTCTGTGATCCTAATCATTAACTGCTTGAGCCTGCTTTTTTGTGAGTCAAGGAAGCATGCAAGTTTTCAGCTTTTCTATAAATAAGAGGTAGGGGACAGGGAGGGCCTTTGTACTTTGGTGGGGGAGGAGCACAGGGGTCTGCTTGGTTCCATGCCGGCCCCTCCCTTACCTCATTGGAGCCATTCTTTGGATCTATCTGAGCTGTCTCCCAGGCTATAGTCCTCAGCAAGGTCTCCCAATAAAACTTAACTCACAACTTTTTGGTTGAGCATTTTTCTTCAGTTGGCAGTCGGCTAATGTGAAGCTAATGTGGGGATATGAAACTCTCAGAAGTAACGTGAACAAGATGAAAACACATGATGGTCACCTACCATACATGTTGGAGGATGGAAAAAGTGGAGAATAGTGTGGATCCCAGAGTCAGCCTGGGTCCAGCACACGGGTATACCATTTCCCACTGTATGAGTTAAATGAGGTTAAAGTGAATCTCAAAGGTGGCCTTGAAAATAAACAGCAAAAAGGGGTTCAACAGGTGCTTTTCCAGTCACAATAAGTGTATGAAGTCTTCATCTTGTGCCCAACGCTGGGCACTGTTACAGGCACTGAGGACACAAGTCCCGGCTCCCTTAGAACTGACAATCTGCAGAGGGTGGAAAGAAATGATAAACTACAAATAAGGATACAAGTCAGGTGCTTTAGCAAGTCCTTGAAGGGAAATCAAGCCAGACAAGGGTATACGGAGAGGAGGGAGAGGTTATTTTATAGAAGAAGGCTTTTCTTTGGTGTTAGGATAGCTGACAATACATATATAAATGTTTGGGTTTTTTATTTGTTTTGGCTGGTAGGCTAATTGGTTGGTTTTAATTTTTGTTTCATTGTGACTATGTCATTTCTCTCTCGACACTGTTTGGAAGACACAATCCATGTATAATAAAAGGAGTAGTGTCCAGAATTGAAGATTTAATAGGAATCTGATTCCTAGGATCTGAGCAGGCAGGAAGGAGTGGGAGGTAACGGTGGGAAGATGCTGGAGGTTGGTGAAGCTGCACAGATAGAACGGAGGCACTGGCAGCCAGGGTTGGGTCACAGCGGAGACTGTTTGCTCTGGATCCTGTAGAAGACTGCTGGTTCAGTTTGGGTAGCCCTGATTCCCCAAATCACTGCAGATGGTCACTGCAGCCATGCAATTAAAAGGTGCTTGCTCTTTGGAAGCAAAGTCATGAACAACCTAGACAGCATATTAAAAAGCAGCGACATTACTTTGCCAACAAAGATCCAGCTAGTCAAAGCTATGGTTTTTCCAGTAGTCATGTGTAGATGTGAGAGTTGCACTATAAAGAAAGCTGAGGGCCAAAGAATTAATGCTTTTGAACTGTGGTGTTGGAGAAGACTCTTGAGAGTCCCTTGGACAGCAAGGAGATCCAACCAGTCCATCCCGAAGGAAATCAGTCCTGAATATTCATTGGAAGGACTGATGCTGAAGCTGAAACTCCAATACTTTGGCTACCTGATGTGAAGAACTAACTCATTGGAAAAGACCCTGCTGCTGGGAAAGCTTGAAAGCAGGAGGAGAAGGGGACAACAGAGAATGAGATGGTTGGATGGTATCACCAGCTAGATGGACATGAGTTTGAGTAAGCTCTGGGAGTTGGTGATGGACAGGGAAGCCTGGCGTGCTGCAGTCCATGGGGTCACAAAGAGTTGGACATGACTGAGTGAGTGAACTGAACTGAACTGACTCCCAGAGGATGGTTTGGACAGGAGATTGAAGTCAGGGTAGTGATGGTAGGATTGGCCAACCAGTTGGCTTGCCAAATGGGTTCCCAGCCTCCAGGATCACCAGTGTCCCCTAAAACTTTACCCTAGGATGTCGCCTGATTTTCTGACCTGTTGCGGACAGACTCGGATGTGAATGCTCAGATGTGTATTTATGCTCAGTGACTGGGCACGAAGTTGACAGCAGTGGGGGTAGGAGTAGTTGGGTGGTGGGACTTTCTTGGTGGTCCAGCGGCTGAGACTCCAAGCTCCCAATGCAGGGGGGCGCACCCGGGTCAGGGAGCTAGATCCCACAAATGCCACAACTGAGAGCTTACATGCCGTAGCTGAAGATCCTGCATGCTGTGATGAAGATTTGAAGATCCACAACTGAGACTTGGCGCGGTCAAACAAATAAATAAATATATTTTTTCCTTTTTTAAAAAAGAAATAGTTGGGTGGCAAAGGACATTTTGCTGGTTCATGTGTCATTGCTCAAGTCGAAGACTATGCCGTTACTTTTAAAGACTGAGTCCCACTTAACATGCTAGCGCGCACGCACACACACACACACACACACTTCTATATTCCTTCTTTGTGAGAGGCAAGTCTAGTGACAGTGGTTGAGAGACACAAGTGCAAGACATTTGCCACTGCTGCCCTGATTTGGAGCTGGGTACTGTGGATTACAGCCTCTGTCTCTTAGAGTTCTGTCTTTTCCCACATTTTGATCGAGAAGACTGCCTGCTGCTGAGGCCTGAATGGTAAGCAGATGACCCTGGGCTTGGATAGTCCTTGGAGTGAAATTTATTTCTGCGGCTCACTAGATGTGTGAATATGAGCAGATTATTTAACCTTGATTCTGAATTTTCTCATTTATACTGATAATACCCTGAAGCTTTCGTAGAAGATTCTGTGAAATGGTTACCAATAACTACGCATTTGGTGAGCTTTATTCCTAGGTGTCAGTTTCTTATTGCAGATCTCAGATCTACAACAAATGTCCTAAAATGCTGGCCCACAATGATTACAGCCGTTTTATAGCTCACAACCAGTATCGTTTTTTTTTTTTTAATCCTCTGGGATTTCTGTCTCCTTTCCCTTCCTAGTCATTCATCTCTTTCTTCAACATCCTCTTTCTTCATCCTCACTGGGTTTCATTTAGTCACGTGATATAGTGAATCTCTTCCCTAATGCGTCTAGCATCTTTACCCTAGTTTCTCAAAACTTTTACAGGCACCACAGCAATTTTTCTGCTTATTTAGATCATTAAAGCTTCGATTAAGTCAGAAAATGTCAAAGCGCAAAATATTCTGTAAGTAAATAAATGCACAGAAACTCACAATTCCTGTAAAGATAAGCTCTGCATTAATTTCAAAATATATAACCAGTTTAATGTTACACTTTGTAGAAATGGAGGTGTTCCAAACTTAATTATTTTTAAATATTAAATAAAGGACTGTTAAGAAACACATGTAGTTCTCATAAACTCACTATCTGCCAGTTACCTGTCCATGTCAACATCTATAAAGTAACGATGTGGTTTTCAGGGGACAATTGTCAGGTCATTGACTAGAGTAATGGCCATAAGGGACCTGACCCAGTGGGTGGCACACAGTAGGTGTTCAAGAAGCAGTGGCTCTTTTTAGAGCTAGTTTGGTCTGTTAGCTTCTTTTTATTTCATTCACAAATCATTCGTTGAGAGCTATGTCCAAAGAGCCATGGTAGATAGGCTCAAAGTCATGAAAAAAAGCATTTGGTGCTCCCCTAGAATTTGAAATACCACAAGGATACATCACAAGAAATATTGCCAATGCTACCAAACTCTGAGGCCCTAATACAGTCCCGACTGTCTATTCGGTCTTATTTGACAAAAGTCCTTTACTCCTTCCTAGAAAGAAAACTCGCATGCGATTGCCATGAGAACTACTAGGAGAAACGCTTGTGTTTTAGAGAACCTGTGGTTTCAGAAGTAGAAGCAGGGGAGAAGTTGTGAAAAGCAGAACAATTTAGGGGAGTCAGTCAAAGACACACTGCTCCGACCTCAAACCCCAACACACTCACGCCAGGGCTGGTGTGCTTTGCAATCACCTCCTGCCTTAGTTGTCTCCCTCTGGGACAATGAGACTAACTCAGCATATTTTTTGAAAATGTAATTTTTTGGAGAGGGGATTTGGAGAAGGCAATGGCACCCCACTCCAGTACTTTTGCCTGGAGAATCCCATGGATGGAGGAGCCCGGGGGGCTGCAGCCCACGGGGTCGAGAAGAGTCAGACACGACTGAGCAACTTCACTTTCACTTTTCACTTTCATGCACTGGAGAAGGAAATGGCAACCCACTCCAGTGTTCTTGCCTGGAGAATCCCAGGGACGAGGGAGCCTGGTAGGCTGCCGTCTATGGGGCTGCACAGAGTCGGACACGACTGAAGCAACTTAGTAGCAGCAGCAGCAGGAGAGGGGGTTAAGGAATTATTGGTAACTTGTGTAAAACCAACCGGATACATATTCAGTAGATAGAATTCATTTAAATGAAGGGGAAGTGAATACTTTTGTAACGCAGATACTAACTGTGTTAGAAATCAGATACCTGTACTCTGAGCAGGACTAGATCACCTAAAACAGGGATCCAAGTTTTTTCTCAGTGGGCAATGTTATCAGGCTTGGCTACATAATTTACAGGCCCAAGATCAAAAGGAAAATGTTCAAAAATGATTAAGGGGCTTCTCTGGTGGTCCAATGGAGAAGGCAATGGCACCCCATTCCAGGACTCTTGCCCTGGAAAATCCCATGGACGGAGGAGCCTGGTAGGCTGCAGTCCATGGGGTTGCAAAGAGTTGGACACGACTAAGCGACTTCTTTCACTTTTCACTTTCATGCATTGGAGAAGGAAGTGGCAACCCACTCCAGTGTTCTTGCCTGGAGAATCCCAGGGACGGCGGAGCCTGGTGGGCCGCCATCTCTGGGCTCGCACAGGGTTGGACACAACTGAAGTGACTTAGCAGCAGCAGCAGCAGCAGCTGGTGGTCCAATGGTTGAGAATCTGCCTTGCAATGTAGAGTGTTAGTCCATCAGTCATGTCCGACTCTGCAATCCCGTGGACTGTAGCCCACCAGGCTCCTCTGTCCGAAGGATTCTCCAGGCAAGAATACTGGAGTGGGTTGCATTACCTTCTCCAGATAGCATATGATTCAACCGTAAAAAAGAAGGAAACCCCGACATTTGCAATAATGTGGATGAACTTGGAAGATACTGTAAGATGTTACAGAAAAACCTGAATGAACTTTTTGGTCAATCCAATACTATGTAAAATATGTCAGATACAGAAAGACAAATATTGTATGATCTCACTTACATGTGGGATCTAACAAAGTTGAACTCATAGAATGATAGAGTAGAATGGTGGCTGCAAGGGGCTGAGGAGACAGAGGGTGAAGAATTGGGAAATGTTTTAGTTTTAAGATGAATATGTTCTTGTGATCTAATGTACAGAATGGTGACTATAGTTAATGATACTGTTTTGTATTCTTGAAATTTGCTAATAGAGTAGATCACAAGTATTCTGATGACACACACAAAAATGGCAACTATGTGAGGTGATGTGTTAACATAGTGTTAATACACAATGTGTACATATATTAAATCATTATGTTGTACATCCTAAATGCAAATGTTTCCTATTTGTCAATTATATCTTAATAAAGCTGGGTAATATTTTTAATTTAAAAATAAAGCTGAAAAGAGAGTAGATATCTCAAAAGAAGCACAGGGTGAATAATATCAGAAAATTCAGGACAGATTTAAAAGATAAATGGGACGTGATCAAAAAGAGAGTAGAGAAATCGAGAGCAATTGATATTAGGAGTGAAAATCACAAGCATGGTCCAAATTGATAAAGACATCAATCCACAGATTCAAGTAACTCAGCATCCCCTAAGCAAAGTAAATACACTGAATATTTAGTGTAATGAGCTACATTATGGTCTAAAACCCAAAGATAACAAGAAAGACTTCAGAGACTACAGAGGGCAAGTAAGCAAGACAATGGCTGATAGCTAAGTTCTCAATATAAACAAGACAGGTATCAGTGCAGTGCCATTTTTAAAGTGGTAAAGAAAGCTCCTGTTGAAACAGAATTCAGTACCCAGCAGCAATACTTATAGTATTTCCATTTTAACTATTTTTACTTGTACAGTGTCATCAATTACATTCACAGGCTGCACCACAATCTCGGGTGTTTACAAAACTCTTTCGAAACCCCAAATAGAAATTCGGTACCCATTAAGCAATCTCCCCACATTTTCTCTCCCCTTCAGTCCCTTGTAAATGCTTATCCACGTTCTGTCTCTATAAATTTGGCTATTCTAGATATTTTGTATAAGTGCAGTTATACAATATTTGTGCTTTTGTGACTGGCTTATTTTACTCAGCATAATATTTTAAAGGTCTTCCCAGGTTATAGTATGTATGAGAATTTCATTCTTTTGTATGGTTGGATAGCATTGTATTGTATGTATATACCACCGTATCATTCCACTTTATATTTAGAATATACAGTGGATGCAGCTGCAGGACAATAAATATAGTTCTACAAGGATTGGTTTTTTTTTTTTTTGGCTTTTAAAAACACGAACTGTGTCAGCATGCAGAAGTGCATATAATATATATGCACATTTTAAATTAAAATATTTTAAAAACTTTAAGAGTTATGGAAATGGAGGATGATGGTGGTGGTTGTACAACAACGTAAAAGCATTTAATAGCACTGAACTGTACAATTAAAAATGGTTAAGACAGACTTCCCTGGTGGTTCAGTGGTTAAAACTCCATGCTCCCAATCCAGGGGGCCCAGGTTAGGTCCCTGGTCAGGGAACTAAGATCCCGCATGTAGCAATGAAAATCCCACACATAGCAACACAGATCCCCAGTGCTGCAACTAAGATCTGGTGCAGCCAAATAAATGAATATTTTAAAAATGGTTAAGAGAGCTAATCCTGTGTTTTGTGTATTTTACCACAATTGAAAAAAGAAAATAAAAAAATGTTTAAAAGCTAGCACCATGCAGCTTAAGAACAGAGGGTTTGCAGCTCCTCTGAAGCTATATGCTTCATCCCAAGTACATCCTCTGCTTTCGTTTCTGGAGTGATCACTCTCCTCAATTTTGTAAAAACGTGTACTTTTTCTGCCTTACCCTATGTAGATATCTCTAAGCAATGTATTGTTTAGTTTTGCCTGATTTTTATATTTTAAATGAGTGAAATATAGGTTTTCTAATGTGACTTTGGTTTTTAACATGTTTTTGAGATTCGTTCATAGCTATATTTTATTCATTTTCACTACTATATAGTATCCCATTGAATATACACCACGATGTACTTGTTAACTTTACTGTGAATGGATGAGGTTTGTCTCTAGTTTTTGCAATAATACACAGTACTATTTTGAAGTTGTAGGTATATATATATGCTTAGGCCTGGTACTATTGGGTCACAGAATATTCATGTTTTCAATTTTACCAGAAACTATCAGTTTTTTCCCCAAAAGAATCGTTTAAGAGTTCTTATTGTTTCTGACACTTAGTATTGTCCAGTTACTTGATTTTTGTCAATCTGATAGGTATAATACAGTATCAGTTCAGTCACTCGGTTAGGTCCGACTCTTTGCGACCCCATGGACTGCAGCACACCAGGCTTCCCTGTCCATCATCAACTCCCAGAACTTGCTCAAATTCATGTCCATTGAGTCAGTGATGCCATCTAACCATCTCATCCTCTGTTGTCGCCTTCTCTTCCTGCCCTCAATCTTTCCCAGCATCAGGGTCTTTTCTAAGGGTCAGTTCTTCATATCCGGTGGCCAGAGTATTGGAGTTTCAGCTTCAGCATAAGTCCTTCAGCCTCAGACCTGAGTCCAGTGAATACTCAGGACTGATTTCCTTTAGGATATAACACAGTATATCACTGTGCTTTTAATTTTTCCCTAGTTCCAATCAGGATAAATATGTTTTTTGTTTGTTTGGGGGCCATTCATATTTTCTTTTCTGCGAAATTCTTGTTTATATCTTTTGCCCATTTTTCTGCTGGGATATTCGCTTATTTCTGACTGATTCAAAGGAGATCTTTTTTATTCTGGGAATCATGTCTTTGTCAACCATTCATGTTACAGATATCATCCCAAGATGGGCTTGTCTCTCTCTATCATACCTATGGGTGAATAAAAGTTCTTAACCTTAGTGTTCTTCAATTACTGTTTTATTCATTTACAGCTTATGATTTTTATGTCTTGTTTGAGGAATTCTTTCTTATTCTGAGGTCATAACTTGTATGACCTCAGTTTTAAAGTTTTGCCTCTCACATTTATATCTGCCAGGGTAGTCTATGGTCTGCTCTAATAACAAATAAGCACCAATATTTTAGCCATATACCACAATAAAACTTTATATATTATTGCTCACACAAAACTCAATGTGGAGCTCCTGACTGAGCAGCTCTCTAAGGCTTATCTGCTCCAAGTGTGACTCAGGGACCCAGATTGCTTTTACATTGTCGACTAAAAAGATGCACAACATGAGAGTCGTGAGTTGAGTTTTATTTGGGGTAAAATGAGGGCTGCAGCCCGGGAGACAGCACCTCAGAGAGCTCTGAGAGACTGCTCTAAAGAGGTAATGGGAGAAGGTCAATTTATAAGATTTTGGTGAAAAAGGAGTTCAAAGCAATCAAGTGCGGACTTTACAAAAGGTTTTCTGCTAGTCATGAGGAGCTGATGGCACCATGAAGGGATTTAGGGCCTTTCTAGGTGTGAAGAGATGCAAGGATTGGGATCATGAAATCAGTTCCTGAAAATATCTAACTATCTAAAAGCCCACCTAGAGCCAGACATCCTAGAATGCAAAGTCAAGTGGGCCTTAGGAAGCATCACTACAAACAAAGCCAGTGGAGGTGATGGAATTCCATTTGAGCTATATCAAATATTAAAAGATGCAGCTGCTAAAGTGCTGCACTCAGTATGCCAGCAAATCTGGAAAACTCAACAGTGGCCACAGGACTGGAAAAGGTCAGTCTTCATTCCAGTCCCAAAGAAAGGCAATGCCAAGAATGTTCAAACTACTGCACAATTGCACTCATCTCATACGCCAGCAAAGTAATGCTCAAAATTCTCCAAGTCAGGCTTCAACAGTATGTGAACTGTGAACTTCCAGATGTTCAAGCTGGATTTAGAAAAGGCAGAGGAACCAGAGATCAAATTGAAACACCCACTGAATTATAGAAAAAGCAAGAGAGTTACAGAAAAATGTCTACTTCTGCTTTATTGACTATGCTAAAGCCTTTGATTCTGTGGATCACAAAAATTTGTGGACAATTCTTAAAGAGATGGGAATACCAGAACACCTTACCTGCCTCCTGAGAAATCTGTAGGCAGGTCAAGAAGCAACAGTAAGAACTGGACATGGAACAACAGACTAGTTCCAAATTGGGAAAGGAGTACATCAAGGCTGCATATTGTCACCCTGCTTATTTAACTTATATGCAGAGTACATCATGAGAAATGCCAGACTGGATGAAGCACAAGCTGGAATCAAGACTGCCCAGCTTCAAGACCAAAGAAAGAACACAGAGTCAGCAAGAGATGTCAGTGGTCTAATGGATGGGGGATCTTACGCGTTTGAAGTAGGTCCTGGAGTGACATCCCAATGTGTGCAGATCATGGCAGGCAGGACACGGCTGCAAGCAGTCTTTGAAGGGGGGTGGGAATGGGAGGAGGGGAAGTTACCAGTTACAGGGGAAATGGACATCAAGTTGGCTCATTAGTGGCTGCCCCGGTGGCTCAGATGGTAAAGATTCTGCCTATAATGCAGGAGACCTGGGTTTGATCCTTGGGTTGGGAAGATCCCCAGGAGAAGGAAATGGCAATCCACTCTAGTGTTTCTTGCCTGGGGAATTCCTGGACAGAGGAGCCAGTCCATGGAGTTACAAAGAGTCGGACACGACTGAGTGTCTGATACACTGGCTCAATATTTACCAGGGAAACCAGTCCCTTATCCCCCCTCCCACCTTCGATAAGCTATCATAGTGGAGATATTCTGATCCAAAGCTAGAACAATCATTAGCTGGGGCCTGGAGCAAGTTTGTAAGAAGTTTAGTCATGTGAGTAGGGTGTAAGTGAAGCAGGCACCAGTTGAGCAGGGGGATGAACAGAAAACCAGAAAACAGCTCTCCTTAGTGGCTTGACCATACAAGGAGGCAAGAGGGGACAGTGGAACATAGTTGGAACAACTGTAAAGGAACCCGATTGAAAAGGCTGTTTAATCCCTAAAGATATTCTCATGTGTAGGTGATTATTAACAGCATTTTTGCAAACACTGTACCAGTGCAGAAGCCAAAGAGGATGTTTTGTTTAGATTAACATATGAAGGCAATTGGGTCCAAAAATGTAGCTGTCCCAGTTTTCAGATCATCCAAATGTTCTCTTGACATGACAATTCTGAGCTAAAATTTCTGAAAGAAAATAAATATTTGGTAATAATTCAAATCATCCACTTCCGACTACATCAAAACAACGTGTTGGTGTGGTTGCTGCCAGCTACCATTTTTTACTTGATTTTAAGATTATTTAGTGGGATTGGTGGTTTCGTTTGCTTTATAGTTCAAAAAAGGAGATTGGTGGGTATTTAGACAGAAACTTTAGGATGTTTTTCTTTATTTTTCCCACTAAAAATCACATAGCCAAGATTATACCCATGGAATAATGTTTCACAATTGCATTTCACTCCACAACTATCAAATATTTTGGAGAGTTTGAGTAACTGCTACATCTGTTGAAGATAAGTGACTCAGTAACCTAGGGCATATGCAGAAATGGAGAAATGAAAATAAAGAGACAGAAAATCTCTAGATGATGGATTTACCACACTGAGCAGAAAAGGAAGCCAAGAGAAAGAGACATTTGTTTTCTTCTTCGGAAAATGATGAATAGTTATAGAGTAGCTCAATTTTAGGCCAATACTGTTTTGGCTGCTTATCTGTCTTCATAATCTGATGAAAAGATATAAACATGCCTTTATTAATTTTGTGTGTGTAGAGTTCCAATAAAATGTCCAAATCACAGATTTCAACTCACAGGCGGCCAGTGAGATGAGTGTTTCTTACTGCAGACACTTGATAGTATTATCCCAATACCAGGCCTACAGCCAGGAAGAACTGATTAGGTGCTAAAATAGGACAAATAGGACTTTTCTTACATACCTGCCACGGAGTCTGGTGGAGGGCAGACACTCGATAAGGCTTTGCTGATCCACCGAATGCATATGTAAATGAATGCATGAAAGGTAAGCTAGGATACCATGAACATATATTTAGATAATAAGGTCTACTACAGAGGCTGTAAACTGAATAAAAATTTTATTCAGAGAAATACTGAGTAAAGTGGAGTGAACTAAGCTTCATTTACTTCATCAGGTTAGAAAATCAGATTTATTAAAAATTCTGTCATTTCCATCTTTCAATTGGTATCATGACTTCTGTTGTGAGTAGTCGGAGACAATGCATTCTAGCACCTCTATCTCTCATAAACCATGAGAAAAATTGTATCAAGAGTCCCCCACATCTAGGATTCCTTGGTGGTCCAGTGGCTAAGACTCCACACTCCCAGTGCAGAGGGCCTGAGTTCAATCCCTGGTCAGGGAACTAGATCCCGCATGCTGCAACTAAAGCTCCTACATGCTGCAAATAAAGCTCCTACATGCTGCAAATAAAGATCCCATGTGCTGCAACTGAGACCCGATACAGACAAATAAATAAATAAATATTATTACAAAAGTATAGTCTCCTTATATGTCTGCCAAGTGGAAGTAGCTGCTGCCTGTCTCCACACTCTGGGAACCCACATGAAGGCAGGAAGAGGGGCAAGGCTCAGAACAGCAGGTGTATATTGGTTTTTAGAAACTCAACTCTGAAGGCACAGTGAGCATGGTTAGAGAGGGTAGAAGAAAAAATAAGAGAGACAAAACCAATTAGTTGTTGTTGTTCAATAGCTAAGTCATGTCTGACTCTGCGACCTTATGGACTGCAGCACGCGCCAGGCGTCCCTGTCCTTCATCATCTCCTGGAGTTTGCTCCATGTCCACTGAGTTGGTGATGCCATCCAACCGTCTTCTCCTCTGCCATCCCTTTCTCCTCCTGCCTTCAGTCTTTCCGAGCATCAGGGTCTTTTCCAATGAGTTGGCTTTTCACATCAGGTGGCCGAAGTATTGGAGCTTCAGCTTTAGCATCAGTTCTTTCGGTGAATATTCAAATCGCACTGGGAGAATCAGGAAACAGTCCCAGAGAGAGACAATAAGCACCTGCATCAGGATGGGAGCCAGCGGGACAGAGGGGAGGGACATTTGAGATGGTAGAGCTTGGTGACTGATTGGTTCTACAGAGTGAGATAGAGGGAGGGTCAGTGATGATGCCCAGTTTCCTGGTGTGGGTGATTAGGTGGGCTCCCCTATACAGAAGAGGCAGGCAGTGAAAAGCATGAGGGAGGTGGGTGGGGAAATTGGTGCAGAGCTCGCAGGCAACTGAATGAGGTCACAGAACCCTGCTACTATGACTCATGGTCTCTAAATCTCACCAAGGATTTGCTGATGAACTTGCAGTTTGTTCATAAGGAAAAAAAAATTTGTCGTTTATAAACATAGCTGTGTCAAATGTTTGTCTTCTTAAAAAAGTGCTTTGCAACACCTAGCTCCCTATCCTGTTGCTGGGATACCCCCCACCATAGATCGTTTTGGTGGGACTCAGAGCACTGCTTCCCACTGTAGGAGTGAACCTGAGTTCCCTCCTTCCCCACACTCTGGCTGCCAGGACTCTGGTACACGGCCTGGGTTCAACCAGTTGGATGCCATGATGGTTAATTGTACACATCAGCTTGGCTAGGGACCTCCCTGGTGGCTCAGCAGTAAAGAATTCACTTGCCAAAGCAGGAGACATGGGTTTGATCCCCGGGTCAGGAAGATCCCCTGGAGAAGGACATGGCAACCCACTCCAATATTCTTGCCTGGGGAATTCCATGGACAGAGGAGCCTGATGGGCTATATAGTTCATGGGGTTGCCAAGAGTTGGAGAAGATTTAGCAATTAAACCACAACGACTTGGCTTGGCCACAGTACCCAGATATTTGGTTAAACACTAGTCTAGATGTTGCTGTGAAGGTATTTTTAGGTTAGATTAACATTTAAATCGGCAGACTTTGTGTACAGCAGATTACCCTCCATAATGTTGATGGGACTCATGTAATCAGTTGAAAACCTTAAGAGGAAAAAAAAAAAATACTGATGTCCCTCTGAAGCAGAGAGAATTCTGCTGGCTGCAATGTCAAGTTTTACCTGGGTTTCCAGCCTGCCTACTTGCCTTCCAAATTGAAGAAAGCCAAAGTCAGTTTCTGTTGCTTGCAATAATCAGCCTTGCCTAATATAGTAATACATGTTCATTGTTGCCAAATTCAAACACCAGAAAAGAACAAAGAAATGGAAGAAATTCAGATATACCCTGATGCAACTAATTTAAACATTCTTTCATTTTCCTTCCAGATTTTTCTATACATGTTTTACACAGTTGCATTCATTTGTGTGAGCATTTTAGCCTGTTTGTCCCCTTAACATTCTATTATAAAACGTTTTGACATGTCATTAACGATATCTTAATAATATTAACATTAATGATATTAATATTAACAACATTAGCAATATTCTTTGTGCTTTTTCAGTCCTCTTGATATATGTTCTCTGTTCCTTATGCTCCCTTATTTTCTTTGTTTGCAACTCTTGTCATCTGGGACCTATACTGTATTTTATTTGCTTTCATATCTTAAAGTGATTTGGAAGTAGACAACCCGTTTAAAGCTGTTTGAGGTTATAGGTTTAAGAGCCACATGGTTAAAATCAATTTCTATGGCTATTAAAGTTAAAAACAACATTTGCTATTATGTACAGATCTCCTTTCTTCAGCCCCCCTCCCTGTTTTTTGTGTTATAGTTTAACATATGTTAAGCATTTGCTCATATAAACATTTTTAAAGGATTGTTTTTTGCTTAGTCAATTTTGAAACCATGTCCCCCACCGCTTCCAAAATATTAAGTGTACATTCAATTAGTTTCAAGGGTTTCCCAGATGGTGCTAGTGGTAAAGAACCAGCCTACCAATGCAGGAGACATAAGATATGTGGGTTCCATCCTGGGGTTGGGAAGATCCCCTGGCAAAGGAAATGGCAACCCATTCCAGTATTCTTGCCTGGAGAATCCCATGGACAGAGGAGCCTGGTGGGCTACTTTAGGGTCCATAGGGTCACAGAGCCAGACACGACTGAAGCAACTTAGCAGGCACGCACACCTTAGTTTCCATACTTACTGCATGGTGTTCTTATTCTTTGAATGACATTTACAGGAAGCTATACGATGGTGTGTTTTCTGAGCCCTTGCCTTGAGAACATCTTTGTCATTTTCACAGATGAATGACAAGCTGGCTTGCTCAGAGAGGTGTTCTCAAGTTAGTAATGGTAACTCCTAATGGAGGTGAGTCAGACCTCTCAAGTTTTCCCCCAGCCATCCATTACTGTGCTAGTTTACAGAACACAGAGGCATGATCAAAAGGATAATTTTCAACCCAACCTCATCCATTTGGAAGATACTGGAAAGTCCCCTACATTCTGGCCCTTGGTTTTCTCTCACAGTGTCCAGTGGTGTTGACAGGTCACATATTTTTGAGTACTTATTTATTCATAAATGTTCTAGTGGGAAGTTCAGAGAGGGTCTCACAAGTAAGAACTGAGATCTGCCTCTGTATTGCCCCCCAATGCTGGCCCTGTGTTAGTCAGCTCTTCTGAATTTCTTAGCCATATTTTCAGAGGCTATTTTAGGTTCTTAGACTTTCTTGATCTGTATTAGTCAAGTTTCTTTGGCTGCAGATAATTGAAACTAACTTACAGCATAAATAGAAAAAGTAACTATCACAGAATACAGGAAAATTTCATGGAACCCAAGAGTAAAAAGGAAAGTGGGCTTTAATAGGGAAGGGAAGAGCTCTTAGGACTCACCATTTCTCATCTCTGTTTCTTGATGCTGTGCTGTGCGGTTCTTAGTCGCTCAGTTTGTGTCCAACTCTTTCGACCCAATGGACCATAGCCCGCCAGGCTCCTCTGTCCATGGGGATTCTCCAGGCAATAATACTTGAGTGGGTTGCCATGCCCTCCTCCAGGGGAACTTCCCAACCCAGGGGTCAAACCCAGGTCTCCTGCATGGTAGGAGAATTCTTTACCACCTGAGCCAGCAGGGAAGTCCATTTCTTGATGCAGTGATTCATAAAGATTAATAGCAATCATTGATGTCTGCTGATTATTTAGTCTATGCTATGAAAGCTCTTGGAGAAAGGTATTTTTTTTAAACTCATCTGCACTAGATCTACCAAAAGAAAAAACTGCCGAAGAATGTTCAAACTACCACACAATTGCACTCATCTCACATGCCAGCAAAGTAATGCTCAAAATTCTCCAAGCTAGGCTTCAACAGTATGTGAACCAAGAACTTCCAGATGTTCAAGCTGGATTTAGAAATGGCAGAGGAACCAGAGATCAAATTGCCAACATCTGTTGAATCATACAAAAAGCAAGAAAATTCCAGAAAAACATCTACTTGAGCTTTATTGACTTGCCAAAGCCTTTGACTGTGCGGATTACAACAAACTGTGGAAAATTCTTAAAAAGATGGGAATACCAGACCACCTTACCTGCTTCCTGAGAAATCTGTATGCAGGTCAAGAAGCAACAGTTAGAACCAGACATGGAACAATGGAACTGGTTCCAAATTGGGAAAGGAGTCCATCAAGGCTGTATATTGTCATCCTGTTTATTTATCTTATATGCAGAGTATATTGTGCAAAATCCATTCCAGACTGGAATGAAGCACAAGATGGAATCAAGATTGAAGGGAGACATATCAATAACCCCAGATATGCAGATGACACCACCCTTATAGCAGAAAGTGAAGAGGAACTAAAGAGCCTTTTCATGAAAGTGAAAGAGGAGAGTGGAAACATTGGCTTAAAACTCAACATTCAAAAAATGAAGATCATGGCATCTAGTCCCATCACTTCATGGCAAATAGATGGGGAAACAATGGAAACAGAGACAGACTTTATTTTGAGGGGCTCCAAAATTACTGCAGATGGTGGCTGCTGCCATGAACTTAAAAGATGCCTGCTCCTTGGAAGAAAAGCTGTGACAAACTTAGACAGCATATTAAAAAGCAGACATTACTTTGCAAGCAAAGGTCTGTCTAGTCCAAGCTATGGTTTTTCCAGTAGTCATGTATGTGAGAGTTGGACTATAAAGAAAGCTGAGGGCTGAAGAATTGGTGCTTTTGAACTGTGGTGTTGGAGAAGACTCTTGAGAGTCCCGTGGTCTGCAAGGAGATACAACCAGTCCAACCTAAAGGAAATCAGTCCTGAATATTCATTGGAAGGACTGATGCTGAAGCTGCAACTCCAATACTTTGGCCACTGATGCAGAGAATGGACTCATTGAAAAAGACCCTGATGCTGGGAAAGATTGAAGGCAGGAGGCAAAGGGGATGACAGAGGATGAGATGGTTGGATGGCATCACCAACTAGATGGACATGAGTTTGAGCAAGCTTTGGGAGCTGGTGATGGACTGGAAAGCCTGGCGTGCTGCAGTCCATGGGGTTGCAAAGAGTCAGACATGGCTGAGCAACTGAACTGAGCTGCACTAGACCTACGAGGAAACGGAGACAGAAATCAAGTTGCCCTACTGGGCTTCCCTGGTGGCTCAGAGGTTAAAGCGGCTGCCCGCAATGCGGAAGACCTGGGTTTGATCCCTGGGTCGGGAAGATCCCCTGGAGAGGGAAATGGCAACCCACTCCAGTATTCTTGCCTGGAGAATCCCATGGACGGAGGAGCCTGGTGGGCTACAGTCCACGGGGTCGCAAAGAGTCGGACACAACTGAGCAACTTCACTTGCCCTTGCCCTTACTGTCATCCTGTTTGGACGGTAAGTGAAGAAGAGCTAAAGAGCCTCTTGATTAAAGTGAAAGAGGAGAGTGAAAAAGTTAACTTAGAGGTCAACATTCAGAAAACAAAGATCATGGCATCCAGTCCCATCGCTTCATGGCAAATAGATGGAGAAACAGTGGAAACAGTGGCAGACTTTATTTTTGGGGGCTCCAAAATCACTGCAGATGGTGATTGCAGCCATGAAATTAAAAGATGCTTATTCCTTGGGAGAAAAGTTATGACCAACCTAGACAGCATATTAAAAAGCAGAGACGTTATTTTGCCAACAAAGGTCCGTCTAGTCAAGGCTATGGTTTTTCCAGCAGTTATGTGAGAGTTGGACTGTGAAGAAAGCTGAGCACTGAAGAATTGATGCTTTTGAACTGTGGTGTTGGAGAAGACTCTAGAGAGTCCCTTGGACTGCAAGGAGATCCAACCAGTCAATCCTAAAGGAAATTAGTCTGGAATATTCATTGAAAGGACTGATGTTGAAGCTGAAACTCCAATATTTGGCCTCCTGATGCAAAGAGCTGACTCATTTGAAAAGACCCTGATGCTGGGAAAGATTGAAGACAGAAGGAGAAAGAGAAGACAGGATGAGGTGGTTGGATGGCATCACTAACTCAATGGACATGAGTTTGAGTAAACTCCAGGAGTTGGTGATGGACAGGGAGGCCTGGCGTGTTGCAGTTCATGGGGTCACAACGAGTCGGACATGACTGACCGACTGAACTCAACTGAACACTCTGTTTGGAGGTTGCAGTTACAGAATAAAAAGTATATACATGTACACATACACATATATATGAACGTCTATGCAGCTACCTACTCACATAACTAAAGCAAATGTCCTAACTATAAAATTCAGAAGGAATAAAAGGAAAGTAATATATGAAAAAATAATATGTGCTCAGGCACAGCTACATTAGAAGACATAATTTAAAAATTATTTGTACCTGTTTATAATAATGCTGGGCTGGAAGAAGCACAAGCTGGAATCAAGATTGCTGGGAGAAATATCAATAACCTCAGATATGCAGATAACACCACCCTTATGGCAGAAAGTGAAGAGGACTAAAATGCCTTTTGATGAAAGTGAAAGAAGAGAGTGAAAAAGTTGGCTTAAAGCTCAACATTTAGAAAATGAAGATCATGGAATCTGGTCTCATCACTTCATGGGAAATAGATGGGGAAACAGTGTCAGACTTTATTTTCGGGGGCTCCAAAATCACTGCAGATGGTGACTGCAGCCATGAAATTAAAAGACACTTACTCCTTGGAAGGAAAGTTATAACCAACCTAGATAGCATATTCAAAAGCAGAGACATTACTTTGTCAACAAAGGTCCATCTAGTCAAGGCTATGGTTTTTCCTGTGGTCATGTATGGATGTGAGAGTTGGACTGTGAAGAAGGCTGAGTGCTGAAGAATTGATTGATGCTTTTGAACTGTGGTGTTGGAGAAGACTCTTGAGAGTCCCTTGGACTGCAAGGAGATCCAACCAGTCCATTCTAAAGGAGATCAGTCCTGGGTGTTCTTTGGAAGGACTAATGCTGAAGCTGAAACTCCAATACTTTGGCCACCTGATGGGAAGAGTTGACTCATTGGAAAAGACTCTGATGCTGGGAGGGATTGGGGGCAGGAGGAGAAGTGGATGACAGAGATGGCTGGATGGCATCACTGACTCAATGGACAGGAGTTTGAGTAAACTCCTGGAGTTTGGTGATGGACAGGGAGGCCTGGCGTGCTGCAGTTCATGGGGTCGGAAAGAGTCAGACATGACTGAGCGACTGAACTGAGCTGAACTGAATTGACATAAATGTTAGGGCTTGCCTGGTGGCTCAGATGGTAAAGTGTCTGCCTGCAGTGCAGGAGACCCGGGTTCAATCCCTGGGTTGGGAAGATCCCCTGGAGAAGGAAATGGAACCCCACTCCAGTACTCTTGCCTGGAAAATTCCATGGACTGAGGAGCCTGGTGGGCTACAGTCCATGGGGTTGCAAAAAGTTGGACATGACTGAACAACTTCACTTCACTATAATAAATGCTTGTATTCACAAGAAGTGAGATTAGAAGGCCCTCTGCAGAACAAGTACAGAAAATGAAAAAGTAAAAGTATAAAAATGCACTGGACAAATAAAGGCCAAAATTATTTACATACAATGAAAAAAAGGGAAGAGACTTATTTAGAGTCATGATATGTGCCATCAGTTCAGTTCAGTTCATTTCAGTTCAGTGGCTCAGTCGTGTCCGACTCTTTGTGACCCCATGAATCACAGCACACCAGGACTCCCTGTCCATCACCAACTCCCAGAGTTCACCCAGAATCATGTCCATCGAGTCGGTGATGCCATCCAGCCATCTCATCCTCTGTCACCCAGCATCAGAGTCTTTTCCAATAAGTCAAATCTTCGCATGAGGTGGCCAAAGTACTGGAGTTTCAGCTTTAGAATCATTCCTTCCAAAGAACACCCAGGACTGATCTCCTTTAGAATGGACTGGTTGGATCTCCTTGCAGTCCAAGGGACTCTCAAGAGTCTTCTCCAACACCACAGTTCAAAAGCATCAATTCTTCAGCACTCAGCCTTCTTCACAGTCCAACTCTCACATCCATACATGACCACAGGAAAAACCATAGCCTTGACTAGACGGACCTTTGTTGACAAAGTAATGTCTCTGCTTTTGAATATGCTATCTAGGTTGGTCAAAACTTTCCTTCCAAGGAGTCAGCGTCTTTTAATTTCATGGCTGCAGTCACCATCTGCAGTGATTCTGGAGCCCCCCAAAATAAAGTCTGACACTGTTTCTACTGTTTCCCCATCTATTTCCCATGAAGTGATGGGACCAGATTCCATGATCTTCATTTTCTGAATGTTGAGCTTTAAGCCAACTTTTTCACTCTCTTCTTTCACTTTCATCAAGAGGCTTTTTAGCTCCTCTTCACTTTCTGCCATAAGGGTGGTGTCATCTGCATATCTGAGGTTATTGATATTTCTCCCGGCAATCTTGATTCCAGCTTGTGCTTCTTCCAGCCCAGAGTTTCTCATAATGTACTCTGCATATAAGCTGAATAAGCAGGGTGACAATATACAGCCTTGACGTACTCCTTTCCCGATTTGGAACCAGTCTGTTGTTCCATGTCCAGTTCTAACTGTTGCTTCCTGACCTGCATACAGGTTTCTCAAGAGGCAGGTCAGGTGGTCCAGTATTCCCATCTCTTGAGGAATTTTCCACAGTTTATTGTGATCCACACAGTCAAAGGCTTTGGCATAGTCAATAAAGCAGAAATAGATGTTTTTCTGGAACTCTCTTGCTTTTTCAATGATCCAGTGGATGTTGGCAATTTCATCTCTTGTTCCTCAAATTATAAATGGATGAAAATGAGGAAGTATGATATTCTCACAGGCAAACTGTGAATTCGCCTCTAAGGGTACTCTCAAAATAATTTGCTGCCTTTTGACATAGGAGAGTGAATTGCCAAAAACATATCTCCTATTTTGATCTCCTTAAATTCACTCTGGAGAACACAGGAAAGAAAACTATGGTTACTAAAGGGGAAAGGAGTTGGGGAGGGATAATTTGGAGCTTGGGATTAACAGATATATCAGTTCAGTTCAGTTGAGTCTCTAAGTCATGTCCGACTCTTTGCGACTCCATGAATCGCAGCACACCAGGCCTCCCTGTCCATCACCAACTCCCGGAGTTCACTCAGACTCACGTCCACTGAGTCCGTGATGCCATCCAGCCATCTCATTCTCGGTCGTCCCCTTCTCCTCCTGCCCCCAATCCCTCCCAGCATCAGAGTCTTTTCCAATGAGTCAACTCTTTGCATGAGGTAGCCAGAGTACTGGAGCTTCAACTTTAGCATCATTCCTTCCAAAGAAATCCCAGGGTTGATCTCCTTCAGAATAGACTGGTTGGATCTCCTTGCAGTCCAAGGGACTCTCTAGAGTCTTCTCCAACACCACAGTTCAAAAGCATCAATTCTTCAGCACTCAGCCTTCTTCACAGTCCAACTCTCACATCCATACATGACCACAGGAAAAACCATAGCCTTGACTAGACGGACCTTAGTCGGCAAAGTAATGTCTCTGCTTTTGAATATACTATCTAGGTTGGTCATAACTTTTCTTCCAAGGAGTAAGTGTCTTTTAATTTCATGGCTGCAATCACCATCTGCAGTGATTTTGGAGCCCCCGAAAATAAAGTCTGACACTGTTTCTACTGTTTCCCCATCTATTTCCCATGAAGTGATGGGACCAGATGCCATGATCTTCATTTTCTGAACGTTGAGCTTTAAGCCAACTTTTTCGCTCTCCTCTTTCACTTTCATCAAGAGGCTTTTTAGCTCCTCTTCACTTTCTGCCATAAGGGTGGTGTTATCTGCATATGTGAGGTTATTGATATTTCTCCCAGCAATCTTGATTCCAGCTTGTGCTTCTTCCAGCCCAGAGTTTCTCATGACGTACTCTGCATATAAGTTAAATAAGCAGGGTGACGATATATAGCCTTGATGTACTCCTTTTCCTATTTGGAACCAATCTGTTGTTCCATGTCCAGTTCTAACTGTTGCTTCCTGACCTGCATACAGATTTCTCAAGAGTCAGATTAGGTGGTCTGGTGTTCCCATCTCTTTCAGAATTTTCCACAGTTTATTGTGATCCACACAGTCAAAGGCTTTGGCATAGTCAATAAAGCAGAAATAGATGTTTTTCTGGAACTCTCTTGCTTTTTCCATGATCCAGTGGATGTTGGCAATTTGATCTCTGGTTCCTCTGTCTTTTCTAAAACCAACTTGAACATCAGGGAGTTCACGGTTCACATATCGCTGAAGCCTGGCTTGGAGAATTTTGAGCATTACTTGACTAGCGTGTGAGATGAGTGCAATTGTGCGGTAGTTTGAGCATTCTTTGGCATTGCCTTTCTCTGGAATTGGAATGAAAACTGACCTTTTCCAGTCCTGTGGCCACTGCTGAGTTTTCCAAATTTGCTGTCATACTGAGTGCAGCACTTTCACAGCATCATCTTTCGGGATCTGAAACAGCTCAACTGGAATTCCATCTTCTTTATAAAAATGAGATAAATAACAAGGTCCTACTGTATAGCACAGGGAATAATAGTCACTATCTTGTAATAACCTATAATGGAAAAGAACTTGATAAAGAATATATGTATAGATATAGATACAACTGAATCACTTTGCTGTACACCTGAAACTAATACAACAGTATAAATCAACTACACTCCAATAAAAATTCACTGTTTAGTAACTGAACCTTGGAGAACGCGGGCTTCAGCAGTAACGGGTGGGGACACTGGGTTGTAAAGAGAAGCAGTAGGGTGCAGAGAGCATCTGCAGGAGGCCTCTGGGGACAGTTAGGGATGGAGACTAAAAAATTACAGGCTTCCCAGGTGGCGCAGTGGTAAAGTATCTGCCTGCCAATGCAGGAGACCCAGGCTCGATCCCTGGGTCAGGAAGATCCCCTGGAGCAGAAAACGGCCACTCACTCCAATATTCTCGCCTGTGAAATCCCACGGACAGAGGAGCCTGATGGGCTACAGTGCATGGGGTCATAAGGAGTTGGACACCACTGACTGAGCATAAGACAAAGAATAAATAATCTCAACATGCAAATTCACAACGTGTTTCTTAACATTGAATGAAAAATTCAGTATACATGTGATAACAATCATATGAAATATTTTGTTTTTAAAATTTATTTTTAATTGGAGAATACTTGCTTTACAATGTTGTGTTGGTTTCTGCTCTACTACAGCATGAAACAGCTGTAAGTATACAGATATCCCTTCCTTGAGTCTCCTTCCCCTTCCACCCACATGAAATATTTTAAAGGAATCATTTTAAAGAAATTAAACTAGATCTTTATATTCATATCTCTCCACTAATTTGATAATTTGGGGGTTGTAAAGCAGTTAAAAGAAGAATTCCACCAGCCCAGTGACATAGTTATATAATACATGAAAATTGCAAAAATGGAGTGATGGAGGTGCGTATATCGGCTACTCCAATTCCACAGGCAGGCGGCTTTGCCATTGGTGACCTCATTTTCCCCAAATAGCAGCTTCTTGGTAAAGTCTCAAATAAAACAAAGTAGAGTCTTCTTAATTTACACGGTAGTTGCATTCTTGGAAAATTCAGTGAATATGGAAACTGCGGGGAAAAAGTACTTTGTATTTATGTGCAAATGGAGTTCTAGGCTCAGAGAGTTATAAAAAGCTTTTTTCACCTTGCGAACATCTGGTGAGACATCTGAGATACACAGCAACATGGGGGCAATTCTTTATCTCCAGGTACAGCCCCCACAAGCAGGAAGTCCAGCATCTCCAGCTGAATTCATCTCCTGAATTCTGGTCGTGTACTCCTTCCCCAGGAATAGTGACAATAGAAGAAAAACGTTCCCACAAAATTCCAGAAGACCCTCAAGGTGATGCTGCCCCAAGGATGCCCACTGTGTAGGGTAATTGATTTAATTTCCTTTTGCAGGACACAGGAAGTGCCAGCCTGATCAAATCCCTCTCCACACATGGGTGCAATTTTGGTGTACAGGACAAAAATAGCTTCCAATGTGTGTCCCGAGCAGTCATTTCTTTCTCTATTCTTCGTTTTCCATTTTTTCTAGTTTTTAAAGAAACGTATCATAAAGTGTATCATAAAGTCCCTAGTTTGGGGACTTCTCTGGTGGTCCAGTGGCTAAGACTTCACACTCCCAAAGCAGGGGGCCCACATTCCATCCCTGGTCAGAGAACTAGATCCCAGTGCCACAACTAAAGATCCTGCGTGTTGCAAGGAAGACCAGACACAGCCAAATAAATAAATATAAATAAATATTGAAAAACTTACTAGTTTTGAGTGTACAGTTCAGCGGCATTAAGGACATTCACGTTATGCAACCATCACCAGCACTTGGCTTCTAGCCTTTTTATATATGGAATTTACTTAAATTTAGAGCAAGGTTGTAAAAATGGCACAAAGAACTTTTTCTCCTGAACCATTTAAGAGTAAGTTAAGTAAGTTGCTGCTATAATATCTTACCCCTGAATATTTTGGTATGAAATTCCAAAGAACAGGGACATTCTCCTAAATAGCCCCAGGAGAGTCATCAAAATCAGGAGACTGACTCTGCAATGTTCCACCATCTAGTCCTCGGACCCCATACGGGCTTCACCAGTGGTTTCAATAATGTTCTTTAGAGGAAAAGGTCCAGTCTAGGATGAGTCACTGCGGTTAGCTGGGCAGGGAGAGTGCAAGATGGACCTGGGACATAGGGCCAGAAAGCAGGAAAGGGCAACTTTCTCATCTGTCTGTTTAATCTTGCTCAATCAGTTTCTCAGTTTATCTTTGACTTCTGGGATCTTGACATTTTCACAGATTATAAGCCAGTTACTTTTTAAAATGTCCCTCAATTTGTTTGTCTGGGGTTGCCTCCCAGTGAAATTTCAGTTCAGTTCAGTTCAGTCGCTCAGTTGTGTCCAACTGTTTGCAACCCCATGAATCGCAGCATGCCAGGCCTCCCTGTCCATGACCATCTCCCAGAGTTCACTCAAACTCATGTCCATCAAGTCGGTGATACCATCCAACCATGTCATCCTCTGTTGTCCCCTAGAGATAATTTCTTTATTCTAGATAATACAAAAGGCAAATAGAAGGGGAAAAGGTGGAAGCAGTGACAGATTGCCTCTTCTTGGGCTCTAAAAACACTGTGGATGGTGACTGCAGCCATGAAATTAGAAGGCAATTGGTTCTTGGTAGGAAAACTATGACAAACCTAGACAGTGTGTTAAAAAGCAAAGACATCACTTTACTGACAAAGGTCCATATAGTCAAGGCTATGGTCTTTCCAATAATCATGTATGGATGTGAGAGATGGACAATAAAGAAGGCAGAGTGCTGAAGAATTTATGCTTTCCAACTGTGGTGCTGGAGAAGACTCTTGAGAGTCCCTTCGAGAGCAAGGAGATCAAACCAGTCAATCTTACAGGAAATCAACTCGGAATACTCTTTTGAAGGACTGATGCTGAAGCAGAAGCTCCAATACTTTGGCTACCTGATTCGAAGAGCCCACTCATTGGGAAAGACCCCGATGCTGCGAAAGATTGAGGGCAGAAGGAGAAGAGGCAACAGAGGATAAGATGGCTGGATGGTATCACCGACTCAATGGACATGAACTTGGGCAAACTCTGGGAGATGGTAAGGGACACGGAAGCCTGGCATGCTGCAGGCCACGGGGTTGAGAAGAGTTGAATGCGATTTGGCAACTGAACAACAACAATAAAAATACAATATAAATCATGAGTTCATATGAATACTTCCAATTCCAGATCCAACACCCCAGGATTCATTCTAGTTTATTTTCTATATTTGTAACTTCCTACTTTGACAGTGTGAAGCCTGGCTCCCATTTTCTTCAAGATGTTTACTTATCACATGTTCTCTGTAAGTGACCAACTTGCTGCCCTCATCTTTCCTGGGCTCCGACACCCTGTACCCACAGTTCCCGGACGTGGGGGGGCGCTGCCTTGCTGGACCTCCACTTGGTGACTTTCAAACCAAGTCATGCAGGAAGGAAAGCTGGAATGAAACAGAAAAGGCTTCTTCACAAATTAAATTCCATTCTTTTGATTATTTTAACTTATTTCACTTTAATTAGAAATTACGTATGTTCTTCACACTACCGAGCACCTGCTGTGTGCCAGATACTGTGTGCACTTTAGAGGCATCAGCTCATCTAATCCTTGTAACAATTCTCTGAGGTACATGATATTGCTCTTTTGTTCATTTTACAAAGGAGATGATGGAGGCTTGGAGAGTTTCATGGTGGGAGGCACTGCTAGGAGAGAATCTAGTGTGTGGCACCCCAAAGGTCACTGTCAATATTAATGTGTGAAAGGTTAAGTATTTTCAATCTATAACACCTTCTAGGTATGTCGTGAAACACATTTTTTAAAAATCTCTATTCTTTGAGTTTATATTCTGGTATCAATTAAAAAAAAAAGAGCTTACGATCGTCTCAAGATAACAGAGCTCCTGACTGGCCGCGCGTCCCCGCCAGCCGAGCGTCCCCGCTGCGCCTCCCGCCAAGGTTTCAACAGACTTCACCAAAATGCCGTCTCAAATGGAACACGCCATGGAAACCATGATGTTCACATTTCACAAATTTGCAGGTGATAAAGGTTACTTAACAAAAGAAGACCTCAGAGTACTCATGGAAAAGGAGTTCCCTGGATTTTTGGAAAATCAAAAAGACCCTCTGGCTGTGGACAAAATAATGAAGGACCTGGACCAGTGTCGAGATGGCAAAGTGGGCTTCCAGAGCTGCTTCTCGCTAATCGCTGGGCTCACCATCGCATGCAATGACTATTTTGTAGTACACATGAAGCAGAAGGGGAAGAAGTAGGCAGCATTGAGTAATTACTCCCACCCTGATAAGAATTCTCATAAAGGGTCACTTAAGGAATCTGCCCCACAGCTTCCCCTGTATAAGGATTTCTGAGCAGATGGGACCCATAGAAAATGTGCAAATAAAATCCAACTCCATTTTGAGAAGCAGAGAAAGAAAAGTCAATTAAAGCCAGATAAGCTTTTGATTTTTATATTGCTTGCATCATCTTGCTCTCAATAAACAAACTCCTTTTTTAGTTCTGAACTGCAGACAGAATGCTTATTCCTTCTTCAGAAATGCTTTTTCCTACATGTCCTTGAGCATCTGGCATGAGGCAGAGCTCTTTCCACAGAATCTGCAAGGTGAGAAAGCATTCTCCACTCAGGCTTGCAGTCTGACTTCTCAGATTGACCTGCCTTGTAGCTGTGTCTAGCTGAAGGACAAAACCTTCAAGGATTAAAAGAGCGCACTTCAGGAATATATTCCAACTTTATAATTTCTGAGCATAGTCCTGCCCAGTTAAATCAGTGCCTTTCCAACCAGCACCCTGTATGCCTGAAATATCTTTAGTCCATTTTTCATAGCAACGTTTCAGCAAACTAGGGTAAAAATAAGTCCATAAGACAACTAATTAAAATCAGAGACAAGTGTGATAACTCAGGAACAATACCGCATTAACATTTTTTGAGTTGTCATGAGATGCCATGATTGTATTGTGATGTCAAGAATTAACGTGGCCATGATATATAATAGGTGTTTTGTTGAAATTGATATGCCAGTGCTTATGTCTTGATAAAAAGCAAAGTGTTTCTCCTAATCCTTTCTGTGTCTGTTACAAGCTTCAGCAGAGGTGCATTCCATAGGTATTATTAAACAGCTATACTTATTAATAATATAATATTCTTTATGGAAAGATGAGGTATGAATTGGCACCTGAAACTGTACCAATTAAAGAGTTCAATTGACATAATTCTGGGAAAAAGTTCAATGTAAGGTCATCCACTGTCACCAGGAAAAGCATGTAAAAGGGAACAGGATAGTCCAAAACTATCTTTGGTGAAAGGATATCTGTAATAAAATCAAGGTCAAAGGTCAAAAAAAAAAAAAAAGATAACAGAGCTCCGTTTGGAGTGCAGTCATTTAATGAAGTCTCTGGAAATCACCAATGCCTAGCATGGTGCCTGCACATAGCAGGTATTCAGGCAATAGTCTTTGCCTGGGTGGATGAACTATCTTTACGTCTACGAAGCACGCAGTGATAATGAGGCAGAAACAGTGTTCACCAAAACAGGGCCTCTTTTCCTTTGAGGACCTCTAGAAAGCCACCCTTTCCTGCCTCCTTGGAATCTCGTGACCTGTTCTGGTGAAAGCAATGTGAGCAGAAGTGACTGGTGAAAAGCCCTTGGGGTTTGCCCTGGTCACTCTCATCTTGCAGAGGCCAAGCTCCAGATGTGGCAGCTTCAGGGTGGGAAAGGTTCAGGTACCCAGTCTCTCTCCCCTTTGCCCCTCAACTGCTTTGCTGACCCACAGGAGATCTTTTGTGAGAAATGAAGTTTTGAAGCCATTGAAATTTTTCTGCAGCATAACCTACCCTATCCTGACTTATAACTCTCTTTCCTAGTCTCAGAGTTACAAATTAAAAAAAATTTTTTAAATCTATTTTTAATTGAAGGATAATTGCTTTCCAATGGTGTGTTGGTTTCTGCCACGTAACAATGTGATTCAGCCATAACTGTACGTACATTTCCTCCATCTCAAGCCTCCCTCTCACCTCTCCAGCAGAGATACAATTTAAATAGTAAAAAATATTGTATCCCCAACAAATAGTTCAAACACAATTGAGGTGTCAGTGTAAGCAAATGCTAGTTGTGAGATATAGTAGTAGAGACACTGTTACAAGGATATTCAAGTGAAAAGGAAGCATTGAGGAACAAAGAAACGTTGGCTAAAAAAAAAAGAGCACCCAAATTCTTGAAATTCAAGGTGTACCAACAGAGCTGCTTGCCTTGAATCTTCTGTGAATCATTTCTGAGTGACTTCAGATCTAATTTCCTTTATTCCTACAGTACCAATTCTCTGCATCACATGTCCTCTTTAAAGAAAATACTGATTTTGTTCATAGTTTTATTTTTGTTGTTGCTGTTTTAAGTTCTAACGTCTCTTCCACTGAAAGGAAGGTAAGAAGTACGACGTTTGTCCAGCAACCAGGTAGCTTAGGACTTCCACATCAAAGATATTTTTCCAGTTATGCTAATACCAAGAGTTGTCCCAACACTGAAATAGTATTTAAGGCTGAGTTAGGAAGGCTATTTTCTTCATCTAATGTTCTTTTAAACATTATTCATATAAAAATTATTATAACAATTTTATGTGTAAAAGTAGAGAGAATAACAAATCCTCATAAAACTGTCATTTTGATTTTATAATTAACATTTTGTCATACTTGCTTTATTTTTTCCTTTTGCTAAAGTAGTTTGAAACTAGTCTCCCCCCCAGAAAAAAAGAAAACTTTTTTGTTCCCCTAATATTTCACCCTGAAATACTTCACTGCACATTTCTTAAAAATGAGGATGCTTTCTTACATGACCATAATGTTACCCAACAATAAACCCCTTCATATTATCCAACAGCCAGCCCAAATTCAAATGATCCCAAATGTACCCAAGCTATATTTTGATATTTCATTTTACATTTAGTTTGACTTGTGGTCTAAACTGTGTCACATATTATATTTGATTGTTCAGTTTCTAATCTCTGCTCATCAACTTACTTTCCTTAAAAATCCATCTTTGGACTTGCCTAGTGGTCCAGTGGGTAGGGCTCCCAGCTTCCACTGTGGAGGGGTGGGTTTGATCTCTGGCTGGGGAACTAAGATCCCACATGCTGAGTAGTGTAGCCAGAAAAAGAAAGTTATCTTGATTTGTTTCCTTTTACTTTTCTTCTATTTTTAAAATTCTACTTTATTTATTTTTTTGGTGGGGGAAGTTTGAGCAAGACAGTATTCTCATCTTGAGTGTGGGGCAATCTAATTCCTTGTTTATGTATCTCAATATCCCTGGTCTTTATATATGTATCAGTTCAGTCAGCTCAGTCGCTCAGTAGCGTCGGACTCTTTACGACCCCATGAATTGCAGCACGCCAGGCCTCCCTGTCCATCACCAACTCCCGGAGTTCACTCAAACTCACATCCATCGAGTCGATGATGCCATCCAACCATCTCAGCCTCTGTCGTCCCCTTCTCCTCCTGCCCCCAATCCCTCCCAGCATCAGAGTCTTTTCCAATGAGTCAACTCTTCGCATGTTATATATATATATATATATATATATATATATATATATGTGTGTGTGTGTGTGTGTGTGTGTGTGTGTGTGTGTGTTTTGAATGTTATATATATATATATAAATGTGTGAGTGTGTGTGTATGTTAGCCAAACACTATTTTTCTAAAGTATATCTTTGAAAATAGCTACTAAGGAGCTAGAGATTAAAAGCAAAACTTTGGGGATGTATTACTTAGTTTTATATTTTTCATGTTTGCAAAATTCATCTGAGTCAGAAAAAGAAGCTCTTTTATCATAAATATTTAATTGTAAGGGCCCTCTCTCAGAATTAAGACTTTTCTCATTCATTCCTCAAAGAAGTTTTCTTGTTAAAAAAAAAGAGAGAGAGAAAATCGTATTGTTTGTTTTTAGCACTTTCTAGAGGCAATGTGATACAATAGTAGGAAGGAAAAATATTGGCAGAGATTTAGAATTAGAAGACTGAGGTTTGGTTCTACCTTTAAGATGAACTAATGATTTGAATAAGTACTATAAGTTGCCTGAGCCATGGTTAATTCATAAGAAAGTTTGTCTTGGTTGATAGACAATATATACAGGTAACATTATATAATTTTACAATAAAATGTGACTGAAAACAACAAAGCCTTTTGTCCCTCTGACAAATATCCCAGGTCTTAGGCTTCCCAGTGAGGACTGTCTTCAAAGCAGGCCCTTTGCAGCCATGAACTATTTCCCCCGATGCTGCCACACCACAAACATTTCTGTAACTATTTGCAGAATCAGTTTACAAGCCGCACAATAACTCTGCTATAAGTGCTTCTAGCACAATAAACACTACTTCCTGAGACACCGGTAAGTGGGCCAAGAAGTGACAGTTAGAACCAGACATGAAACAATTGACTGGTTCAAAATCAGGAAAGGAGCACATCAAGGTTGTATACTGTCACCCTGCTTATTTAACTTATATGCAGAGTACTTCATGTGAAATGCTGGGCTGGATGAATCCCAAGCTGGAGTCAAGATTGCTGAGAGAAATATCAACAACCTCGGATATGCAGATGACACCACCCTAATGGCAGAAAGTGAAGAGGAACTAAAGAGGAACCTCATCTCTTGATGAGAATGAAAGGAGAGTGAACAAGCTGCCTTGAATCTCAACATTTAAAAAACTGGGGTCATGGCATCTGGGTGCATCTCCTCATGGCAAATAGGAAGGAAAAAAGGGGAAGCAACGACAGACTTTATTTTCTTGGGCTCTGAAATCATTGCAGATGGTGACTGCAGCCATGAAATGAAAAGATGTTTGCTCCTTGGAAGAAAAGCTATGGCGAACCTAGATAGCATATTACAAAGCAGAGACATTACCTTGCTGACAAAGGTCCATGTAGTCAAAGATATGGTTTTTCCTGTAGTCATGTATGGATGTGAGAGTTGGACCATAGAGAAGGCTGAGCGTCGAAGAATTGATGCTTTTAAATTGTGGTGCTGGAGAAGACTCCTGAGAATCCTTGGACAGCAAGGAGATCAAACCAGTCAATCCTAAAGGAAATCAACACTGAATATTCATTGAAGGGACTGATGCTGAAGCTGAAGCTCCAATACTTTGGCCACCTGATGCGAAGAGCTGACTCACTGGAAAAGATCTGGGAAAGATTGTGGGCGGCAGAGGATGAGATGGTTGGATGGCATCACCGACTCAATGGACATGAATTTGAGCAAACTTCAGGAGATAGTGAAGGACAGGGAGCCTGGTGTGCTGCAGTCCATGGGGTTGCAAAGAGTTGGATACCACTTAGTGAATGAATGATGACAAAAAGCTAACGGCCGTATTTTCTCTTTTATTTAGTGAATATTAATTGCAGATTTGCTGCTTACACAAAGAGCTCACCTGGGTGCTGGAGTTGCCAAGGAAGGGTGGGGACTAAGGTGAATAAAAGTTCCTGCCTGTTAAGTAACCAGCCATCTGGTTGTGGGGTCTGGGGGAGATGCAAGCACAAAACGATCAAAAGGAGTAAATGAAAACTTTAGGGAATGGAATTATCTCCACAACAGCATTAATATCCCCAAAGCCAAGATCCATGGGTTTGAGAAATGGACCTCTTTGGTGTATGGAGACCATAACTTATATTTTGAGACTGATAAAGCAACTCTTTGATATTAATCAAAAGTGATTCCAGTGTCATCAGTTTAGCACTGGGTGGAGACATGAACAACAGCTAGAAGTTAAAACTTCAAGAGCATCATTTTGACAAGGTTGAAACCAAAGCAAACACATTTCACACTCAACTGTTGTTGTTCAGTTGCTGAGTCTGACGCTTTGCCACCCCATGGACTGCAGCACGCCAGGCTTCCCTGTCCTTCACCATCTCCCAGAGTTTGCTCAGACTCATTTCCGTTGAGTCGGTGATGCCGTCCAACCATCTCATCCTCTGTCACCTCCTTTTCCTCTTGCCCTCACCCTTTCCCAGCATCAGGGTCTTTTCAAATGAGTGAGCCCTTCACATCAGGTGGCCAAAGTACTGGAGTTTCAGCTTCAGCATCAGTCCTTCCAATGAATATTCAGGACTGATTTCCTTTAGGATGGACTGGTTGGATTGCCTTGCAGTCCAAGGGACTCTCAAGAGTCTTCTCCAACACCACAGTTCAAAAGCATCAATTCTTTGGCCCTCAGCTTTCTTTATAGTCCAACTCTCACATCCATACATGACCACTGGAAAAACCATAGCTTTGACTAGACAGACCTTTGTTGACAAAGTAATGTCTCTGCTTTTCAATATGCTGTCTAGGTTGGTCATAACTTTCCTTCCAAGGAGTAAGCGTCTTTTAATTTCATGACTGCAATCACCGTCTACAATGATTTTAGAGCCCAGAAAAATAAAGTCAGCCACTGTTTCCACTGTTTTTCCCCATCTATTTGCCAAGAAGTGATGGGACTAGATGCCATGATCTTAGTTTTCTGAATGTTGAGCTTTAAGCCAACTTTTTCACTCTCCACTTTCACTTTAATCAAGAGACTCTTTCCTTCTTCTTCACTTTCTGCCATAAGGGTGGTGTCATCTGCATATCTGAGGTTATTGATATTTCTCCCAGCAATTTTGATTCTAGCTTGTGCTTCCTCCAGCCCAGCATTTCTCATGATGTACTCTGCATATAAGTTAAATAAGCAGGGTAACAATATACAGCCTTGATGTTCTCCTTTCCCTATTTGGAACCAGGCTGTGGTTCCATGTCCAGTTCTAACTGTTGCTTCCTGACCTGCATACAGGCTTCTCAAGAGGCAGGTCAGGTGGTCTGGTATTCCCATCTCTTTCAGAATTGTCCACAGTTTATTGTGATCCACACAGTCAAAGGCTTTGGCATAGTTAATAAAGCAGAAATAGATGTTTTTCTGGAACTCTCTTGAGTTTTTGATGACCCAGCAGATGTTGGCAATTTGACCTCTGGTTCCTCTGTCTTTTCTAAAACCAGCTTGAACATCTGGAAGTTCACGGTTCACGTATTGCTGAAGCCTGGCTTGGAAAATTTTGAGCATTACTTTACTAGCGTGTGAGATGAGTATAGTTATGTGGTAGTTTGAGCATTCTTTGGCATTGCCTTTCTTTGGGATTGGAATGAAAACTGACCTTTTCCAGTCCCGTGGCCACTGTTGAGTTTTCCAAATTTGCTGGCATATTGAGTGCAGCCCTTTCACAGCATTATCTTTTAGGATTTGAAATAGCTCAACTGGAATTCTATCATTTCCACTAGTTTTGTTCGTAGTGATGCTTTCTAAGGCCCATTTGACTTCACATTCCAGGATGTCTGGCTCTAGGTGAGTGATCACACCATCATGATTATCTGGGTCCTGTGTCAGTAATAATTTTTTTAAAAAATTAGTAAATGCTCTTTTATGAATCAGGGACACTGAAGGGTTAATATTTAACCCAAATGAAATAACCTAGTTTCGGTTTTTTCGGTGGTGCTAGATATTTGCTGGTTTGTTTTTTCCTAAACCTTCTGTTAAATGATTCCTTCACAGTCATCTCAATAAATATCTTTTATGTTGACTAGAAATTTCTTTAAGTAGTTACTTAATGATGTTACTTGGTGCTGACTCCAAGCTAAGAAATGAGTAAGAGAAAAGCCATCACTACCTTATGCAATGCAGGAGCTTGTCCTGCTGGTCACATCAAGTGCTCCCCTCAAGTGGGTTAATTAGTGATGGTTGTGGACTCATGCCCAGCTTGTCACCTTACTGATGTATCACCACAGTTTGTGCCAAGAGGAGAGGTGTTAAGTTGCCAAGTGTTGGAGAAATATTTTTTGAGGAAGACCAGCACAGCTTTTCAAAAGCGTTAGTAAGCATAATCATGATTCTCATTTATTTCCTCAAAAAGTTATTGAAAACCTACCAGGGACCAGGCCTAAGGGCTACGGTTTATGGTTATTTCAGGCATTTTCAGTCAATCCAAACAGGAGACGGACTGCACGGTCCCAGAGTGGACCAGCTGACATTCAAAGACAGAGGCTAAATTTATTCTCTGCTTCACGACTGGGGAAACTAATTACCATTGTGTGTATTAAGACTCATTTCTTCTCTGTAGAACAGACACTGGTCCTCTGAGATCCCAGTGTGTCCCTGGAATCTCCTCCCATGACCACACTCACCCCTGCTTTTCTTCTGTTGCCCTGCTTAGGCTCAGAAGAGAGAACCGGGATAAGGGGAGAAGCCAGTGTTTCGCACTCCTGGGTAAACGGCAACAGAGGAGGAAGTCTGCTGGACGTGACTCCTGGGCCCCGACCCTCCGGGTCAACTGCACAACGAGCAGACTTACATGAACGAAATCCAAGAAACCACCTGGGCGACTTTACTCTGACTCTTCCTTTATTGGCCGTGCTCTGCTTGTTTCAAATTTCCCTTTCTTTCTCCATCAGCCACCCTTTTACAATGGCCGTTAAGACACTTTGCTAAATTAGGTGGTTTGATTTTAATTTAGCAGGTTTTGGAAAGCACTGCTGTGTTAGAGACTGCTGGTTTTCCCCATACCTGTTTTTTTCTCCTTGGTAATAGAACTCCTAGGGGAAACCCAGAGTCATGACTACACTTCCCAGCACCCCTTGCAGCTCCCTGTGGCCCTGAGACTAAGTCCCGGTCAATGGGAAATAAGTGGCAGGTTTGTGCAGCAACTTTTGGGAGGATCTCAACGGGAGAGAGCATCCCTTCCTCCCGGCCCTCATGCCTCTGCTGGTGGGAATGTGGAACACTGGCAAGATGCTAAAACTCAAGCACCAGCTGGGACCAGATGTTGATGCTGGTGAAGCAATAAGATTAAAAGAGCCTGGGGTCCTACCAGTAATGGAGCTCCTCTAGCGACTCTACCGTAACTGACCTGAGGGCCAAATAAGGTCTCTCTTATTCCAGCATTTGCCATTTTGGGTTTTCTGTTACTCAGACCTAAGCCCAACTGATACATGCGGTGTAACTGGATTTAAGTTAAAATAGCAGATAACGTTGTTTGAATACTTAGTCTGTTCCAGGTAGGGTTTTAAGAGTTTTAGGTTTATTAACTCATTTAATACAACAACCCTGTAAGAAGTACTATTATTGGATGGCATCACGGACTCAATGGACGTGAGTCTGAAGCAAGCTCCAGGAGATGGTGAAGGACAGGGAAGCCTGGTGTGCTGCAGTCCATGGGGTCGCAAAGAGTCAGACACAACTGAGCAACTGCACAACAATATAAGTACTATTTTTATTCTCATCCTATGGATGAGAGAACACTGTGAGGCTAAGTTACTTGCTCTGGGTCACACAGCTAGTGAATGGCAATGTTAGAACTTGAACCCAGGCAGTATGACTCCCAAGCATGTTCAATCTCATTTTCTACAACAGAAGTTGGTGAACTTGAGCCTGTGGTCAAATCCAGCCTGATATCTCATTATAAATACATTTATTAATTAGAACACAGACACGCACATCATGCACACACACACACACACACACACACACGGTTGTACTGTTGATATCTATTGGGTTGGCCAAACAGTTTATTCAGGTTTTTCCATAAGATCGTATCTATCTATCTCTATGTTTCTATCTGTATAATGTTATACATTAACATAAACCCCCAATAACAGATATTTGTGATCCCTTGAAGGCAGGAGTTGATGACTGTGATGTCTAAATATTATGGTCCTGAGATGTTGCTACCAAAACACTCTGAACTCTAGGGTCTATAGCTGTATTTAGTCAAAACAAACAAACAAATTAATTAAAATAAGATGCTCAGTCAAATTTGAATTTCAAACAAACATACTTTTTCTTTTAGTATAAGTGTTTTGCTTCTCTCACAACGATTGCATGAAGCATACTTATACTAAGAAAGTTATTTGCCATTGACCTGAAATTTAAGTGTACCTGGGAGTCCTGGCAAATTTAACTGCCAGCTCCACGGTCCCCATTCAGTGCTGCCAAGGAGGACAGAATTCTGGGGAAACTGGCATCCAGTTGGATGTTCACAATCCTGTTCCTGGGAGGAAGAAGCACACCCAGCTGGGAGGCCAAGTTCATGAGCCACCCAGAGAGTCACCAGCTGGACATTAGTAAATAAAATATTCCTTTTGAGAGCTCCTATGAAAATAGTATTTAGCCTTATCAGAAGCTTTATATAGGAGTGCACTCTATAATTACTCATTTGTTAATTGACACAACATCCTGTTGTAGTTGGTAGATAATGCTGCTGTCCTCATTTTGCAATGAAGTCAGCAGGGGTAGAGGAGGAGGTGGCTGACTCACAGGGTAGCCCAGCCAGGCGGGAGAGGCCAGGCAGGGAGCTCAGGCGGGGGCCTGCAGTCCCGAGCTGTGGGTTCTCAGGTGGGGTCGCCCAGGGCCGGCCCTAGCGACAGGAAAGCCCCCCAAAAATCAGAGAAGAGTAAGAAAATAGATGCTCTGAAACCCGTGAAAATGCCACATTCTAAACAGCCCTATTGTTGTTAAATAAAACAGACCAGAACAAAAAAAATATAGAAAGAGAACTGTCCAAGGCAGATTTTTTTTCCCCTAGAGGAGGAATAGTCTGCTGACCCTTTGTTTCTCCCCAAGCAACGGTGAATTCTCTTCTCAGTGCCTGGAAAAAAGACCATAAGAGAAGCAAAATTGTCCCACCTGTAAAACCTATGGGCATTAACTGAGTACCTCCTATATTGGGCAGTTTCATATTTGACTGAATCTTTGCAACAAGTCTGCATTTCCCCACTTTATGGATGTGTTATTCACTCAATCATGTCCACCTCTTTGCAATCCCACGGACAGTAGCCTACCAGACTCCTCTATCCATGAAATTCTCCAAGCAAGAATACTGGAATGGGGAGTCATTCCTTTCTCCAGGGGATCTTCCGGACCCAGGGATCAAACCCAGGTCTCCTGCATTGCAGGCAGATTCTTTACCATCTGAGCCACCAGGAGAGCCCACTTTATGGATGGGAAGGTTTAGGTTCAGAGAGCCCAAGAGCCTTTAGAGACACACACTGCTGTGAAGTAGAGGGGCTGAGATTCAAGCCTAGGTCTTGCCTGACTGGAGCGCATGTACCATTTTCTGCGTAGATCTTTCCACCCAGATACGGGAAAAAAAAATCAGCATTTTTTTCTGACCCACCCAAATCTAATTAAATTGTCTTTTCTAATACTGTTTAAATTACCTTTTGCCTGTTTGTCTCATGAATTCTAAAGCAATCGTAGGACAAGGGCCAGGCACAGCCACTCAGAGAGTTGTTCCAAGGCTCCAGGCTCTGTAATAATGCTCCCCCAAACACTATCCTGGCAGGTCTCCCCCACAAAATCAGCAAACAGAAGTAAGGGATTTTCCTGATATAAGGACCAAAGGTGGGACTAGAACATATCTTTCAACTCTTGCCATGTCCTTGCAAAAGGCTGAGAAAATTACAGTAATCATTCCTAATCTGCAACTTGATTAATGCCATTTTTCTTTATATGTTTTCTATGTCCTGTCCCACGACAGCTGGGGAGAAGACTCCCTGCAAATTCCCTTATAAGGGCTCTTTTGTTCTAGAGACTCTAGGTGTGATGTGGAATCCCCCCACCATTCTCCTCTGACCCACCCACCCAGCCTCCTTCCCTCCCTTCCCTTTAGGAACCTGCCCATTCAGGCCAGACAGGTGGTGTTCCTGCCCCGCAGGATGCCCACCTGACCACCTCCACACTATAGGGTAAGGGAGTTAGAGAAGGCGAGGTTCGGAAAAAGAACGAGACCAGCACTTTACAGGAACAGATCACCTTTCATGAGGCGAGAAGGGGTAGCAGTCAGATCAGTGTGCTGCTATACTTACCCAAGAGTAAGTATATATAGGCATATATGTGGAAATCTACTGTCTTAGGGGGCCTGTTCTTCTCCAAGGTTGTTCTGGTTAGTTATCTCTTAAACGGGTGGGGCAAGGAATTCTGGAGATCTGGCCAGAGGCTGGGGGCTAGGCATAATCAACCTTAAAGTCCATTTTTTTTCTTTGGGTGAGAGAGTTCTTTGTTTTGCATAGAATGGTGGGGAGGACCTGGAGGGGAGTTTTAACTCCAGGTTATTTTGAACTGTGTAACCTTCCTTCACGCACTCCCACCCTGCTGGTTCCTCCCAGGTGCTGGTACAGGGCAGTGGATGTGGCTTGAAGCCAGATTGCTTTTGTATTGCTTGGACCTGGATTCCAGCTTTATTTACCACTGCACAACTGTGTGACTTTGGGAAAGACACTACATCTGGAGAGTCCATTTTCTAATTCTAATTAATAGACCTCCGAACTGGGGGGTGAAACACGAGTGTGATCCCGACAGCTGGGTCCATCAGCACCTCCTCGGCTCCTAACCACTCTTGAGCCGGCCTTGGGAGCCCCTACTTCCGGAGGAGACACGGCATCGGCCCCCGAGTGCAGACTCAGAGGGGAGCGGGCCCAAGCCTCAGGACATTGGCCTGGCCCAGAGGAAGGAAGAACGGGGCCAGGGAAAGCCCACTCTGGGTCCTGAGTTTTAAAAATGTCCAAGGTGCTGCATGAAGACACGGAGAGAAAGGCCCACCACAGGAAAGGCTGTGTGACAAGGAAGGCTGGGATGGGAGGGGTATATCTAAAGGGCAAGAAGCACCAGAGGCTGGGAGAGCGACACGGGCCTCTAGAGAGGCCCAACTCTGCCGCTACCCCGGCTTCAGCCTTCCGGCCTCCAGAACCACGCAAGAATACATTGCTGCTGCTGTAAAGCCTGTAGTTTGGATCCCGTGCTGCAGAAACTCCAAGGCACCAATACAGGTGCTGAACTGGGCTTCCCAGTTGGCCCAGGGGTAAAGAATCCACCAGGAGATGCAAGAGACGGGGGTTTGATCCCCCGACCTGGAAGATCCCCTGGAGAAGGGAATGGCAACCCATTCCAGCATTCTTGCCTACAGAATCCTGTTGACAGAGGAGCCTGGTGGGCTACTGTCTATGGGTCACAAGGAGTTGGATATAACTGAGCAGCATACACCAATAGTATCACTTTATCTGTGGGGGTACACTTAGGGAAATACTGGCTGACATCAAAGAGTGGTCCCTAGAGACCCGCGGGCAGTCTGCTTCTCTGGATGCGTCCTGGGCTGCTTCCTCCACGTGAACCCCTCAGAGTGACCCAGCTCACTGACTCCTCTCTCTTGCCCACTTACCCTACCTCCGTCCCTCTCTAAACTTCAAACATCTGCCTACAGTGCGGTAGACCCAGGTTTAATCCCTGGGTTGGGAAGATCTCCTGGAGAAGGGAATGGCAACCCACTCCAGTACTCTTGCCTGGAAAATTCCATGGATGGAGGAGCCTGGCAGGCTACAGTCCGTGGGGTCGCAAAGAGTCGGACACGACTGAGCGACTTCACTTTCACTTTCTTTTAATCTTGGTCATAGGCAGGGCAGTGTAGCCAACTCTTCTTAGCCCCCAGTCCTCAGAGTTACTTGAGTGACTTATCAGAAGAATAAAAGCTGTTTTTAAGGAAATACATGAAGACTCACACAGATAATCCTCTGTTAACAGCTGCTTACAAAAATACATGTTGTTGAATGATTACAACATGTAAATTACAAACAGCAAGTAGGGATTAGCTTCATTTACATCTGGGGAAACTGAGGCTCCAGCAGGTTAAACAACTTGCCCAAGACAGATCTGAGGTTTAAACTGAAACTGTCTGACGGGCTACGGTCCATAGGGTCACAAAGGGTCGGACACAGCTGAGCGACTGAACACAACAACAACAATATGACTTCCAAGCCCTTCCTTTTAAGCACATAACTAAGTTGGTTTCAACAGATGTAGCCTTGTAAACATTTGGAGGGGCTTGCCAAATTTTCCCTATTTTTTCTATAATATTAGTATTTTATAGACGCTTGCTGCTATAAGTGAATATAAGAAACTCATAACGGTGATCTGCAGCTCAGTTATTCTTAATACTTTATTTTCTCATTTAATAGTGAAAGTAATAATTATTATTTTGTCCTGAGCCTACAAACCCGCATAACAATTCTGTCTGCTGATGGTTCCTTGAATAATCAGTTACAGGAGTTGTTATACCTTCGCTTTTGTAAAGGACAGTCTTTTTCTTTTTCCTGAAGTTCAAACATAGGAGTTTTCACAAATTTTCTTTTAAATCCTTACAATAATAATTTACTTTCAAGTGAAAATTTTGTGTAACCTGAGATTTTTTAGCCAAATAAAATAATAAAGCACTGATTAAAATATATACATATTTTCTGCCAAATGGTATGCCCATTTGTGTGCTGTGCTAAGTTACTTCAGTCGTGTCCGACTCTGTGCAACCCTATGGACTGTAGCCCGCCAGGCTCCTGTGTCCATGGGATTCTCCAGCAAGAATACTGGAGTGGGTTTCCATGCCCTCCTCCAGGGAATCTTCTGACCCAGGGGTCAAACCCGCATCTCTTAGGTTTAACTTGCATTGGCAGCTGGGTTCTTTACCACTAGCGCCACTTGGGATACCCAATTACTAAACTAAACGAAACTTGGGTGAGGGAAATTCCTGTTTTACTCAAGTGACAAACTTAGAGCTAATGTTATTAAGATGCCCTCAATCTGCTGACTGCCTCCAAGGCTCGTACACCGTAAATCTCTTGTCTTCTTCTTGCTCTCGGGAACTTTAATCACAGACCTTCCTTGATGCACTCACAGACACAAACTGTACTGACCAGAGCCCACTCAGCCTTCTTTAGACTCGCATCCTGCCTGACAGGGTAAATCAAGGATCACAAGGCCATGGATAGAGTCCATGAGCAAAGTTTCTGCATAAAAATGCAGCAGACAGTTGCATGTTCCTAGGGATGTAATTTGGGTTTCCCTTGTGGCTCAGCTGGTAAAGAATCGGCCTGCCATGCGGGAGACCTGGGTTGCATCCCTGGGTTGGGAAGATCCCCTGGAGAAGGGAAAGGCTACCCACTCCAGTATTCTGGCCTGGAGAATTCCATGGACTTTATAGTCCACGGGGTCTCAAAAAGTCAGACAGGACTGAGTGACTTTCACGCAATTTGCAAGATGGAAAGGCAGGGGCCCGTGGTCAAAAATGTTAAGTATTTCAAGACAGTGACAGCAGAGCCTTCAACCAAGCCCTGGACCCTTCCGAGCACATGCTTGTGCCACTGCACAGACCCCATGCCTAGAAGCTGGCCCTGCCCTGGGGGTCATCCTTCCAGCTTTCAGACTCCTCCTTCTGCAACCACTCTGGGGCCCTCACCACCATTCATTCAGTCACCAAGTTCCACTGGTCCTGTCACCTAGATCCTTGCAAACACACCCACGTTCCCATCTCCCTCTCCAGACGTCTCTCCCCTCCAGTTCCTCCCTTCTGAAGCGGCCTCCCCCACCGCCCCCCAACCTGCTCTCTGCTGCCCTCCCAGCTCATGGCATGGGGCTTGTCCTGCTCCCGTGGACCAGCCTGGGGCAGCTTCTCATGGCTTTTGGTGGAAGCCCGCAGACCAGAACAGGGACCTCCAGACCACGCCCTTTCTGTGCCCTGCACCCTTCCCCAGCATCCTTGGCTCCTGCCTCGCCCTCCCTGACCCCGCCTATTTTCATCACCTGACCCTCTCTCTGCTGCCCTTCAAAGAGGATGCTCCCACCTCCACGCCTTCCCCCGGGACGCTGCTTCTGCTTCCTTCCTGTGTCTCCACCTGCCTCACTTGTAGCCATCAGCAGGCTTTGGCTTAGGTATCACATCCTCCCCACTCCAGTATTCTTGCCTGGAGAATCCCATGGACGGAGGAGCCTGGCGGGCTACAGTCCATGGGGTCGCAAAGAGTCGGACACGGCTGAAGTGACAGCATGGATGCACATAACTTCCTTAGGAGGCTTTCCCTGCCTCTCAGACAAGCATAGGTCCCCTGGCGAGCCACTCACCCAGCACGCTCTCTGTCAGGCAGTGTAACCCATTACACCTGCTGAGTGCATTTTTGTCCGTGAAGGTGGGGTCCTCCCTGGCCTTGTTCCCAGGGTACCTGCACCGTGGTAGAAACTTTACAGGTGTTTGTTGGTGGATGGGTTGGTTGAGTCAAGGCTCTCACAGATTCAGTATCCTGGAGGAGGAAGACAGTGTACTGTCATTTAGTCATGAGGGAAACGGGCTTGCCATTGCTGCTACTGTGTAAAAGCAGTGGGGTGGAGAGTGTTCTGAGAGCGGGTGGCTCTGCTGAGTGACAGTGTGACCCGTCCGAACAAGCCCTGCTAATTGAAGATGCCCACTGTTTGTGTTCAGTGTGTTTTCAAAGGTAGCTTTCTGGGATTATGTGTGACTGTGGTTTTTTTTTTTTTTTAATTCCCCTCTATTTTTCTAGTTAGTGACAATATGCATGTATTATCAATACTTTGACAATCGTGATGAATCACCCCTCCCTAGCAAATTTTGCTTAAAAAAAAAAAAGTACCAGGCAAGAGGAATTTCCTTTGGGGGTTCATTTTCTTTGCAAATATGCTTCCTCTGGCTGGAAAGAGGAAACGTCCTTCCTCCTCTGCTCCACACACCACCAAAGAAATAGTCTGAAGAGGAAGTTAGCGCTAGTGTCAATGCTGCCAAGTAATAATCTTTTAACACGTGCATGCATGCTAAGTCATTTCAGTCGTGTCTGACTCTTTGCGACCCTATGGACTGTAGCCCACCAGGCTCCTCTGTCCATGGGATCTGCCAGGCAAGAATACAGGAGTGGGTTGCTGTGCCCTCCTCCAGGGAATCTTCCTGACCCAGGGACTGAGCCCATGTCTCTTATGTCTCCTGCATTGGCAGGCAGGTTCTTTACTTGGGAGGCCCGATATTCTTTTAACAAAGTTATCTAAAAGGAAGAAAGCAAACACAGCCATAAAGCTGGACCCTGAGCAGTGCTGATCCCCAGGGATGGTGTTTACTGCTTCTGAGGTTCTAAACTGAGAGAAAATTGAAGGCAGTCTCCTTCCAGTCCAAGGTCATGGCTGTATAAGCAATGGTTAATAGCCTTGCTGATAGTTGTCCTCAAACACAAACCCCCTGTCCTGTTATGTTTGTCTTCTGCTCTATAGATAAGAAAAGGAATATATATTTTAAAAAGTCTATGGAGTTGATTAGGCAGGGATCAGAAAGTCTAGGAACGCTTAAGGATTAGGTGCACATGGGGCAGGTCAGAGCGGCACCTGATGGGCTGACCCAGGACTAAGGAGTTATCTGACCCTGGCATTAAAGCTGAGGTGGTCTGGACCAAGCAGGGTGAGTTGATCACCCTGCCTGCCACCTGATGGTCTGTGGTTCCAGCAGCATCTCTCCCAGGCCCAGCCCCCAGCATGATGTCCCCACTGTGAAGCCACACGGCTCAGCATTTCTCCCCAGTCTTCATCTGAGCATGGCCATTTCCCAGGGCCTTTTTGCGAATCAACTCTGGCCGGAAGTGGGCAACCCAGACCACAATTTGATCTGCAGCATGCCATTTACTCTTTACTTTCTAGAATGAAACCCCTTTAACTTTGTCTCAAAATGTTTTGTGATTAAAGAGAAAACAGGATCCTGGTGTGAACTGAGCTTCTGATACATTTGAGCTGTCAAAATCATTTCCTTTAAGTTGCGCTGAATGCAAATTTCAGTTCCTAAAACATCCGAATAATGCAACACATCTTAAGGGAAGGAGGTTTGGTTTATCTCTTTTCCTAAAATGATGACCCAGTAGGAAAATTGCTGAAAAACATTTTGGGGGTTCCTGCCCAACACAGAGCCATACTGGCTGCCAGGATGATTTTGCTTTTTCCGTTGCAGGGAGTGGAAGACAGGAAAGTTCGGCTAAGTTCTAAGTGAGGACTGTTCAAAAACAATTTGTGTGAAGCAACACTTCATACCTACTACCTCCAATGTTTCCAGGGTTCCAAGAGTAGATGACATTGTCATCCTGGTTCTAGTGAGAAAAATCTCAGACTTAAGCGGCCCGAGGACAGGCGTCCAGGCTTGGTTGTATCCAGAGTCAGCAGTATTCCCACTATTGCCAGGCCAAAGCTCCTCTTCCTGAGAGCGGAAAGCATGTTTTCTTCCCGTTTTCTAGCTCTCGTGCTAGATCACCCAATCAGAACTCGGAAGTTATGTTCAGTTCAGTTGCTCAGTCGTGTCCGACTCTTTGTGACCCCATGAATTGCGGCACACCAGGCCTCCCTGTCCGTCACCACCAGAGAGCTAAACACCACTGGCTGAGTATGAGAGTGTGTCAGGAACTGCTTTTTATTTCTCAAGAAAGATTCTATAAATATATCCATTCTTTAGAGAATTGTTTTCTGCAGACTGCAGAGAACTTTTACATTTGTTGGGAAGAGGAAGATGAACAGGAGCACTAATAACAGTAATAGCGATAATAATAAAAGTGCCTGTTACATAGGGCTTGTAACGCATCAGGTGCATTTACCTTAATTTTTTTTCTAACTTTTAAAACAATCCAATGAAGACACCGAGGCTCCACGAAGTGACAGAGCTGGGACTTTAATCCGAGAGTAACCCCAAAGTTCAAGTCTTCCCTGGTGACTCAGTGGTAAAGAATCCCACCTGCCAGTTCAGGAGATGTGGGTTCAATCCTTGGGTTGGGAAGATCCCCTTAAGAAGGAAATGGCAACACACTACAGTGTTCTTGCCTGGGGAATCCTATTGTCGGAGGATCCTGGTGGGCTACAGTCCATGGGGTGGCAAAGGAGCTGGACATGACTTAGCAACTCAACAGCAACAACCCCAAAGTTCACGTTTTTTGTGTTTATCACATTATCGATCTTTAGTTCAGTTCAGTTCAGTTGCTCAGTCATGTCCGACTCTGTGACCCAATGAATTGCAGCACACCAGGCCTCCCTGTCCATCACCAACTCCTGAAGTTCACTCAAACTCTCGTCCATCGAGCCAGTGATGCCATCCAGCCATCTCATCCTCTGTCATTAGTTTCCCTCATTTTACAGTTGAGGAAACTAAGATGCACTGAGGCTAAAAGACTTGCTGAGTTCACATCCTTAGAGGGAACAGGATCAGACCTCACACCTAAGTTGCCAGAAGCCTCTCCATAGGGAACTGAGTACCAGTGCCTGTGAGATGCTGCAAGGTTTTAGATGCAAATGTGCCTGGAGCCCAAAGCCCCATGGAAAGATGCGATTCTCAGGTAGGAGCTTGTTCCAGGTAGGCATCCTTTGGTTGTGTGGGACAAAAGTCCCCCAGAGTTAAACAAGCAGGAGAAATGCAAGCTTTCAGGAGTGTCACAGACAGGAATGGGCCTTGGGGAGGGGCCAGACACAATAAATCGGGGGAGAAATCGGGGCTTTCTCTCTGTTTTTTTGTAGACCAAAATCCTCTGCTCCTCAGTGCTAGGATGGGACAAGGTCCCTGGCTGCCTTTAGGTTTCTACATTTTTAAGTACAGCTAATGGGAAAGGTTTGTTTCATTTTCCAGAAGGGCCTGTGAGTGTGTAAGCCTGTGTGGGGAGGGTACCCCTAGTCACACTGCTGTGGACAGGAGGCAGGGGACACAGGACAAACAGGGCCAGCCCAACCCCTTGGAAGACGGGGACAAGAAATGGGCATCATTGTAAGCTGGATGGATGATCCAGAATGTGTCCAGGTGTCAGAATCCAAACTAAGTTAGGATGAAGCGTTATAATGAATCTAAATATTTACCATGGCACACTTGAACAGTGCCTGAATTAGAGAAAAGATACTTAACCATTTATTTCATGCAAATCTTCCAGAAAATATGTATGTAACGTGAATATTGTCTTTATTGTTGCTGTGTGCTGTTTCTAAAACTCCAGAAATTTTTGTATTGCTAACATAGTGGGCAAATATGCTAAAGTAACTGGCAGCTGACTACAATGAGGGCCCAAGACCCTTTGTGAGTTTCCTGGTACAAAGGCATCTGGCACCATAGACCTCCTTTGATAATATCTGACTTGTTTCCAGATCTCTCTTGTGAATAAATATTATGGTCTTTTTGCAAGAGAATCAGGATGAAAGATTAACAGATGTGAAATTTTTGGCTTCTGTTGATGGATTATGAACTATCTACCTCAGATCTTTTCCCTCCAGGAAATGACCAAACTACATTCAAATGATAAATAAATTAAAAAAACAAACACCTCAAAGTCCCCCTCCCCCTCATTGTAGCTGTGCACCTCAGTTCATTTCTGCAATGGTGGGGCTAGGAATATGAGCAAAAATACTTGCCCTTAAGGATTTCAGATCTAATCCTTTGTGGAGAGCAGGGTCAGAGTCAGGCAGTCTCCTTCAGATCCAAAAAGGCTTATTAGCTCTTGGCTTGACTCTTGGTCCCTCTCAGAGAATCTCTGTCACAGGTTTAGAGTCAGCCTTAGTTACTATTTTGAGTTGAGTTGGGTCACGTCCATGCAAACTCTGAAAGCACTGGTATCTGTAATGATATTTTGCAAGAGGTATTAGGCCCTGCCAGCACGTTGTACAGTTTAGTGTTGCAAGGCAGGAGTTGTAACTTTTGGACACATGGTTATTTAACTCCATACAGTACAGAGAAAGAGCCTTCGTCACGTTTGGCCTCCACAAGGAGGTGCCAGGGCCACTCCACTCCAGCAACATCACTGCTCCGCCAGGCACATTTATTCTCATTTTGTGTCTGCCTCGTGATGGCCCCACCGATGCCAACAAATGATTCACTGTCAGCTCGAAGGGAAAAACAGACTGTGTAGGAAAGTGCCATATGGTGATACATTGGGGTTTTTTCTGCTGTCTTTGCTGGGGAACCCTGACCTTATTATCACACATTTGAGGTGGAAATGTGACGTAATTAAACTGATTTACAAAAGCCACATACAGAAACCAGTGTCATGTTTTTTTAGCTTTAGTGTGGTTAAGGCTTCCTTCCTCTGCACATTCACAGAGGTTTTCGGACATGGCTGGGGGAGAGAAGCAGGCTCCGATAGAAGGTCTGTTTTCTGGTTCCTGCTTCTGGAATTTGTACTTTCCCCTTGGTACTACCCAGGAAAAGGCCTTCTTCGCCTCAGTTAAATGTGAAGGCTGTGTTGCTCTGCCATCCACCGGCCATTCCCTAGGTTGAAAGCCAATGAGCATGAGCAAAATAATGGTTAGGAAATTGATTCAAAGAGGACCCAGGGATGGGAAATACCACAGCAGACCATGTTTGATCCAGGATATCAGAATTAAAACTGTCTTGATTCAGTGAAGCAACTGGCTCAAAAATAGACCCCAAGATGGACACACAAAGCAAGTGTAAATTTGCATCATACACACACAGAGCTTTAAAAGGCAGCCTGGACACGTCAGTGTGTCAGTTTTTGGAAAGGGACTAGGGTGAGGTTAATGACCCTTGACATCTACTTTGCCTTCATCATCTGCTGTAAAAATCCTGCCCGGTGAGATTCTGGCGAGACTCTGGCATGCTGCACAGATACTGTGTTTGGAGAACAAGCAGCAGCATGGCTGGGTGGTTTGCGTCTGCTCATCTGGATTTGCTAGTAATTAATTGGGATACTTGGTCATGTTTCTTAGTCTAAGTTTCCCGGGATAGAATTTCATACTACTCACCTCGGTGTTTTGAGGAATTGCCAGCAAGACAGAGTGTCAGGCCTGTGGGGAATGTAAGCTGTTAATTGGCACGGGGAGTTGGGCCACTGGCATCAGGCAGGTGTACAGAAAGAAGGGGTGACTCATGGAGAAGGCAGCTTCCACAGGGGAGGGAAGCTTACCTAGTGTCTCTCCAGGTAGGAAAAATGAGTCACTAGTGTCGGGGAGAGGAATGCCCCTTCTTCCCTCTTGAATTCTTGTGGCTGGACTAATAATAAAACTGACACAAGAAGGATTAACAGGAGAAAAAGGAAATAATTTAAATCACATACAAGGAGGTCTCAGAGAAATGAGCCCTAAGGGAACTCCCTGGCAATCCAGTGGTTAAGACTCGGTGCTTTCACTGCTGGGCCTGGGTTCAATCCCTGGTCAGGGAACTAAGATCCTGCAAGCTACGCAGCAAGGCAAAAAAAGCCCAAAAAACGGCGGGGGTGGGGGTGGGGGAGAGAAAAGACAAGACACGGGACCTAAGAAGTAACCAGAACAGGCAGTGTGCAGCTTTCATACTTTTCAGACAAACAATACATTTGTGAGTAATTGACATGAAAGAAAGAAATTTGGGCTTGGGGTGCTCAATCAAGGATCTAAACAGAGTTTGGGCTTGGGGTAGTAAATTAAAGAAGTAATTTACTTATTTCTACAGGCTTCTTGGCTGGATTTCTGGTCTTTGGTGACAAAGATGTCCTCTACCTCCAGAGGCAAGGAGAGCACCTTTCGCATGAGAGATTTATTTCCTGCTTTCAGGGCAACAGGAAAGGACAGCCAGAGCACCCCTCTTGGTTGGCCACGTCTTAAGTAACTCTAAGTAATCAATATGCCGAGGAGGCACTTTTTGGGGCTGCCTGCCCTGGACCTGGATTCACGGCTCCCTGCCTGCCTTGTTCCCAGGTGAGCCATCGGAACCCCAGGACCGTCTCAAAGGCTAGTTTCTTCAAATCTGATTCGTTCTGCTCCCTTCTCACCCTGTTTGTTAACCGCTCCTTAGGAAGGAGCAAGGGGCGTCCCAGGTGGCTCAGTGGTAAAGACGCTGCCTGCCAATGCAGGAGACACAGGTGATGTGGGTTCGATCCCTGAGTTGGGAAGATCCCCTGGAGCAGGAAATAGCAACCCACTCAAGTCTCCTTGCCTGGAAAATTCCATGGACAAAGAAGCCTGGCGGGCTACGGTCCATGGGGTCGCAAAGAGTCAGACACCATGTCACATGAGCTTGAGACGGGGGAGAGGGCCCTTTTCCATCTTTCCCTTTGCTTATTTAAATTCCACGGGAAAGTATTGGAACTGCATGTGGAAAGTTCTTTCACGCTGGGACGGTCTGGCCTGGGAGCCTGGGCAGCCTCCCCAGCCCTCTTCCTTCCCTGCCCTGTGACTAAAGACCCCGTCCCTGCTCAGCATCGAAGAAGGCTGATGGACCGAGAGGAGTGGCCGTACATCGTCCGTCATCGGCGTGCCGATATCAGCGCCCTCTGGAAGTAACCGTCCACCCACTTTCAGGCAGGAAAGAAAAAGTCTGTGGTTTACTTTGCAGCACATAATCTGTGTAGAAGGAGCTGAAAAGAGGCCATGGGGCATTTTGTCTGTTTTCTTTTCCATTTGATTTGGGTGATTCAGTGGGGTTCATAGGATTTTTATAATCCTCCTTTATACAAGAAACATCCAGTCTTCAATAATGCGGCCAAGAAGAGAAGAGAAGAGGCTTCTGGTTCACGTTGGACCTGCCAGTTGGCAATGGTGTTGGCACTGCTGCCAGAGCCGCCTCTGGAACCGACTTTTCCTTCCAGAATGGACATCACAGCTCGGAGTGGGTGGGGGTGCTGACCTACCACGTGATCACAGCTGCCTCAGATCCTTTTCACTTTGTTCCCCGAGGTGAGCCCCACTCTGGCAGAGCCCCGACCTGGCTTCTTGCCCCACCGAGCTGTTTTCCCAGTTTCCGAGTTCCAGTTTTCACTTTGATGTTCCCGGACATGTCAGAGCACGCTGGGGTCTGCAGTGGAAATCAAAGTTCCAGGTGTAAAGGGCATTTAGCCTCCTCAGATTCACTTGCTCTGGGCTCCATGCCCCACTCTTCCTGGATTCTGAGGAACTGGTCCCAGGAAGAAGCTGGTTGAAAGTGGTTAGCCCCATTGTCTTTACAGTTGGGGAAACTGAGACTCAGGGCAATTGAGTAGAATACGTCTAGGGTCACACAACTGAAGTGCAACAGAACTTGCTTCTAGGCCAAACCTTCCACATCCTGTGTGCTTAGGTCTTTTTTTAAAAAACCTTTCTGATGCTTAAAACCCCTTTCTGCTCCACAGGGCACAGTGCTAGAATAATAGGAAAGTGGTGATTCATAACCAACTTCTGACTTATTTTTTTGCACATACAAGGCTCTTGTTTTGTATACCAATTCTTCCAAAGAATGTATTACATCTTTACAGATGCTCTTAATCTCTAACTGTAGCTGATAGCACCTCAGGGACTCTTGATACAGGAATGGAAAAACAAGACCTGCCCCCAGTACTCTAAAAATAAGTGATTCTATGAAATTAACAGTGCAAAAAGGAACTAAATACGTGTGTGTCAGCTGTTCTAATACAATCAACTGATTACCTAGAATGTTCTCAAAAATACACATGTGCTAGAGGGTGGCAGTGAGAGGAGTCTGCCCCGAAGGAGATGTATTTTATCACTGCTGTGGTTTAGAATTGCCACATCCGGTGATAATAAAAAGCGGGCTCATTAGCTTATTTCCCTTTTATTTGTTCATTCTCTACAGACAGTGCACCCCAGCTCCAACGCCCCCTCACCTTCCAGTACACCACCAAGTGTAACCAGTGATTCACTGCACCCATCAGATCAGATTGTTTTGGAATTATTTTAATTGGTCTCTCTTATTTTTTTTTTTTCTCTCCTAAATAAATACATCTCATTTCCCCCTGCTAGGTTGACAAATCCTGCCCTCTGTGGTCTGGTTTTCCCCAGCTGCCTGCAGGTTTTTGTCAGCCAGGCCTGAGGCACTGAACCCCCTTCCCCCCAGTTAGGAACTAGTGGCTGGGGTCATCCGCACCTGAGAGCAGTGTGGTGACCAGTTCACCACGTTGACCTCTGCCCTGAAATCCAGCTCTGAGTGTCGGGCCAGGCCACTGGTACCCCAGTCCCTGTTCCTGCCACCTATTTCCTCCCTGTCCCCAAATCCTCTGAATCCTCACTGGCTGGCCCTGACATCAACCTGGGGGCTTCCCTGGTGGCTCAGCAGTAAAGAATCTGTCAATGCAGGAGACATGGGTTTGATCCCTGGGTCGGGAAGATCCCCTGGAGGAGGAAATGGCAACCCACCCGAGTATTCTTGCTTGGGAAATCCCATGGACAGAGGAGCCTGGCGGGCTGCAGTCCAAAGGGTTACAAAGAGTTGGACATGACTGAGCAACTTAACAGCGACATCATCAACCTGGAGAGAACTTTTTAGAAAAGTGACCTGAGCATCCCCCTGAAGCGAAGAACTATCCTTGTCTAATTCTTTCACAGTCAGCCCCTCTGCTTGGATCACTTGGATCACAGTGGCTGTGCGGCACTGGAGCAGCCAGAGGCTGAGAGGAGGTACCCCACATCCAAGGTCAGGAGCAGCAGCTATGCTTTCCTGGAGCAGCCGTGAAAAGATACCCCACATCCAAGATAAGAGAAACCGCACTAAGACAGTAGGTGCTGAGAGAGGGCATCAGAGGGCAGACAGACTGACAACAATTATGGAAAACTAGCCAATATGATCACATGGACCACAGCCATGTCTTACTCAGTGAAACGAAGCCATGCCTGTGGGGCCACCCAAGACAGACGGGTCATGGTGGAGAGGTCTGACAGAATGTGGTCCACTGGAGAAGAGAATGGCAAGCCACTTCAGTATTCTTGCCTTGAGAACCCCATGAACAGTATGAAAAGGCAGAAAGATAGAACACTGAAAGAGGGACTCCCCGGGTCGGTAGGTGCCCAATATGCTACTGGAGATCAGTGGAGAAATAACTCCAGAAAGAATGAAGGGATGGAGCCAAAGCAAAAACAATACCCAGTTGTGGATGTGACTGGTGATAGAAGCAAGGTCCGATGCTATAAAGAGTAATAACTGCATAGGAACCTGGAATGTTAGGTCCATGAGTCAAGGCAAATTGGAAGTGGTCAAACAGGAGATGGCAAGAGTGAACATTGACATTCTAGGAATCAGTGAACTAAAATGGACTGGAATGGGTGAATTTAACTCAGATGACTATTACATCTACTACTGTGGGCAGGAATTCCTTAGAAGAAATGGAGTAGCCATCATGGTCAACAAAAGAGTCTGAAATGCAGTACTTGCATGCAGTTTCAAAAACAATAGAATGATCTTGTTCATTTCCAAGTCAGTTCAGTTGCTCAGTCTTTGCAACCCCATGAATCACAGCACGCCAGGCCTCCCTGTCCATCACCAACTCCCGGAGTTCACCCAGACTCACATCCATCGAGTCTGTGATGCCATCCAGCCATCTCATCCTCTGTCGTCCCCTTCTCCTCCTGCCCCCAATCCCTCCCAGCATCAGAGTCTTTTCCAATGAGTCAACTCTTCGCATGAGGTGGCCAAAGTACTGGAGTTTCAGCTTTAGCATCATTCCTTCCAAAGAAATCCCAGGGTTGATCTCCTTCAGAATGGATTGGTTGGATCCTTGCAGTCCAAGGGACTCTCAAGAGTCTTCTCCAGCACCACAGTTCAAAAGCATCAATTCTTCGGCGCTCAGCCTTCTTCACAGTTCAACTCTCACATCCATACATGACCACAGGAAAAACCATAGCCTTGACTAGACGGACCTTAGTCAGCAAAGTAATGTCTCTGCCCTTGAATATGCTATCTAGGTTGCTCATAACTTTTCTTCCAAGGAGTAAGCGTCTTTTAATTTCATGGCTGCAGTCACCATCTGCAGTGATTCTGGAGCCCCCCAAAATAAAGTCTGACACCATTTCCACTGTTTCCCCATCTATTTCCCATGAAGTGATGGGACCAGATGCCATGATCTTCGTTTTCTGAATGTTGAGCTTTAGGCCAACTTTTTCGCTCTCCTCTTTCGCTTTCAAGAGGCTTTTTAGCTCCTCTTCACTTTCTGCCATAAGGGTGGTGTCATCTGCATGTCTGAGGTTATTGATATTTCTTCCGGCAATCTTGACTCCAGCTTGTGCTTCTTCCAGTCCAGTGTTTCTCATCATGTATTCTGCATATAAGTTAAATAAGGAGGGTGACAATATACAGCCTTGACGTACTCCTTTTCCTATTTGGAACCAGTCTGTTGTTCCATGTCCAGTTCTAACTGTTGCTTCCTGACCTGCACACAGATTTCTCAAGAGGTAGGTCAGGTGGTCTGGTATTCCCATCTCTTGAAGAATTTTCCACAGTTTATTGTGATCCACACAGTCAAAGGATTTAGCATGGTCAATAAAGCAGAAATAGATGTTTTTCTGGAACTCTCTTGCTTTTTCAATAATCCAGCGGATGTTGGCAATTTGATCTCTGGTTCCTCTGCCTTTTCTAAAACCAGCTTGAACATCAGGGAGTTCACGGTTCACGTATTGCTGAAGCCTGGCTTGGAGAATTTTGAGCATTCCTTTACTAGCATGTGAGATCAGTGCAATTGTGCGGTAGTTTGAGCATTCTTTGGCATTGCCTTTCTTTGGAATTGGAAGGAAAACTGACTTTTCCAAGTCAAACCATTCTATATCACTGTAATCCAAGTCTATGCCCCAACCAGTAATGCTGAAGAAGCTGAAGTTGAATGGTTCTATGAAGACCTACAAGACCTTCTAGAACTAACACTCAAAAAAGATGCCCTTTTCATTATAGGGGACTGAAATGTAAAAGTAGGAAGTTAAACACCTGGAGTAACAGGCAAATTTGGCCTTAGAGTACAGAATGAAGCAGGGCAAACGCTAACAGGGTTTTGTCAGGAGAACGCACTGGTCATAGCAAACACCCTCTTCCAACAAACACAAGAGAAGACTGTACACATGGACATCACTAGATAGCCAACACCGAAATCAGATTGATTATATTCTTTGTAGCCAAAGATGGAGGAGCTCTATACAGTCAGGAAAACAAGACCGGGAGTTGACTGTGGCTCAGATCATGAACTCCTTTATTGCCAAATGCAGACTTAAATTGAAGAAAGTAGGGAAAACCACTAGACCATTCAGGTATGACCTAAATCAAATCCCTTACAACTATACAGTGGAAGTGAGAAATAGATTTAAGGGACTAGATCTGATAGACAGAGTGCCTGATGAACTATGGACTGGGGTTCATGACATTGTACAGGAGACAGGGATCAAGACTGTCCCCAAGAAAAATAAATTCAAAAAGGCAAAATGGTCATCTGAGGAGGCCTTACAAATAGATGTGAAAAGAAGAGAAGCAAAAAGCAAAGGAGAAAATGAAAGATATACCCATTTGAAGGCAGAGTTCCAAAGAATAGCAAGCAGAGATAAGAAAGCCTTCCTCAGTGATCAGTGCAAAGAAATAAAGGAAAACAACAGAATGGGAAAGACTAGACATTTCTTCAAGAAAATTAGAGATGCCAAGGGAACATTTCATGCAAAGATGGGCTCAATAAATGACAGAAATGGTATGGACATAACAGAAGCAGAAGATATTAAGAAGAGGTGGCAAGAAGACACAGGAGAACTGTACAGAAAATATCTTCACGACCCAGATAATCACAATGGTGCTATCACTCACCTAGAGCCAGACATCCTGGAATGTGAAGTCAAGTGGGCCTTAGGAAGCATCACTACGAACAAAGCTAGTGGAGGTGATGGAATTCCAGTTGAGCTGTTTCAAATCCTAAAAGACGATGCTGTGAAAGTGCTGCACTCAATATGCCAGCAAATTGGGAAAACTCAGCAGTGGCCACAGGACTGGGAAAGCTTAGTTTCCATTCCAATCCCAAAGAAAGGCAATGCCAAAGAATGCTCAAACTACTGCACAATTGCACTGATCTCACATGCTAGTAAAGTAATGCTCAAAATTCTCCAAGCCAGACTTCAGCAATATGTGAACCGTGAACTTCCAGATGTACAAGCTGGTTTTAGAAAAGACAGAGGAACCAGAGATCAAATTGCCAACATCTGCTGGATCATTGAAAAAGCAAGAGAATTCCAGAAAAACATCTATTTCTGCTTTATTGACCATACCAAATCCTTTGACTGTGTGGATCACAATAAACTGTGGAAAATTCTTCAAGAGATGGGAATACCAGACCACCTGACCTGCCTCTTGAGAAACCTGTATGCAGGTCAGGAAGCAACAGTTAGAAACAACAGACTGGTTCCCATTAGGAAAAGGAGTACGTCAAGGCTGTATATTGTCACCCTCCTTATTTAACTTATATGCAGAGTACATCATGAGAAACACTGGGCTGGAGGAAGCACAAGCTGGAGTCAAGATTGCTGGAAGAAATATCAATAAGCTCAGATATGCAGATGACACCACCCTTAAGGCAGAAAGTGAAGAGGAACTAAAAAGCCTCTTGATAAAAGTGAAAGAATAGAGTGAAAAAGTTGCCTTAAAGCTCAACGTTCAGAAAACCAAGATCCTGGCATCTAGTCCCATCACTTCATGGGAAATAGATGGGGAAACAGTGGAAACAGTGTCAGATTTTATTTTGGGGGGCTCCAGAATCACTGCAGATGGTGACTGCAACCATGAAATTAAAAGATGCTTACTCCTTGGAAGAAAAGTTATAACCAACCTAGACAGTATATTCAAAAGCAGAGACATTACTTTGGCAACAAAGGTCTGCCTAGTGAAGGCTATGATTTTTTCAGTAGTCATGTATGGATGTGAGAGTTGGACTGTGAAGAAGGCTGAGCACTGAAGAATTCATGCTTTTGAACTGTGGTGTTGGAGAAGACTCTTGAGAGTCCCTTGGTCTGCAAGGAGATCCAACCAGTCCATCCTAAGGGAAATCAGTCCTGGGTGTTCATTGGAAGGACTGATGCTGAAGCTGAAATTCTAATACTTTGGCCACCTATGGGAAGAGCTGACTCATTTGAAAAAACCCTGATGCTGGGAAAGTCTGAAGGTAGGAGAAGGGGACAACAGAGGATGAGATGGTTGGATGGCATCACCGACTCCAGACTCGACTTAGGGACTAAACAAGAGCCCTGACACATAACATTTGCACCTGGTATAAATACTCCCACTGTGGCCAGTTTCAGTCCATCACCCCGATGGCCCTGGATGTGGGGGTGGGAAGAGATCTGCAGTAGCACAGGGTTATAGAATATTTCTGACACACAGAGAGATAATAGATGTTAACAACCTCAACAGCTGAGGATACACTAAAAAGTAAATAATTAGGAAGTGAGTTGTAGGTGTTTATAACTGTTGTTCTTTGTATAATTTATTCAAATTTTCACATTTATATAATAATTTATTTTTAAATAATGGCTACGTTGAACATCAGCTCTTAGAATTCCTGAAAGTGTAACAGTTGGTTCACTTGCTCCTCCCTGGGGCTGACTCTGGCACAGCACTGCCCGGGATATCTCTCAGCCCCTCCCCTCCCACAGCTTCAGCTGTGTTTCATTTCGCCCCGCCAGCGGTCTGCAGGATCTCAGCGTTCCTTCTAGCCAGGGCCGGTCTGCAGAATCTCAGCGTTCCTTCTAGCCAGGGCCGTATGACTTCTGTTCCCTTGGTTGCTAAATTCAGTGCATAAATTCCAGCCTTTATTCTCCTTGGCCTTTCAGGGGCTTGTGACACCCCACCCGTCTTGAAACTCTGCAACACCATTCTTTCCTTTCTTGCCATTATTTTATTTTATTTTTTGGCCGTGCAGTGTGGGATCCCTGTTCCCCAGCCAGGGATTGAACCTGCACCCCCTGCAGTAGAACAGCAGAGCTTTAACCACTGGACCACCAGGAAAGGCCCTTCTGTTATTATTATTAATTTTTTAAAAATATCTTTAGTTTCGGCATGGGAACTCTTCGTTGCAGCGTATGGGATCTAATTCCCTGACCAGGAATCAGTGCAGGCTCTCTGCATTGGGAGCTCGGAGTCTTAGCCATTGGATCACTGGGGAAGTCCCCTGCCTTTACTTTTGAACCTTTTCTGAGGGCTCCTGTTCCTCTGCTGGCCCTTTAACTGTGGATGCGCCCCAGGATCTGACCATGGTTTCTTTGGTCTTCCATCTCCTTCTTTTGAACGTGAATGTTTCCCACATCCATACCTTTGGTGACCCCATGGACTATATAGCCTGTCAGACTCCTCCGTCCATGGGATTGCCCAGGCGAGAATACTGGAGTGGGTTGCCATTTCCTTCTCCAGGGGATCTTCCTGACCCAGGGATCAAATCCAGGTCTCCCACATTGCAGGCAGACTCTTTACCATCTGAGCCACCAGGGAAGCCACCTTTGGCTCAGATCTCTGCTTTGACCTCCAGACCTACAGGTGTGACTGTCTTCAGCACATCTTTATCTGACCATTTCATAAGCATCTCACACTCAACATGTACCATCATTCCAATCCCACCCCCAACCTCTTGTTCTTCCTTTATATTCCTCATCCAGGCATTCATGCCATCGTTCGTTCCATAAATATTTACTGAACACCTACAACATCCTAGTCACCGTGCCACGTGCTAATTAAGCCACAGTCCTCATGGAACTGACTCACAGGAAATGGCATCACCTCCACCCAGTGACCTAGGCCAGAACCCTGGAGTCATCTTTGAGCCCTGCCTCTCCCACATGACTTATTCATAATCATTTGGTCAGTAAACTTGTCCACCTCTACTTCCTAAACAAGCCTGGAACCTATCTTCCTCTTCCACCCCCACCATGGCTGTCTTCTCAGGTCTTTATCATTTTTCTCCTGGATTATGCAGGAGGCCCTCCACTCTTTCCATCCAGAGACTCACTGCATTGGAATCCATTCTCTACAATGCTGGTCTGACAATATTTCTGAAACCACATTTATGATACAGCCACATTCTGAAACCACATTTATGATACAGCCATCGATTGCCCAGTATAACATCCTCCCCGACTCCCTCTTAGTCTGCAGAATGAAACATGTGCTCCTTGGCTTCGTGGAAAGACCTTCTATGTGATCTGGGCCCTGTCCGCCTCTTGGTCTGCTTGTCGTCATTCCTCTTGGGACTACTCTCAGGCGATTCCTTCTGTCTAGAATCCCTTTGCTGGCCCGCACTACCCCATCCCCATTCCCTTCTTTGCCTGTCTGCTCCTCCCACTCATCCTTCAAAACTTGTCCTGCTGCGGAGGCTTCCCTGGTGGTCCAGGGGTTAAGACCTCGCCTTCCAATGGAGGGGTTGCAGGTCTGATCCCCTGGTTGGGGAACTAACACCCCACACACTTCAGGGCCAAAAATCCAAACATAAACTACAAGCAATGTTGTAACAAATTCAATGAAGGCTTTTAAAATGGTCCACGTGAAAACATCTTTAAAACAAACCAAAAAATCTTGTGCTGATGCAAGTTTGCCACTGTGGCTGTGTCATAGGGCTGTCCCTGTCATGAACTCCTGGAGGTGGCTGCTGGCCCTCTCAGGCTGCCCTTAGGTGACTTGTCTCTCTGTCCAAGCGGTGTCATGCTATACAGCACTCATCTGCTTATCAGTCTCCGTGCAAGGTGGCGCAGTTGGTAGAGAATCCGCCTGCCAAAGCAGGAGACTCAAGAAACATGGGTTAAATCCCTGGGTCAGGAAGATCCCCTGGAATAGGAAACAGCAACCCACTCCAGTATTCTGGCCTGGAGAATCCCATGAACGGAGGAGCCTGGTTGGCTACAGTCCATGGGGTCACAAAGAGTTGGACACGACTGACAAGTAGGCGTTAATCACGCTTCTTTGGAAAACGAGCTTGTAAAGGAGGAGACTGTGTCTTTTATCCCTGACCACAAGGTGTGTGCAGAGCCCCAGAAAGCAGTCAATAAACTCTTGTTGAATGAATGATTGTGTCAGTGGCGGCCGGCTGAGGGGGCCAAGGGCACCGGACCCCAAGTGAACCCTGGGGCTCCATGTAGAGTCGTGGGGCAACCACGCTGCACAAAGTCGCTACTTTAGACCATGAGTGCGTGACTTAGAGAGTGAAGTGGTGGCCAAGCTCTCCACACATAGGTCATAAGTGGTAACTATGGTAACGACTGAATATTTTTAGGCACTTAAAGTAGTTTCCGTGTTGTGCTTCACAGATTACTTTTCTGGACTCCCTTCGTTAACATGATCATTACTATCTTAATCTTCCTGATTGTCACTAGGAAGGGGCGTAATTCTGATGGTATAGGTATTTGGGGGGCTTCCCAGGTGGCTCAGTGATAAAGAATCTGCCTGCCAACGCAGGAGATGCAGTTTCAATCCCTGCATCAGGAAGATCTCTTGGAGGAGGAAAGGGCAAGCCACTCCAGTGTTCTTGCCCGAAAAATCCCATGGACAGAGGAGCCTGGCAGGCTACAGTTCACACGGTCACAAAGAGTCGGACCCGACTAAGCACAGATGGTATTACAGGTATTTCTAACTGCTGGCTCTTAGGATGTGGATGGGATGGCAGTGTGGATATGTGTGTGTGTGTAGGGGTGATTGGGTATAAAAGATCGAAGATTGTGGATCTTGTGTGGGGTAATGTGGCACACTTGCACACTCACCCTCCCCCCACCCCCGGCACACACAATAGCTAAAATCTGAGGGAAATCCTGTCAAACCACCTGAATGATTCGATTGTTCCCAAGCTTTAGGGCTAGGAGCCTGGCCTCATTTGCATATTGGCACCAGTACTCTGTTGCTGAGATGCTCAGCTTCGTTGCCACTGCCCTCTGCTGTCTGCAGCCAGATCTTCTCAATTCATTTGACTCTATTGCCAGGAGGAATCAGGTCCAAGTTTCCATAAATATTTCCTCACTGGCTGGAGTATCTCCTACCTGTGCGCTGTTAGAACCTGCGGGGATTGCATCCTGTCTTTAAGGAACGATGTCCATGTTCAGAGAGCTAGAAACTGATAATGTGGGAAAAGCATAAATCAGGACTGAAAACTGAAAGAACCTACCATACAATTAAGTTATTGTACCAAGTCAGAGATTGCATGAACCACACAAGGAATCATATTTATGTATAACTTTATAATTAACAGAAAGAGTGAAAGAAAACAAAGTGAAAATGAGTCTCTCAGTCATGTCTGATTCTTTGAGACCCCATGGACTATACAGTCCACGGAATTCTCCAGGTCGGAATACTGGAGTGGGTAGCTGCTCCCTTCTCCAGGGGATCTTCTCGATCCAGGGATTGAACCCAGGTCTCCCACATTGCAGGCAGATTCTTTACCAGCTGAGCCACAAGAACTGCAGCATACATTTTCTCATTTAAACCTGTCAACCGATACTAATAAGGATGATATTGATAAAATATCATAGACTGACATGTTGGCATCAGATATGGCTATTGACCACTGTCTTGTCAGTCAGCTGATGTTATGTCTCATCCCAAAGGTCACACATGAAACAAAGTCTAGCTTCAGAGGGGAAAAAAAAAATCCCATGAGTATAACTCACCAGTGTTATCTCTCAGTAGCACCTGATCTTTCTATCCCAGCTCTACCAATAAACTCTGAGAAGATCAAAGCGTGGGATAGACAGATGCAATTACTGGAAAGGTTTCCTGGGGGTGGTGTTCAATTTCTGCTTTGCAACCAAGATCCTAGAAGTTATGAAAAGGGCTTTTTCAGGATGAAAAGCATTTAGCTTTGTTTTTCCCTAGGAATGAAAAATTAAGATCATCCTGAAGTTTTTTTTTTTTTTTTTAAGATGTGGCACAAACTTTTTCAAGCAAGTACTTTTGAATTCCTCACATTCAAGCTTAAATCACAGTGACATTAGTCATATTATTATCTATTTAAGTGAGTTAAATTGAATAATGGGAAAGGGTCCGTTCTTCCTTTAATCTTGCATGAAAAAGGGCAAACTCCAAAATTATGGCTGTCTATCTGTAGTCTCCAGTGCTCCACACATTCAGAGAGAAAGCTCTACAAACTCTGAGCTGGTGTTTTTCTTTCCCGAATGCACTCTCTTCCCCACCAGGAATGACTAACATTCAGGAATATGGTGCCAAGGAAGGCCCCTAGGAAAGAGAGAAAATAGAATGTTTCCTTGGATATTGTGAAATAGTTTTTTCCCTGGAGCCCCCAGTTTCCCTTACATCTCAGTGGTTAGGGCTGGGTCATATGTCTATCTCGTGTCTATTGCTAAACCACCCAGTAGTAGCCTGGGGAAATGGGTTACCATGAGCAGTTTGGACAATTCTTTTGGGGTAGAATGGATATTGGGGAGTTAACCACAATTTTGGATACTGCGTATGGAAACAGTGGTAGCCAGATCAGATGTTTTTTGTTTTTAGGCAGATCAAAGGGCTTGAAGGTCTTTGGGGATTAAGTGAAAGCCAAAAAAAAAGAGACGTGATTACATTTGTACTCCAAATTTGAAGAGCAGGGCACATCTGTTATGTACTTGTGGACAATTCATGGTCTCATGGCTAAAATCTTCAATGCCAGGACTCTAAAAAAAAAATTTTTTTTTTTATTTAGGCTGTGCCGTGTCTTAATTGGGGGTTTCCCTGGTGACTCAAATGGTAAAAGAGTCCGCCTGCCATGTAGGAGACCCAGGTTCAATCCCTGGGTCAAAAAATCCCCTGGAGAAGGGGAAAGATCCTCTTTGGGTTTCTGAGCGGCCCCTGGGGTTAATAATGACATTGTGTGAATAACTTCTTTAACTCAGATTTCAATTTACTTTTAGCCAAAATAAAAGTCCTCTGATGTGGGACCAGAAGCACCTTAGATGTAAAATGAAACTTTTGACCTTACTTTCCAAGGGGCAGCCACCGAATGCAGGACAATTGGAGTTTGTTTTCTCCAGGATCCATTTGCCTCATGAGACCAGCAGGGTCCCTGTGGTTCAGAAGAATCAGACCTAGGACAGCATTTCCTTTCCCTGAGAGTTTTCCTCTTTCCGGAAATGCCTTAGCTTCCTGAAATAGTTTCCCGGAAGTTGTAACTAAAGAACAGTCAGATCAGTGGAGGGCCAAAGTGAGGCTTGTCAGGAGTCTAGTTGGGAGAAGGGAAAGAGATCCCCTGGATCTTGCCTCTGGATCCTTTCAGTTCTGCTGGTCTTGGGTTTCAGTCTATCAAGGGATAAGCCTTTAAAACAGGTCTCTAGCAGTATGTCTGTCTTCTCGGCTATGTCTCTGTTTATCCCCTTGCACTCTTGCTCTGACTACAGCATTTGAAGTTTTGAGGTTCTGATGGCAGAGTTCTCATTTCGAAATTTTGCTACAGAAATTCAAAGGCATAGAGCAGAGTTACAACGTGCTAATGTCTAGGTATTTGCATGCCCATTTCACACAATGTGATGTATATATAGACCCTGTTTCAAGAAAGCATTCCAGAAAAACATCTACTTCTGCTTCATTGATTACGCTAAAGCCTTCGACTGTGTGGAGCACAACAAACTGTGGAAAATTCTTAAAAGAGAGGGGAATACCAGACCACCTTACCTGCCTCCTTTGAAACCTATATGCAGGTCAAGAAGCAACAGTTAGAACTGGACATGGAATAACAGACTGGGAAAGAAGTACATCAAGGCTGTATATTGTCATCCTTCTTATTTATCTTATATGCAGAGTACATCATGTGAAATGGCAGGCTGGATGAAGCACAAACTGGAATCAAGATTGCTGGGAGAAATATCTATAACCTCAGATACGCAGATGACACCATCCTTATGGCAGAAAGCAAAAGAGAACTAAAGAGCCTCTTGATGAAAGTGAAAGAGGAGAGTGAAAAAGTTGGCTTAAAACTCAGCATTCAAAAAATGAAGATCACGGTATCTGATCCCCTCACTTCATGGCAAATAGTGGGGAAACAATGGAAATAGTGACAGACTTATTTTCTTGGGCTCCAAAATCATTGCAGATGGTGACTGTAGCCATGAAATTAAAAGAAAAGCTGTGACCAACAGCATGTTAAAAAGCAGAGACGTTATTTTGTCAACAAAGGTCCATATAGTCAAAGCTATGGTTTTTCCAGTTGTCATGTATGAATATGAGAGTTGGACCATAAAGAATGCTGAGCGCCAAAGGTTTAATGCTTTTGAACTGTGGTGTTGAAGAAGACTCTTGAGAGTCCCTTGGATTGCAAGGAGATCAAATCAGTCCAGCCTAAAGGAAATCAATCCTGAATATTCACTGGAAGGCCTGAAGCCGCAGCACCAATACTCTGGCCACCTGATGTGAACAGCCGACTCATTTGAAAGGACCCTGATGCTGGGAAAGATTGAAGGCAGGAGGAGAAGGGGATGACAGAGAATGAGATGGTTGGGTGGCTTCACGGACTCAATGGACATGAGTTTGAGCAGGTTCTAGGAGATGGTGAAGGACAGGGAGGCCTGGCATGCTGCAGTCCATGGGGTTTCAAAAAGTTGGACATAACTGAGCCACTGAACAACAACAACAACAAGAAAGCATTTTTAGGCTTCAAGTCTTAGTAGGCACCCAGTAAGTGCAGACGTTGTTAGCAAGTATCCTACCCAACTGCCAACCCAACTTTCTCCTTGCCAACAGAACTCTGATGTGTCCAGGTCTCTGTCCTTTGTTTCCCATTTCCAGCCCTAGAAGCAGCATCTTGATGACTCTGGGAGAATTGCAGTGATTTCAGTGACTGGGTTAGAGTGACTCTATGACCGGTTCTGGCAAGTGAGACATGGTGCAAAATCTGGAGGCTTTTGGGAAATGTTTCTTTGTTTCTTAAAAAATAGTCATAGAAAGAGATGGCTTCTCATCCTCTTCTGAATTTTGTCACACATCGGTTCTTTGTAATCTTAGGATGCGGCAATTGTCTGGTGAAGATAAAGGGAACAAGCCCGAGGGCAGAACCTATGAAATTTATATTTGGATATGAATTTATATCCAAATATAAGTCACTTGGATCCTTGAGAATTTTGAGTTGCTGAATTAACCAAGCAGTTCTACCTCTGAACCTCTTGTCATATGAGACTGTATCTCCTTGCTGAGACCAAATTGAGCTAAATCTGAAAGCATCTTAAAGTAATATTCATAACTAGCTCTCGTCTCTACTCATGGGTTACTGTGTCCCTCTGCCCCATATCGGTTCTTCCACCCTCCACCTCAGCAGGAGTTCATGTAAGATGTTGGGGGGGGGGGGTCTCGATGTCTGAAGCTCACCCTGAAGAACAGAAATACACATGGGCACAGTTATCACCACTGATGGTAACTACCCCCATTTCTTTAGCATATCCTTGGTGTGAGGCCAGCACCAAGCCCTTTGTACACACTATCTTTTTAAAATTAATTAATTAATTTTAATTGGAGGCTAATTACTTTACAATATTATAGTGGTTTTTGACATACATTGACATGAATCAGCCATGGGTGTGTACCCACTATCTTAATTATTGAAAGGGCTCCATGTTAGTAACTGTAAGGTAGGGACATAGTAGGGACTATAACTATTCTCATGTGATTGATGAGAAAACTGAAGGTCACAAAAGCTAAGTAGTTTTCTCCAGGTCTCAAAGCTAGTAAGTGGCAAAGTTAAGGGTCAAACCAGACTGGCCACATCCTAGTGCATCAACTCTGACCTCTCCCCACTCACTAATTGTGGGGACAGAAGACTCGCTGAGGGCAGGGACCTCTGCACCCAGTGGTTTCTTAGGATCAATACACAAGTTCCCCGAGAGATATGAAATCTAATTAGACTCTAAAGGTAACTGAGTAGACTTCACCGTTTCACCCATGTTCTCTTGTGAGTTTTATTTAACCTGTCTATAATTTAGAGCCTCTAATTTGTGAGGTTGTGACAGAGACTTTCCACTGCCTACTTCCCCAGGATATGAGAAGATAAATGTGATAGCATTTTATCTAAAAGCATTTTGTGATATTGAGAGGAAAAGTACTATGGAAAGTCAGGCCACTGTTAATGGGATTTTAATAGCTCCTCCCAACTCTTAGGCTATTCATAGTGTAATGGAACATCTTAATTTGTTGAAAATTTTCCATATGGCTCCTTAAACTCTCAAGAGAAAAGGCTCTGTGAAAATGAAAATGAGAAAGCAGATGTATTTTCAGCTTCTGGTCAAATATTCTTTAATGAATAAGATTTTGCACTGGACAGAAGATGAGGTTTGTGAGAAGGGGCCATTGTTCCTCTTGTACAGAGGTGTTTGTAAAACAGGCAAAGGATGGACCCTTTCTTAGAGGAAATAGTTCTTACAGATATCCTATATCTGCACTAATTATTTTTATTATGTTACTTAAATATGAGCAAAGTTACCCTAGGTGCAGAGTCCTTATGCTGGAAGATCTAATATAAAACAGATAAATTTACAAATTAGATAAAAACAAAAAGGCCAAACCAAAAAACTTAGACTAATACCATTAATTTAATAGTTGGACAGTGTGTTTTGTTGAAATAAAAGAAGTTGGATTTGACAAAGGAAAACTCTTGTTTGATTCTAGAAGTTTCAGAGTTCTGGTTCTAGACTCAGACTGGGTTAAAATCTCAACTTTGCTTCTTAACAGCTGTGTGACTCTGGGTAAGTTATTTAATCTCCCCGAGACTCTGTCCCTTAACAGAAAAATGGAGATAATAGCAGTCACCTAAGAAAGACCCAGTTCCCCCCCCCCTCACCCCCCCCCCCCCCCCCCGGTCAGTCTCTCCCATCAGGAAGCTCCCATAAGCCTCTTATCCTTCTCCATCAGAGGGCAGACAGACTGAAAACCATAATCACAGAAAACTAACCAATCTGATCACATGGATAACAGCCTTGTCTAACTCAATGAAACTTTGAGCAATGCCATGTAGGGCCACACCAAGACAGATGGGTCATAGTGGAGAGTTCTGACAAAACATGGTCCACTAGAGAAGAGAATGGCAAGCCACTTCAGTATTCTTGCCTTGAGAACCCCATGAACAGTATGAAAAGGCAAAATGATAGGATACTGAAAGAGGAACTCCCCCAGTCGGTAAGTGCCCAATATGCTACTGGAGATCAGTGGAGAAATAACTCCAGAAAGAATGAAAAGCAAAAACACCACCCAGTTTTGGATGTGACTGGTGATAGAAGTTAAGTCCAATGCTATAAAGAGCAATATTGCATAGGAACCTGGAATATTAAGTCCATGAATCAAGGCAAATTGGAAGTGGTCAAACAGGAGAAGGCAAGAGTGAACGTCGACATTCTAGAAATCAGCAAACTAAAATGGACTGGAATGGGTGAGTTTAACTTAGGTGACCATTGTATCTACTACTGTGGGCAAGAATCCCTTAGAAGAAATGGAGTAGCCATCATAGTCAACAAAAGAGTTTGAAATGCAGTTCTTGGATACAGTCTCAAAAATGACAGAATGATCTCTGTTCATTTCCAAGGTAAACTATTCATATCACAGTAACCCAAGTCTATGCTCTGACCAGTAATGCTGAAGAAGCTGAAGTTGAATGGTTCTATGAAGACCTACAAGACCTTCTAGAACTAACACCGCCAAAAGATGTCCTTTTCATTATAGGAGACTGGAATGCAAAAATAGGAAGTCAAGAAATACCTGGACTAACAGCCAAATTTGGCTTTGGAGTACAGAATGAAGCAGGGCAAAGGCTAACAGGGTTTTGCCAAGAGAACACACTGTTAATAGCAAACACCCTCTTCCAACAACATGAGAGAAGACTCTACACATGGGCATCACCAGATGGTCAACACAGAAATCAGATTGATTATATTCTTTGCAGCCAAAGATGAAAAAGCTCTATACGGTCAGCCAAAACAAGACCAGGAGCTGACTGTGGCTCAGATCCTGAACTCCTTATTGCCAAATTCAGAATAAAATTGAAGAAAGTAGGGAAAACCACTAGACCATTCAGGTATGAACTAAATCAAATCCCTCGCGATTATACAGAGAAAGTGAGAAATAGATTAAAGGGATTAGATCTGATAGAGTGCCTGAAGAACTATGGACAGGGGGTTCGTGACATTGTATAGGAGGCAGTGATCAAGACCATCCCCAAGAAAAACAAATTCAAAAAGGCAAAATGGTTGTCTGAGGAGGTCTTACAAAGAGCTATGGAAAGAAGAGGAGTGAACAGCAAAGGAGAAAATGAAAGATTTACCCATTTGAAGGCAGAGTTCCAAAGAATAGCAAGAAGAGATAAAGCCTTCCTCAACGATCAGTGCAAAGAAATAGAGGAAAATAATAGCATGGGAAAGACTAGAGATCCCTTCAAGAAAATTAGAGATAACAAGGGAATATTTCATGCAAAGATGGGCTCAATAAATAACAGAAATGGTATGGACGAAACAGAAGCAGAAGCTATCAAGAAGAGGTGGCAAAAATACACAGAAGAACTATACAAAAAAGATCTTCATGACCCAGATAATCATGATGGTGTGATCACTCACCTAGAGCCAGACATCCTGGAATGTGAAGTCAAGTGGGCCTTAGGAAGCATCACTACGAACAAAGCTAGCAGAGGTGATGGAATTCCAGTTGAGCTATTTCAAATCCTGAAGGATGATGCTGTGAAAGTGCTGCACTCAATATGTCAGCAATTTTGGAAAACTCAGCAGTAGCCACAGGCCTGGAAAAGGTCGGTTTTCATTCCAATCCCAAAGAAAGGCAATGCCAAAGAATGTTCAAACTACCACACAATTGCACTCATCTCACATACCAGCAAAGTATGCTCAAAATTCTCCAAGCCAGGCTTCAATAATATTACGTGAACTATGAACTTCCAGATAGTCAAGATGGATTTAGAAAAGGCAGAGGAACCAGAGATCAAATTGCCAACATCCATTCGATCATTAAAACAGTAAGATAATTCCAGAAAAATATCTACTTCTACTTTATTGACTATGCCAAAGCCTTTGACTGTGTGGATCACAACAAACTGTGGAAAATTCTTCAAGAGATGGGAATACCAGACCACCTGACCTGCTTCCTGAGAAATCTGTATGCAGGTCAAGAAGCAACAGTTAGAACTGGGCCTGGAACAACAGACTGGTTCCAAATCGGGAAAGGAATATGTCAAGGCTGTATATTGTCACCCTGCTTATTTAACTTATATGCAGAGTACATCATGAGAAACGCTGGGCTGGATGAAGCAGAAGCTGGACTTAAGACTGCCGGGAGAAAAATCAGTAACCTCAGATATGCAGATGACACCACCCTTATGGCAGAAAGTGAAGAAGTAAAGAGCCTCTTAATGAAAGTGAAAGAGGAGAGTGAAAAGGTTGGCTTAAAGCTCAACATTCAGAAAACTAAGATCATGGCATCCGGTCCCATCGCTTCATGGCAAATAGATGGAGAAAACAGTGGAAACAGTGACAGACTTTATTTTGGGGGGCTCCAAAATCACTACAGATTTTGGATTACAGATTTCATGGTGACTGAAGCCATGAAATTAAAAAATGCTTGCTCCTTGGAAGAAAAGTTATGACCAACCTAGACAGCTTATTAAAAAACAGAGACATTACTTTGTCAGTAAAGGTCCATCTAGTCAAAGCTATGTTTTTTCCAGTAGTCATGTATGGATGTGAGAGTTGGACTATAAAGAAAGATGAGCATTGAAGAATTGATGCTTTTGAACTATGGTGTTGGAGAAGACTCTTGAGAGTCCCTTGGACTGCAAGGAGATCCAACCAGTTCATCCTAAAGGAAATCAGTCCTGAATATTCACTGGAAGGACTGATGCTGAAGCTGAAACTCCAGTATTCTGGCCACCTAATGCGAAGAACTGACTCATTGGAAAAGACCCTGATATTGTGAAAGGTTGAAGGCAGAAGGAGAAGGGGATGACAGAGGATGGCATCAGGATGACTGAGGATGAGATGGTTGGATGGCATCACCGACTCAATGACATGAATTTGAGTAAACTCCGGGAGTTGGTGATGGACAGGGAGGCCTGGCGTGCTGTAGTCCATGGGGTCGCAAAGAGTCGGACCCAACTGAGAAACTGAAATGAACCGAACTGAACTGAAGAAAGGTCTAGTGAAGATGAAAGATGATAATGTTGGGGAGGTGAAATTTCACTCTTTATCCATCTTGAGTTCTGCGGTTAGACTAAGAATAAAATAGACATCAGATTGATAACAGGAGAAAAAGAAACAAATGTTAATTTACACACACAGAGGTCTCACAGAAATGGAACTGCAGGAGTGACCAAAGCAGGCAGCTTTTATAATTTTTAGACAAAGAAACAATAAGTTTGAGAGGCACTGACCAGACAAAGAAGTTGAGTTTGGATGCTTAATTAGTAAAGAATTTAAGAAAAGTTTGGGTTTGGGTAGAAAATTAGTAAAGAAGCAACAAGGTTTGTTTATACGGCGTTCTCAGCTTTAAATTCCCTATCTCTGTTAATAAGGATGTCTTTCTACCTCCTGGTACAGGGAGGGCACCTTTCACGTGGGACAAATACATGCTATTGAGGCATATTTGGGGGCTGCCTGCACTGAGCCCTAACAGTAAATCAATTACTTAGCACAGTGCCTAGAAAATAATAGGGGCTCAGTAAATGTTAGCTGTTATTATTACTAATGTTACTTGTTTTACTTCATTAATGGGAGTTAAGGAGGTTCCTATTTTCCATAAGTGTGCTTTGTATAGAGTTAATAACTTTGAGACTTTTCAAATTCAAGATGATCAGCTCTGATATTCAAGCAAGCTTTGTTAGCAAATGACCCTTGGATGCAAGTGCTAATGCTACTGCTGCTGTTGCTAAGTTGCTTCAGTCGTGTCTGACTCTGTGCGACCCCATAATGGCAGCCCACCAGGCTCCCCCATCCCTGGGATTCTCCAGGCAAGAACACTGGAGTGGGTTGCCATTTCCTTCTCCAATGCAGGAAAGTGAAAAGGGAAAGTGAAGTCGCTCAGTCGTGTCCGACTCTGTGCGACCCCATGGACTGCAGCCCACCAGGCTCCTCCGTCCATAGGATTTTCCAGGCAAGAGTACTGGAGTGAGGTGTCATTGCCTTCTCCAAGTGCTAAAGAGGTGTCACTCAGTAACAATATAAAACAGCCTTATCACTTGAAAATAAGCTGAAGTTGCTGCTGTATTGGGCTTCCCTGGTGGCTCAGACGGTATTAAAATTTGCCTCACCTGAGTAGTTAATATAGTTATTTCTGAAATGAATGAATGAAAAACTTTTCATTACCTAATTACTCTTGAACTTAGCACAAGCTGATAAAAGAAGATGGAATGAAAAAAACCCCTTGGCTACTTTCAAGGTTAGGGGTACCAAGCACTGAATTCTACCCTGTGCTTATGAAGGCTCAATTTGTTGACCACTCTTTTAAAAAATGTGAACTATTTCTAAAAGGCATTATTTGGTCAGGTATGGCTAAGAAATAGATGCTTTTGTTAGGTAAAAGCATGTGTGTAGGTGTGTGTGCGTTTTGTCCAGTTCCCTCAGATGTTTTCTGTTCTGTGCTGGGACATCACTTTTTTGCAGGTTGGTCTTTATTTTGTGTTTTGGAGAATGTGCTTTCTCAGAGTTCAAATGTCAAGTGACGGTCTTTATCTGATCGCCAAGAAGCCTTTGGTTCCCTCCAGAAGCTCCATAGAAACGCTTGCTACTGTTAGGGGTCTACCTGGAAAGGCTCCCTTGTCTCACTCTTGAGTTTCACTCTGGGCCCGGGATGGCAGGGTGTTTTGCTGTTCTCCATTTGGCAGGAAGAGTAGCTTCCTGAAAACAGGTTATCCCAATGGGCAGAAACACAGCCCCTGGGTATTCAATATTTGAGGACAATATTCTGCCTGAAGACAGAAGCCCAGGAGGGTGACTGTTAACTAGTTTATGCTGGAAATCTGTATGCAGGCAACTTAACTACCACAAATCACCTGTTTTACATACTAGCATCTCTAATACTTTCTTGTAGAAAGAGAAACAACCTGTGCCATAAATATATGCAAGTTCAATCTTAGAATACTTCAATTTGAGCTGAAATGCTCCTCACAGCTTTCAGGGTTTTACAGGCTTATGAGGAAAAAAAAACCACACACATACAAGTAATTACAAATTAAAAAGTAACTCCTGGTACACTGAATTTCTGGATCCCATTTGTTAATTCTGATATTTGGTGTATTTTTTATTGATTCCTGTTTGGAATTCTGTATCTATGTTTTTGTGCTCATGTGTACAGGAAAACCAATATTCCAGGGCTAGTGGGTTTTCACAAAGAATAACGAAGTATTTATGTAGTGGTATATTTAAGCAGCAAGATTGAAAATTCTTCTCTAAATTGATTTCTGTTTCCATGCTTTCAAAGGCATAATTGAAGAAAGAAAAAGCAATTTTGGATGCAAATGGCAGCCCACTCCAGTACTCTTGCCTGGAAAATCCCATGGACGGAGGAGCCTGGTGGGCTGCACTCCATGGGGTCACTAGGAGTTGGATACAACTGAGTGACTTCACTTTCACTTTTCACTTTCATGCATTGGAGAAGGAAATGGCAACCCACTCCTGTATTTTTGCCTGGAGAATCCCAAGGACTGGGGAGCCTGGTGGGCTTCTGTCTATGGGGTCGCACAGAGTTGGACACGACTGAAGCGACTTAGCAGCAGCAGCAGCAGTGCTTGAGAAACTGGTTAGGTTGGAATGGTTCAAAACGTAAAAACCCTTACTTACAATCCACCCAAGATATGCATCCGACCTGGGATACGCTCTCTCTCATACATTTGCTGCTCCCACTCTCTCCTCCTTGTAAGTAAATCTTTCATATTCTTGTTTAAAAGAAGAAAAACACGTGTTCTCTCAGGGACTTGCCCTTCCTCAGCTCAGGCAAGCAAAACGTCAGCTAAAACCACCGCAGGCAGAATGGAAATGCCAAACTTGCAAGTCAACTTTTCCAGAGTTAAAATCAAGGGGCTGTGAAGGATTAAGTCCTCTTTAAGGCTCAGAGAATCCTAGAGGAATTAACATCAATGCCACTTAATGGCAAGGGGTCTCTGCCTGCAGAGTTTACTAGGTTTGCATGAGAGAGAAGAAAAGGAAGAAAAGATTCTGAAGCCAAAGATAAAAATCCAGGACTTTCAGGTTAGCCAAAAATGGCCTTTTCACCTCTAGTGCCACAGCGTTCATTGGCATCTGGCTGTGCTGTAATAACTGCTGCCATTAGCTGAGCACTAACTGTATGCCAGGCTTTTGACATGTATAATTTCGCCTCCCCACAATAACCCAGCAAAAAAGGTAAAGTGAAAGTCGCTCAGTCGTGCCCAATTCTTTGTGCCCCCATGAACTATACAGTCCATGGAATTCTCCAGGCCAGAATACTGGAGTGGGTAGCCTTTCCCTTCTCCAGGGGATCTATCTTCCCAACCCAGGGATCCAACCCAAGTCTCCCACATTGCAGGCAGATTCTTTACCAGCTGAGCCACAGGGAAGCCCAGCAAGAAAGGTAATCTTATCCTGATTTCATAGATGAAGGAAACAGAGGGTCAGAGAAGCTTGAAACTTGTCTAAGTCACATACCCAGTAAATAGTGAAATTGGGCTTTGACCTTAGCTCTGCTTGACTCAAAACTTGTTCTCTTTCTATTTTCTGCTCCATATTTGCTTATTGCAGAGACAGAGCCCAGATGGTGCCCAGAGAGTGACACTGGTACCAGGTAGTAAAGAAACTCTAAGAGGGTAGGCTAGAATGCAGCTTTCTCTGTGACACCACCCAGAAGAACATGGAGTCCGTGACCCTGGAGAGACGATATCAGTACTAATAACCTGCTGTTTACTGGACATCTCTCCAAGGCTGTCTCTTGGGACCTAAGTTGTTTAGTCGCTCAGTCGTGTCTGACTCCTTGTGATCCCATGGATTGCAGCACACCAGGCTTCCCTGTCCTTCACCATCTCCCGGAGTTTGCTCAAACTCATGTCCATTGAGTCAGGGATGCCAGCCAACCATCTCATCCTCTGTCATCCCCTTCTCTTCCTGCCCTCAGTCTTTCCTAGCATCAGGGTCTTTTCCAGTAAGTTGATTCTTTGCATCAGGTGGCCAAATTATTGGAGCTTCAATTTCACCATCAGTTCTGCTAATGAGTAGGTCACCGATTCAGAACTCATGCTGCCTTCTGCCTGAGGGTGCCCTTTCTCTCAGGAGGACTCAGCTCGGGGAGAGTCTGACGTCTCTTCTGACCCTCTTACAGAGAATTTGACAATGCCCTCCTATATTCCCTCACACTGTCCCCTGTCCAGAGTCCTACCACCCGCATCTCATCCCTATCCAAGAAAGGAACAATATATCTCTCAAGTCGTGTTTTCTTCTTCCTTTTCATCTTATTCTGTGTGTCTTGGTTAGATAGTAAGTTTCCCATTTCTATCAAACCTTCAGTCGTGCATGCCAATAGTTACAGATCCCATGAAATCAATTCCTGTTATGAACATTCTATGACATGCTTTGAAAATATAATGAATCAATAGATGCTGGCCAAAACCACTTGTTCAGTGAGCTCCATCTGTTACTGCTTTCACTGAGTCTTGACCTCCTCCATTTTCAGACCTATCTTTTGCCCAGGCTGTAGGCCTCTGATACCAACTCCCCCGAGTCTTGTGCAATATAGAAAGTAATAGCTGTCCAAGGAGGCATGTGTGCTCAGAAGCCATCTAGTGTATCCTCCTCGGGCAATGGAAAGAGTATGGAGTTCGGAATCACAAGATCTAGCTTAGTGGCCATGTGATTGTAGAGAAGTCACTTTGTGTGGTTTATCTCATCTCTAAAGCAGTATTACCTCATGGAGTTTTTGTTGGCTCATTAGACACTGCTGGAACAGGACCTAGGACTCATACAGAGGCCCTTCAAAAGTAATTATCTGGCCCAGATAATTAGACCCAAATTATAAAGATAAAGCTTCAAAATGAAATTTAATAAGAAAACAACTAAACACCTAAAAAGATATAACATTAGATCCATTTTTTTTAGTAGTTTAGTGTTTTTGAAGCTCTCACTACATTAGAAAATTAGTTGTGCGTTAATTTTTTTTTTTTTACTTTGCAAAAATTCCTGAGAATCTAGATGATCTCCAAGGAATGATTGCTGACCCTAAATTATATAACTTGAGCAAAGCAAGCAATTTTAAATTACTACGATAAAATTCTATTTAAAGTGAGTTATGGGTACATTTCAGTATGTTTGTTATGATGCGGGAAGCTCCAAAACTCAGTCTGAGGACCCAGGGTGATCTTCAAATAATGTGAGTTATGAGGCTTAAGGGCTTTACATACGTGTTTAGTGAACAGGCTTCCCAGGTGGCTCACTGGTAAAGAATCCGTCTGCCAATGTAGGAGACACAAGAGACATGAGTTTGATCTCTGGGTAGGGAAGATCCCCTGGAACAGGAAATGGCAACCCACTCCAGTATTCTTGCCTGGAAAATCCCATGGACAGAGGATCCTAGGGGGTGGGGATAGGGATGTGGGGGTGGGGGGGCGCGGGTACAGTCCATAGGGTCACAAAGACTTGGACATGACTCAGCATGCATACATTTACCATCTGCATTTATCACCTGGAAAGGTCTACAGAAGAAGTGTCATTGCCCCCAAAGTCCTCCAGCCAGGAACCTCTGGGAGCCATTAACCCAGTGGTTCTCAAATCTACCCGATTATTCAAAACTACCCGATTATTCAAAACTGGAAGGGAGTCCGGGTGATGCCTGGGGATGGGTGTTTTAACCAGCACTCCAGATGATTCTAACAGACCGGTTTTGGGAATGACTGGACTTTAACCAGAGTTCCTCCCCCATCTCAGTTCATTTCATTTTGTCCTAGGTTTGCCCTTTTGGAAAAGAACAGCTGATTGCTCTCATCTTCATGAACTTGACTGCTGCCAAGTCTTTCTCAGCCAGGCAGGATGAGCCCAATGCCGTTCATGACCCAGTGAAACATGGCTTTGTCTCCAACCCTTTTCCACCTCAAGCCCTCCCAGTCCCTAATAACTTACTTCCCTAGGTGCCCTTCCCCTTCCAAATCTCATGCTTTGCACTGTCCTTAAATTTCCTCTACTCTCAGATGCTGGCTGGCCTGTCTCTACTCTTCCCTGCAATATGTTTTCTCTTCTCATTTTGCAATAATGGGCAGTAGCACGGACTTCAGGGTAAGAGCTCTATTGTTGCTGGAGGTCAAGAGAGTGGAAATAGGAAAGAAGCAGTGGTATATCCTGAGACTCAGCAGGGCCAGAGTTACCGCGGGTGTGGGGATGGGAAGAGAGGGAGGGAGAGGTTGATCTTTGCCCTTACCAGGACTTTCCCCTTCCTGGGGCAGGAAGTGAATTGGACAACAGAATTTTAGAGCCGGGTGGGGCCTGACTCTACTAATCCAGACCAGAGTTTGGAAGGAGGTTGTCTGCTGGAAATGAGATGTTTGGTAATTTTAGTAAGAGTTTTATTTTGGCTGCAAAGGTCGAGGTGGTTGCCCTTCTCCCCTGGGAGAGGCCTTCCGTCCTTGAGGTCCCTGCGCACAGTTGCTATGTGCAAGAAGAACACCACCAGAATTATTCAGCATTTACCTACAGGCCCAGGGCATACCTCAAAAACTGCAGATTTAATTATTTTTAATGGGATGCAGCTAATTTAATGGCGGTATAGATAGATAATTAAAATTAAGATAAATTTTCTTATTGCATTAGCTCCTCAGCATGCTCAGATTTTGCCTTATAACTGTGCAGATAACACCACCAGCAACTGCTGTGTGCCAGTGATTCATTTACATCAGAATCCCCACCCCCACCCCGGGGGAGGGTGCGGTGGGTTGCGGAAAATGCAGATTCCTGGGCCCAGGTGCCTGAAGTCAGAATATCTGAGGTGTGAGGCCCAGGAATCTGCATGCTTAGATAGACTTTCAGGTGACCCTTAAGAATTGCAGAGACTTCCCTGGCAGTCCAGTGGTTAAGACTTCACCTTCCAATGCAGGAGGTGTGGGTTCGATCCCTGGTCAGGCAGCCAAGATCCCACTTGCTGCATGGCCTAAAAATCAAAGCAGTGTTGTAACAGATTCAATAAAAACTTTAAAAATGGTCCAAAAGAAAATCTTGAAAAAAAAAAAAAAAGAATTCCAAAGAGGCCTTTAATGAATATCTATTATGGGTTAGAGACATTATCTTACTAGAAAAAAATTTTCTCAACCATCTTGTAAGGCTCAGTTCAGTTCAGTCGCTCAGTCGTGTCTAACTCTTTGCAACCCCATGAACTGCAGCATGCCAGGCCTCCCTGTCCATCACCAACTCCCGGAGTCCACCCAAACCCATGTCCATTGAGTCGGTGATGCCATCCAGCCATCTCATCCTCTGTCGTCCCCTTCTCCTCATGCCTTCAATCTTTCCTAGCATCAGGGTTTTTTCAAATGAGTCAGCTCTTCACATCAGGTGGCCAAAGTATTGGAGTTTCAGCTTCAACATCAGTCCTACCAATGAACACCCAGGACTGGTCTCCATTAGGATGGACTGGTTGGATCTCCTTGCAGTCTAAGGGACTCTCAAGAGTCTTCTCCAACACCACAGTTCAAAAGCATCAATTCTTCGGCACTCAGCCTTCTTCACAGTCCAACTCTCACATCCATACATGACCACAGGAAAAACCATAGCCTTGACTAGATGGACCTTAGTAGGCAAAGTAATGTCTCTGCTTTTGAATATACTATCTAGGTTGGTCGTAACTTTTCTTCCAAGGAGTAAGTGTCTTTTAATTTCATGGCTGCAGTCACCATCTGCAGTGATTTTGGAGCCCCCCAAAATAAAGTCTGACACTGTCTCTACTGTTTTCCCAACTGTTTCCCATGAAGTGATGGGACCAGATGCCATGATCTTCGTTTTCTGAATGTTGGGCTTTAAGCCAACTTTTTCGCTCTCCTCTTTCACTTTCATCAAGAGGCTTTTTAGCTCCTCTTCACTTTCTGCCATAAGGGTGGTGTCATCTGCATATCTGAGGTTATTGAGATTTCTCCCGGCAATCTTGATTCCAGCTTGTGTTTCTTCCAGTCCAGCGTTTCTCATGATGTACTCTGCATAGAAGTTAAATAAGCAGGGTAACAATATACAGCCTTGACATACTCCTTTTCCTGTTTGGAACCAGTCTGTTGTTCCATGTCCAGTTCTAACTGTTGCTTCCTGACCTGCATACAGATTTCTCAAGAGGCAGATTAGGTGGTCTGGTATTCCCATCTGGGGTCACAAAGAGTCGGACATGACTGAGCGACTGAACTGAAAACATCTAAAGACCTGTCTCACCAGATTGCCTGGAGCACAGAGTGCCTTACTCCACCCTGAAATCCCTCAGGGGGTGTTGAAGGTCAACAGCTTCGACAGTGAAGGGTTTAGTCTCCACAGAGGAAAATGGCAAATGGCAAATGCCCTTGTTGTTCAGTCGCTGGCAACCATCTTGGCACGTGCCAATTTGTAGTTGACAAAACCAAAGCTTGGAAAATTGAATAATATCTCTAAAATCACATAGCTAGTAAATGGCAAGGCCAAGATTCAAAGAAAGGTCCACCTAATTCTAAATTTCTGTCCCCTTTGCAAATTGCCCCCATATTCCGACAGAGGTCTCAGGGTGGCCAGGCCTTGGGTGATGCCCATATATCATCATGGAGACAGCAGGGAATAGGGGCAGGACAGTCTCCTACCTTTGTGAGAGGTGGATGGCAATTGTGACCTCTCCCTTATATTATTTTGTATTTATCCTCCTTTTAACCATGGCGGGGGTCTCACACCTCTGGGGAGTCCATGCTCCCTACTGGACAGGGCACTTTAGCTGACCCCGGCACCCATCTTTTAGAAAATTCTGATGAGAAGCAACAGTGTGAGAGGCTGTTGGGAACCACCCAACCCCCATCTGCCCCCCTCCCAGGGCCGGAGGACTGTGTGCTGGCCAGAGGGACTGGGTCCCGCCACCCCCCGGGTGTGTGACTGCTCCTAATTAGCTCAATTATACTGGGAATGCCATCCTGCTTGTCAGTGATTCAGCCGTGGGCAAGTGACCCAGCTCTTGTTGATGAGAGAGAGAAAACCCCCCCGGCAGGTTCCTGAGAGGGATTTCTGGGGGTTCCCTTGCCAAGAGCCATCCCAGCAGCTCCCTTGGAAGAGGCTGGGCTGTCGCACAACGCTAGCGGGGGCCAGCACACAGGCTTCTAGGTGGACAGAGCCCCTCGGGAAGGTGGGAAGGCTGCTACTGTTCAGGCCGAAAGGCGGGGAAGGGCGCCCCCAAGCCCACCCCGCCCCCAGAGTCGGGAGGCTTGGCTGTGCACGGAGAGTGGGATTTCCTGAACCAGGGCACCGCCTGGTACCACCAGCCCCAGGTTTACTCGCTAGCACCAACCAAAAACAGATTTGGAAACACTGAACTGCCTAGGCACAGTCAGCAGGCTTTCTGGTTAAACTCTGCTGCTCTCCTTATTTAACAAAAGCCTGATTCTGGAGCCTCCTGTAGTTAGTTTAGTCCTGGTTAGTCCAACCAGTCCATCCTAAAGGAAATCAGTCCTGAATATTCATTGGAAGGACTGATGATGAAGCTGAAACTCCAATACTTTGGCCATCTGATGCGAAGAACTGACTCATTGGAAAAGACCCTGATGTTGGGAAAGATTGAAGGCAGGAGGAGAAGGGCACCCCACTCTAGTACTTTTGCCTGGAAAATCCCATAGATGGAGGAGCCTGGTGGGCTGCAGTCCATGGGGTAGCACAGAGTCGGACACGACTGAGCGAATTCACTTTCACTTTCACTTTCCACTTTCATGCATTGGAGAAGGAAATGGCAACCCACTCCAGTGTTCTTGCCTGGAGAATCCCAGGGATGGGGGAGCCTGGTGGGCTGGCGTCTATGGGGTCGCACAGAGTTGGACACGACTGAAGCGACTTAGCAGCAGCAGCAGGAGAAGGGGATGACAGAGGATGAGATGGTTGGATGGCATCACTGATGCAATGGACGTGAGTCTGAGCAAGCTCCCGGAGCTGGTGATGGACAGGGAAGCCTGGCGTGCTGCAGTCCATGGGGTCGCAAAAAGTTGGACACGACTGAGCGGCTAAACTGAATTGAAGTTAGTTTACCCTGCAGCTCTCCTGAGAGGATAAACCTCGTAGGTTCAGAATCTTTGGGAGGATCGATCAGGCAGGACCTTGGCTGCCCAGCGAGGAGCAGTTCCAGCTGCAAGGCCCCAAGGGAGAGGCAGGGCCCAGATAATCAAGCCCCTGCTGGCAGCAAACTTGGCTCCCGCCCACCCCTCAATCCCACCCCCGGTCTTGCAAAGCCAAGGCTCTGAGCTTTCATTTCCCCTGGGCCTTTAACTGTCTGCTTCCTCAGGATGCTTGTCTGTCTAGAAACTTCCTGGTCTGACCTGAGTTCTGCTAGTCTCTGTCCCTTCACTTCGAGAACCTTCCCTGACCCCTGACCCTCCACTTCCTGGCAGGCCTCTGCCAAACTGCTCAGCTTGAATCCATGGTAGAAATTCTTCTGCAAAATGCTGGTTGTTTTCCTTGAACATCTTACAATGGAGTAAATGATGTTTCAGTGGTTTTTAAAAATACAGACTTCCTCTCCCATGAGTGCAATTACCCATGCTCAGTACAGAGAACAAGCAGATCTTCAAAGAGGTCACACACTGCAAAGCAAGTCCCAAACCGAAGCAGTCTTGACACCCAGAGGAGAGGGCGGCTGAGTGTTCATTTATTTTCCATCTCCTCGGTTTAATATTTTATCACCGTTAAAACTGTTACCACCTACGTCATGATGATCACATGACTGTTATTGCTGTTATTCATCATTATTTTTATTCTTGTTGTTCTTGTCATAGATGATAAAGTTGTTGTTATGCCACATTAGGCAGAGTTTCCCTGTGCCAAATTGGTATCTGATTTAACAAAGATGGCTAGGAGGGTTCACCTAAGATGTAGCTACATATTGCTGTACTGGCTGGTGTCTCTTTGAAAGCTGAGACTCCTCAAATATTCCAGATCCCTCTGGAGACAGGGACTATCTCGTGCTTACAGAAGAGACTTGGTGGATGCTCTGTCCCTTTTGGAACCTATGAACAAATTTAGAAGCACCCCTCCAGCTTTGTTCATGATCCTAGCTACTGTACTGTCAAACAACAACAGAAAACATCGGCCCCGAATGGTATCGCTTGTGCTAAAACCCATGACACCAAGCCTAGATTTAATATCTAACCCAACTGCAGTTTTGACCGTCACCAGAAATGTCATCAGCTGGTCTGGAATTTTCTGGTCAGCACTGATAGAGGGAGAAGAGGCAAGTGTATGGCAAAATCCTCCATGTCCCCACCAATCCCCTCTGCCCCCCACCATCCTGAGCTAAAAACAATCCTTTTCCTTCAACAACAGCTCCCCTGCTCCTCCCTTCTTCCCATAAAAACCTTCCATTTTGTACAATCCCTTGGAGAGCCTTCTAGTTGCTAGATGGGATGACGTCCAATCGATTCATGAATCACCCTAATAAAGCCAATTAGAGCTTCAATTTTACTCGGTTGAATTTTTTTTTTTTTAACAGAATACGCAGGGCCTCCCTGGTGGCTCAGTGGTAAAGAATCCGCCTGCCAGTTCAGGAGACACAGGTTCCATCCCTGGTCTGAGAAGATCCCACATGCTGCGGAGCAACGAGGCCCATATGCCACAGCTATTGAGCCTGTGCTCTCGAGCCAGGAACCGCAACTCCTGAGCCCACTGGCCGCAACTAGTGAAGCCCAAGCACCTGAGAGCCGGTGCTCCGCAGCGAGAAGCCACCACACTGAGAGGGCCACTCGTTACAACTAGAGAAAGCCTGTGTGCAACGGTGAAGACCCAGTGAAACCAGAAATAAATAAAATTATAAAACAGAATATGCAGGCTTACAAGCCAAAGTGAGGGCCTCTAAAACGCAGAGACATTACTTTGTCAACAAAGGTCCATCTAGTCAAGGCTATGGTTTTTCCAGTGGTCATGTATGGATGTGAGAGTTGGACTATAAAGAAAGCTGAGTGCCGAAGAATTGATGCTTTTGAACTGTGATGTTGGAGAAGACTCTTGAGAGTCCCTTGGACTGCAAGGAGATCCAACCAGTTCATTCAAAAGGAGATCAGTCCTGGGTGTTCATTGGTAGGACTGATGTTGAAGCTGAAACTCCAATACTTTGGCCACCTGATGTGAAGAGCTGACTCATTTGAAAAAACCCTGATGCTGGGAAAGATTGAGGGCAGGAGGAGAAGGGGACGACAGAGGATGAGATGGCTGGATGGCATCACCGACTCAATGGACATGGGTTTGGGTGGACTCCGGGAGTTGGTGATGGACAGGGAGGCCTGGCATGCTGCGGTTCATGGGGTTGCAAAGAGTCAGACACAACTGAGCCACTGAACTGAACTGAACTTGGGACAGATCTTCCCAACACAGATTTCCTAAGTGCACTGGACCTGCTGCCAAAGCTTTGGAGGGGGTGCCCTGAGCATGTTTATTTTGTAGCTAAGTAAGCCTGGCATAAGGAATATTACCCTTTGGCAGAGCCTTCAAATGTTTTTCCAAGTCAACTTAGAAGCCTGGGAGCAGTCATTGCCTGCAAAGGTGCACGGAGGCTGTCTGAAGACAACTTTGTCTTGGGAAACTTCCTAAGTCCCCTCAGGGGGCCACACAGGGCTGGAGCTGAACAAGGCAGAGGGAGGGCATTGCCCACTTGCCCAATCTCAGAATTTTTTAAGTCCTGGAATTTAAAAAATGTTTTATTTTTTAATTGGAGGATAATTGCTTTCCAATATTGTGATGATTTCTGCCATACATTGACATGAATCATGTCCCCTCCATTTTAAACCTCCCTCCCACCTCCCCCTGCACCCCACCCCTCTAGGTTTTCAGCACCGCATTTGGGCAGCAAGGCCCTGACCCCCTCCTCTAGGAAGTAAGAGCCTCAGGCAAGCAGGTGGCGCAGGCCTACAGCCACTGACGGCACTGTAAAGACAGTGCAGTATAGAATCTTCGGGGCTTCCCAGGTGGCCTGAAGTGCAGGAGCCTCAGGAGACGCCAGTTCAATCCCTGCGTTGGAAAGATCCTCGGAAGAAGGCATGGCAACCCACTCCTGTATTCTTTCCTGGAGAATCCCATGGACAGAGGAGCCTGGCGGGCTACAGTCCATGGGGTCGCAAAGAGTCAGACACGACTGAGTGACTTAGCACGCATACACAGAATCTTGGAAGGTGCTAAATGCTATGAGAACTCCTTTGGGAAGTCTTCCTCGCTGCTGAAAGGAACTGGTGACCTGCAGCTGGTGAGTATGTGTTGCTTTCATAGCAATCTGACTTCAGTGCTGGAACTTCTAAGTGACCTCCCTCTCTCCCTGTCCTCCCTTGCCTCCAGGCTCACCTGACACCAATCCAACTCTCTACTCAGGAGTCAAGGAGGTCTTCTCAAACATAAACAGGATGTCTCTGCCTGAGACTCTTTGGCAGGGCCCTTCTAGTCTGGTTGACAAAGAATGACTTCCACATGTTCCCTTTGGCGCTTGCAGCTTTTGGTGATTGGGTTTCTGCCTCCCTAACCTGCTGTCTCCACCACACCATGAGTTCCTTGAGGATAAGGATCACAGCTGATTAGATTTCCACCCACAGGACCGAGGTTTCCACTAAGAAACCTAGTTGGGCTCCCAGCCGGAAGGGCCCAGGTAAACAGTGGGCAAAGGGAGCAAATAATCTCTGTGAGGGAAGGATATCCTTTCTAGAATTTAATAACAGATTGAGTAAAACCTTACACTTAGAAGCAGGGGAGGATTTTGCATTGTGTCTTCTGTGCTGGGATTCGAAACTATGCCCTACTTCAGCATTAAGGCGGCGAGAGGTACAGCTCCCTTGACTTTGTAGATTATTCAAGGCTCAGTGAACACTGGAGTAACTGAACATTTTAACCTCAGGCCTCTCATAGAGCCTTGTAAAGAAATCAACTTTGGAAGAGGTGTGAAGATTAGTAGGCAAGAGGAGATGGCCTCAACACCCTTCATCTTTACCAGGGAAAATAACCAACCAGTTGAAAATGTGTTCCCAAGATCACTGAATGACAGGCAGGAAGGTCTTTAAAACCTGCCTGAAGCCCCGTATCAGCTGTCTTCCTTAGAGCAAGGGGCTGTGGGGAAGATAAGGGAGATAGATCCCTTTTAGAAGAAACCATTCTGCCCTCTATAAACAGCCATGCAACATTCTCAGCGAATCCAAGAGTCAGACTGGAGTGAGGAATCACAGGAACAATCTAACCTTGTGGGGGAAAAGGTAATATTGCTGAGCAGATATCATACTTGCTGTGGAGAACAGATAACATCGTGAATTTATGTACTGTGAATGCTGGGAAACAGCTATTCTCAGGGCAGAAGCAAAGGCAAAGGCAGAATGTAGTTCAGACAGATATTCAGGCAGCCAGACCATGTCACAGCGACAGACTCTGCTTTGAGCTTTGACCACTCCTTGTTGATGCCAGTAATTTGAGAATTAATTATGTTTAACTTACAGGTCAACTGGAAATGACTTTGTCCGTAAGGGTTTGCGTGAAATTGACTTGTACTTCCCATCACATACTTGGAGACCTAGTAACCCTTTCAGGCTTTTTGAGGAATTCACAGGGTGAGGGCTGTAAGTATTATATTTCCCCTGGTCACCCTCCAACTTTGAGATCTCAATTCCACAAAATCAATTCAGTTTATGAAACATCTCTTCATTCCAACTTGCACCTCACTGCCTTAACTGGCCATGATTTGGGCAATTTTGTTTTTCAAAATGCCATTGACCAAGGCTGTATGTGTAGCTGACTTTTGCTGACAGTTTGAGGTCATTGAGAGGTTTATATCAGCCTTGAGGGTTTTATATCAGCATCTGAATCTGAGTCTGAAGTCAAATCTGAATTAAATCTCAGTTCAGTTCAGTTCAGTCGCTCAGTCGTGTCCGACTCTTTGCGACCCCATGAATCGCAGCATGCCAGGCCTCCCTGTCCATCACCATCTCCCGGAGTTCACTCAGACTCACGTCCATCGAGTCCGTGATGCCATCCAGCCATCTTATCCTGGGTCGTCCCCTTCTCCTCCTGCCCCCAATCCCTCCCAGCATCAGAGTCTTTTCCAATGAGTCAGCTCTTCGCATGAGGTGGCCAAAGTACTGGAGCTTCAGCTTTAGCATCATTCCTTCCAAAGAAATCCCAGGGTTGATCTCCTTGCAGTCCAAGGGACTCTCAAGAGTCTTCTCCAACACCACAGTTCAAAAGCATCAATTCTTCGGTGCTCAGTCTTCTTCACAGTCCAACTCTCACATCCATACATGACCACAGGAAAAACCATAGCCTTGACTAGACAGACCTTAGTCAGCAAAGTAATGTCTCTGCTTTTGAATATACTGTCTAGGTTGGTCGTAACTTTTCTTCCAAGGGGTAAGTGTCTTTTAATTTCATGGCTGCAGTCACCATCTGCAGTGATTTTGGAGCCCTAAAAAATAAAGTCTGACACTGTCTCTACTGTTTCCCCAACTGTTTCCCATGAAGTGATGGGACCAGATGCCATGATCTTCATTTTCTGAATGTTGAGCTTTAGGCCAACTTTTTCACTCTCCTCTTTCACTTTCATCAAGAGGCTTTTTAGTTCCTCTTCACTTTCTGCCATAAAGGTGGTGTCATCTGCATATCTGAGGTGATTGATATTTCTCCCGGCAATCTTGATTCCAGCTTGTGTTTCTTCCAGTCCAGCGTTTCTCATGATGTACTCTGCATAGAAGTTAAATAAGCAGGGTGACAATATACAGCCTTGACGTACTCCTTTTCCTATTTGGAACCAGTCTGTTGTTCCATGTCCAGTTCTAACTGTTCCTTCCTGACCTGCATACAGGTTTCTCAAGAGGCAGGTTAGGTGGTCTGGTATTCCCATCTCTTGAAGAATTTTCCACAGTTTCTTGTGATCCACACAGTCAAAGGCTTTGGCATAGTTAATAAAGCAGAAATAGATGTTTTTCTGGAACTCTCTTGCTTTTTCCATGATCCAGCAGATATTGGCAATTTGATCTCTGGTTCCTCTGCCTTTTCTAACATCAGGGAGTTCATGGTTCACGTATTGCTGAAGTCTGGCTTGGAGAATTTTGAGCATTCCTTTACTAGCATGTGAGATGAGTGCAATTGTGCAGTAGTTTGAGCATTCTTTGGCATTGCCTTTCTTTGGGATTGGAATGAAAACTGACCTTTTCCAGTCCTGTGGCCACTGCTGAGTTTTCCAAACTTGCTGGCATTGGACATCCCAGCACTTGTATTTTGTCTGGTTCATCAAGAGTTCTATGGGCTGTCTTACCGCCCTTATTTCTCCCCACTTCTGTGCCCTCACCCCTTTCTGACCTGTTGTTGCTTAGTCACGAAGTCGTGTCTGACTCTTTGCTACCCCATGGACTGTAGCCCGCCCGGCTCCTCTGTCCACGGGATTTCCTGGGCAAGAACACTGCAGTGGGTTCCCATTTCCTCCTCCAGGGGATCTTCCCGACCCAGGGATCAAACCCATGTCTCCGGTGTCTCCTGCATTGAAGGTGGGTTCTTTACCACTGAGCTACCTGGAAAGCCCTCCCTGACCTTTTCTCTGTGCTCAATAATTCAATTCTCTCCACTTTACCCAAATTTCCCCTAACCTCTTATACACAGCATTTTGGCTGTTTCTTTACACTGCCTCTTCCAGACAAACAACTGAAGCCTCACTTCCCAACTAGAGAAATCTATCAAAGTATTTTTTTAAAACAAAGGCAGTTGTTTTTGTTTTTTTTTTTCCTGAGCCGAACACTGGTGTTAGTGGGTAAATATTGTTTTATTTTGGATACATGGACAATTCCTGGTGAGAGCAACTTTATGGTATTTCTGAATTTTATTTAACTCCTGTGTTATATTTTTTAAAATATGGTAGTTAAACAGTGAGGTGGGGCCAGGAATATCATGTTGCTGTGAATGATAAAGAGATGAAACTTGTCTTCATAAAGCTGACAGTCCAGGGGGGCCAGAAGCGTGACAATGATTATACGTCGCAGTACTGTATCATCAGTTTAAAGCTGGATGATAACAAGCTCTGGCTGCGTCTGCCCCAACTTCTTTTGTCCTTGTTGCCTGATTATCCAACTACTGATTAAAAAATTCGAGGCAGCACTGCCGAGAATTGATGGGACGCAATGCGTATGGCATCTAAGACCAGCTGGAGACTGTCAGCATCCTGGCAGCATCCAGGGCTTTGATCAGTCAGGCAGGGACCTGGACCCTGTCCCCAAGGGGGATGTCCAATGGACACTTGTCCCTGATGAGGTCTGAGCCTCCTGAAGGCCACAGAAGTCCTTGCTACTGGGTTGTATTGGGAGTTAAATCTCCTTTCTCCATCGACTTTGAGTCCTTGGGCTCAGCGTATATAAGATGCTCAGAGGTTTTGTATGAAATATTCATTCAAACGCAAACAGGAATAGCCTGCCTGGCTCCCGGCAGCCTCTGGGAGGCTGGTTTTCTCAGTTCCTGGAGGACAACTCCCAGGCTGAACTGAATGAAAGATGAGGCTCGGGGGTGGGAATCCAGAGTGTGAGGAAATGAAATGACAAGAAACCAGGTTTGCTGCACAGCCGACCTGAAGTTAGGAGCTCACAGGGAGAGTTTCTCTCTCCTGGGGATTTTGTGAAAATGTGATTCTGAACCACTCTTTTAAGAGAATGTGGTTTTGTAAGATTAAGGAAACTTTTAATATTAAGGGAAAAAAGAATTTTTATCATTTATGCCCTGTCGACTTTAAAAAGGGTTTTTTGAGGTGGCTTAAAATATTAAAGCCAGTCTAAAGTAGGGCAGTGGAAGTAGAGATAAGAAGCAGCTCAGAAACCAGGGGCTAAGGGCGACGTGGATAAATTTAGTGCTTGTTCTAGAAGCTTCTAACTCAGGACATAAACGTGGTCGTGACAGGTTGTGCAGTTCATGTAGCCTGGTTAGAGAAAACCTTCTAAAGAGATGGATATCTTTCCAGGTACTGAATTTTTCTGAGGTTATTCTTCACATGTGTGTGTGTGTGTGTGTGCGCGTGCTAAGTCACTTCAGTCATGTCTGACTCTTTGTGATCCCATAGACTGTAGCCCACCAGGCTCCTCTATCCATGGGGTTTCCCAGGCAAGAACAGGGGAGTAGGGTGCCATTTCCTCCTCCAGGGGATCTTCGAGAACCAGGGATCGACCCGGCATCTCTCACATCTCCTGCATTGGAAGGCGGGTTCTTTGCCACTAGCACCACCTGGGAAGCCCATTATTCCTCATAGGAGGGGCACTGGAGAGTAACTTGAATAATCTCTTTGCAGTGATTTGGTAAAAGGTATAAAACCAACAGGGCTTCCCTGGTGGCTCAGCAGTAAAGAATCTGCCTGCAATGCAGGAGACCTGGGTTTGGTCCCTGGGTTGGGAAGATCCCCTGGAGGAGGGCATGGCAACCCACTCCAGTATTCTTGCCTAGAGAATCCTGTGGACTTAGGAGCCTGGCGGGCTGCAGTCCATGGGGTTGCACAGAGTCGGACACGACCAAGCAGCAGCAGCAGCAGCGTAAAAGCAACAATAAAGAGAAAAGACCAAGAAAACGTGAGTAAGGCTTGGTGTTCATTTGTAGGATGACCAGATTCTTGCCTTCTCTCCCCCCACCTGCCAATCTCACTAGGTAACTAAAGGCAAAGAGAAAGCCTTTGCTAAAATTGCTGGAGGAGAGCAAAAAGACAAAAAAGGGGGCCGTAGGAGGAGCTGCCAGTAACCGCTGGAGTTAAGAGAACAAGAAGAGAAAAGTGAATTTGCAACAAAAATAATTACAGAGGATGTGAAACCCTGTTACTCACAGAATACAGATTTAAGAAGGCGACCCCAGACTCAGGCAAGACTTCAAAGTCTTTGTCTAGAGCACCGATGCGGATTTCTCTAAAGGAATCCCTGTTAGGGAGCTCATTAGCCAACGGAGGTAACAAAAGAAATGATTTTACCTTCAGTTACACCAGCCAAATATAGGAGGTAATTATTGGAGAAAGAGATTTGACCTTTGGATAACGAAAAGTAGAAGAAAAAATTGCCTCTTTGCAGCTTAGGTTATAGGAAGAAAACATCATGATACTTTAACTCTTGAGCCTCAAGCACCGCATCAGTTTGGATGGTTGTAAAGGATTTCCACTAGCACCCTGGTCGCTGCAGGTGAGGCTTTGAAAGTGTGCGCTTGTGGGCACTGCTTTCTGGGAGAGCGCCTGCAAATCTCAGCACCCAGAGTCACAGCCGTGACTGGGGAGAGCTGGTCTGTCCTCCTGGAGAACTCGGAAAGGCTCTGCTGACCAGGGCAAGGACCACTTTGAACTCTGAAGGTGAGTCTTTCAGGATTTCTGCCACTGCCTCAGTCTTTGCATTCCTGCTGCTGCTGCTGCTGCTGCTAAGTCGCTTCAGTCGTGTCCGACTCTGTGCGACCCCATAGATGGCAGCCCACCAGGCTCCCCTGTGCCTGGGATTCTCCAGGCAAGAACACTGGAGTGGGTTGCCATTGCCTTCTCCAATGCATGAAAGTGAAAAGTGAAAGTGAAATCGCTCAGTCGTGTTCGACTCTTCGAGACCGCATGGTCTGCAGCCTACCAGGCTCCTCCATCCATGGGATTTTCCAGGCAAGAGTACTGGAGTGGGGTGCCATCGCCTTCTCTGCTTTGCATTCCTAGGACTCCTTAATTCAATCAACACGTGTGTTTTGAGTAGCTCTTAGAGGCCAGCCATCGCTCAAGGGGCTTGCATCACACCAAGAACAGGAACAGACACATCCCTGCTCTCTGTAATGAAGTGAAGAGCCAAGAGAGGCACTAGAAAGGGTAAGAACGGTGTCCGCCAGGGTCTACAACAGAGGAACCTGAACTGGCTGGGCTGGGGCAGAGGCTGGAGGGTGATGGGCGGACTGCCCCAGGGATGAGGTGCTGGAGCAGGAGGGTGGCTGGTAAGTCAAGGGCAGGTGAGGGAGGGAGGGATGGCACTTCCTGCAGAGCAGAGGATGGAGCTGAAAGAGGCCCCACAGGCTCTAAGTCTTCATCCCAAGAGGAATGGGACACTGTAATAGTGTTGTAAGTCGGGAAGGGCATTGAGGGGATCACTTTGGCTAAGGCCTGGTGGCTCAGATGGTAAAGAATCTGCCTGCAGTGCAGGAGACCGGGTTTGATCCCTGGGTCGGGAAGATCCCCTGGAAGAGGGCATGGCAACCCACTCCAGTATTCTTGCCTGGAGAATCCCATGGACAGAGGAGTCTGGCCGGCTACAATCCATGGGGTCATAGTCGGACACGACTGAGTGACTAACTTGGAGGATGAATTAGAGAAGAGCCTGAGTCAAGTTGCTTTATTTCTTTGAATAACTCTTATTTTACTTCTTCAAGCTTAGGTGATTTATGTGGATAATGCTATAGCTTGGATTAGTTAAGGTTACAGGGACCCTGCATCCCAGTTTGCCTGGAGCAGCCCTCATTTAGATCTATGGTCCTGACATGATTATTAATAGTGCCCATCCACTCTCAAAAGTGGCTGAGTTTGGGCAACGAATTATACGCTTGCTTTTGCTAGAATATCTTTACTCGCTGTTACAGAACACCCAACAGACTGGCTTGTGGGCAAGGGTGACTCCTGACTGTCCTTCTGAGAGAGGCCAGAGCGAGGGCAGCCTCAGGGTTGGCTGTTTATCTGGTGCAGGGTATCTTTACCAGCCTTCTTCTCTACTCGGCCTCCCAGGGTGTCAGCCCTGCCACAGCCTGGCTTCACACCGTGCAGAGAGACGTTCTCTTCCAGCAAGTCTCTGCTTGTGTCTCATTCGCCCAGACTGGGTCACAGGCCACCAGCGACCTGACGCCACGGCTGGCTGAATGCCGCTCTGCGCCTGAACCCACAACTGCAGGGCACGAGATAGAATTAGCCCCTTTTTTGTCTTAGACTGATCCAGGGCCTCCTGATTTGGGGGTCCACCTCCCCGCAAAGTCCATGGGCTGCATGAAGTAGGGGAGGGGACTTAGGTGAAAATCTGAATTCCTTTGGGAAAGCAACAAGGGAGGATGGATTCCAGATGCGGTGAATGAAGGTGGACAACACAGGACGCGAGGACAGGAGGATTCCTCTGTTGTTGAGGGGTGTCGGGGAGCTGTTTGGCAGTTCTAGCATATACCCTTCCCCCTCTTTGGGGGAAGATTGTCTTCTTCGACTGAGTGCTCAGCCTCAGGAGGAAGCACCTGGAGCAGTGGGGGAGGGAGGGGATCTGCTAACCAGCCAGTTCAGGGGACCCAAGCCTGGCGACCAACAGGGTGGCAGATGTGGTCAGATCACCTTCCAACCACTGTAACCTTTTAGAAGGGGAGAGCCCTTTGCCTTTAAGGGACAACAAAATTCCTCACGACATACCTCATTAGCAAATCTGCGACCAGACACACTCAAGGGAATTCGAGAACATCCAAGAAACCAGGAGACTTAAGAACTGACTCTTTCAGATTCATTTGGAAGCTGAAATTCACTTCTGTGTTTTCCTTTCTATTCGTTTTGGTGTCACTGAGCTCCTGATATGGTATATTATATACTTTATCCCTAGTACTGACTCAGCCTTCACAACTTTATCCTCCACAAATTACTTTTTCTCAGTCCCAGGAGTCACTGAGACTGGGTCAGGAAAAGACAAACCGGAATCAGCATCTGAATGTGTCTACCTCTGACTTGGAATCCTTAATTCAAATCTTTGAATTAAAATGTAAGCACTTTAAAACTGACCATTGTTTTGTCTTTTCTGGCTTTTGGTGCTTGTGCGTTAATACAGTAGCTGACGTCGTAATCTGGGGGACGACTTAGATGATTTTATCCTGAGCTTGGAGAAGAGTGAAGTTGATCTTTTTCTCTTGATCCTGGAGCCACTTCTGGAAAGCCAGGTCTTATCCTTCCAGCCATGCCCACCTGACATGAACCGTGGAGGAGAGGTCAGCGATGGGGTCACTGCTCTCTAGCCAGTAGGTGAGCATTTTTGTTGGGTCAAGGGATACCAGGGGAGAGGCAGCCAGACGTGGGCCCTTTGGCTGTTGCCTCCAGCCAAAAGGAAGGCTGTTGCCTTCCATCCTGGAAGCTGCAGGATGTGCCCTGGGGGTGGGGTCTGAGTGGGCCCCCCTGTGGGCCCGCGGGTGAGGAGGCCCTGAGGACAGAGGGAGCACTGTCTCCCAGTGGCACCAACAGTCAAGGTGGGTGGGGGGGCATGATGGCACCTCTGCTTCCTTCCCTTCACAGCACGTTGGAAGAAGACGGGCAAGGCAGGCAGGATGGAGAGAGTCAGCCCTGCCCGTCCTCACCTTGAATCTCTGAAGCAAGGGCCTTGTCATTGCTGGCAAAAGAGCAGGTGGTTGGCCGTGTACCCGACACCCTGGCTCTTACTGGTCAGTCTATAAAAACACACGGATGGGCCATGGGAGTGCTGAGCAAAATCACAAAGATATTGGACACTGACTGAGCTTTGTGTTGATGTTCTTTTTTTTTTTTTTCTCTCCTTCCAAAAAGAGGCAATAATGGAAGCATGGCATAAATCACTTACGGGCAAAACGAGATAAATTTCTAAAATGGGCGGCAGCACACAACCAATTTCACATCGAAAGCCGCTCCTTCTAAATGCTGAAAAGCTATAAATCAACAAGCTGAATGGATTTCGTCCGGTCTCTGCAGGATCTTCGAGGACATTGACTTGAAAAGGTAATACATCAGCCAGGGAAATCCCTCCCGCAAAGTGCACAAGCTTGAATATTTTTGAAGCAAAATGCTCCAAACTGAAAGCTCTCCTTCCTTCTCTTCAGGGGACCTTGAGAGGCTGGCTGGCCTCTCCACCAGACGCAGAGCTCACTTCCAAGTGTGGTGGAAAGGACACTCTTGGACCCAGCTCTGTCCCTCTGGCTGTGGGACCTCAGGCAAATAATACCAATTACGGAGCCTCAGTTTTCTCATCTGTTCAATGGACACATACAGTGCAATTGTGATTAGAAATGAGAAACCATTACAAAGGACTGAAAATAGCCCTTGCCTGAAAACTTGACAGCCAGCATTGAAGGAAAGTTACACAGCTCAAAATAACCTGGAGTTAAAACTCCCCTCCAGGTCCTCCCCACCATTCTATGCAAAACAAATAACTCACTCACCTTAAGAAGAGAAAAAAAAAGGACATTAAGGTTGATTACACCCAGTTCCCAGCTGGTCCACCCTCTGGCTTATCTCCAGAATTCCTTGCCTCAGCCGTTTAAGAGATAACTACTCCAAACAATCTTGGAGAACAGGCCCCCTTAAGACAGTAGATTCCCACATATATGCCTATACATACTTCCTCTTTTCTTGGGTTAGTACAGCAGCTCACTAATCTGACTGCTGCCCCTTCTTGCCTCATTAAAGGTGACCTGTTCCTCTAACGTGCTGGTCTCGTTCTTTTCCCTAACCTCGCCTTCTCTAACTCCTTTACCCTACAAGCATGATGCTTGTGGGGTGTTTTTTGGATAGTAAATAACCTGTTTACTCTTACCTTTGCCTGTGAACAATTTACTCTCGAAAGTACATTTAGTAGGAAACGAACAAACAATACTTCTACAGCTTATGTGTTTTCTTTTGCAATAATGAACTTTAGAAAAAAGCAAAGCGCTATTATGCTGTTCTTTAGGCAAAATTCAGGAGTTTAGAAGCCAGTTGGTTTTTTTCCCCCCAGTTTTTACATGTAGTACTTGTTTTTGCCTTGAGGTCAAAGATGTATAGGTGTCAAGGAGAAAAATAACATTTTAGGGCAATAAAGTGATTACTGACTGACTGGTAATTTGTTGATCAATTTCGTCAAAGCACCAAGCTTATTTTTCCTCTTCCGGGGGAGTTTCCGAATATTTTCTGATGGTTTTCTCCTCCTTCCCTGCCATGACGGTTGTTTTAATTTTTTTTTAATTTTTATAATTTTATTTATTTTTGGCTGTGCTGGGATCTTCGTTGCTGTGTGTGAGCTGCTCATTGCATTTGTTGTTCCCACCGGGGAGCAGAGGCTCTAGGGCACACAGGCTTCAGTAACCGTGGCGTGTGGGCTCCGCAGTTGCAGTTCCTGGGCTCTAGAGCACAGACTCAGTAGCTGTGCTACACAGGCTTCGTTGTGCCTCTGCATGTGGGATCTTCCCGCACCAGGGATCGAACCTGTGTCTCCCGCATTGGCGAGTGGATTCTTTACCACTAAGCCACCAGGGCAGCCCCAAGAGTTGTTTTTAAATTTAGATTCCCTGTTTCCTTACCTGCTGCTCCCCTGACCTGGCTGAGACAACGGGGTGGACATGCTGCCTTACTCTCACCTTGCCTTCCCTCCTCTCTGTGAGAGGGGCAAAACCCATGAAGGAGTGTCTCTGCTTCATTAAATACAAGACACATGATGACTTCCTGTCATTTGAGGAGATGTTCCTGGTGGGTGGGGTCCACTTCGCTCTGGTTTCAGTTAAGCTTTGGACAGGGGATGGGTTCCCAGCATTCCACTTTCCTTTTTTGGGAATAGCTGCCTGTTCCCCCTGCTGGGTGGGGTTACGGGTCGGGGCTGAGACAGCAGAGGTCAGCCCTTTGCTGCCCAGAGCCCAGGGTTCTCCCCCAAGTGCCTGGGGGCAGGTCAGCCAGGATTCCAGGGCCTGGGCCAGTTTGGTCATGAGGGTTGTTCTAATTCACAGTTTGGAAACTCAACTCTGGAAAACAAAGCTATGTTGCAAAATTTCTTCATTCCTTGGTCGCACACCATCAAGTTACTCATAAATTTAATGTAATTGGAGTTTTTCTCCGAGATGAGTCACATGGCAAGAACACATAAGAGTTGATCAAAACCGGCCAGGAGGCTTGTTTTTCAGACTATCTTTTTTTTTTTTTTCTGTATGTGGGTCATTTATCCCATAACCTTGACAAAGGAGGATAATAAAAACAGACACAGACAGGGTTGTTTTATATGGCAGTCGTACCTTAGGGCTTAGAAAGAGGTTTAATGCAGAAAAGCACTGGATGCAGACACTGAGCAGGAGAAAAGCATAGAAAAGTATGAGAAAAGAAAAGTTCTCTCCACTGCCCCAGTTCCTTCAGTTTGGGCCAGAGCGGTTTCAGCGGAAGCCTCCATCCAGCTATGACAGGATCACCCATTTCCTTTACCTTAGAATGTACAGTGAGGCCCACTGAGGGTGGCAGGCTAGACTAGGCATATCAGGTTCATGGTAAATACATTGTTCCTATGCTTTGCTCGTGGCACGCAGCCCTCTTCAGCCCTCTTCCTTGTGCAGCCTCAGCATCCTTCTCAACCTGATGCTCTGGACTGTCACCAACAATCTTTCCATGTAGACATCAGGGGTGAGTTTTAGTCACCATGCTGAAGGTCAGACCATCATGTGAATTTGGATTGATGAGATGTTTCAGCTACCTTGGGGTAGACAATGACCTATTCTCTTCCAAAACATAAACCACTGGCTGCTTCTCACATAGTAGTTGACCCAGAAAACCATTTTAGAGAGATGAGTCAATGAAATTGTTTTCTGAAGTTATGTATTCCCAATTAGTTAGGCCACGATAATTCCAAAGATAATGCGATCAAAGCAAGGCTCGTTCAGGTAAGAAGCAGGCATCTGCTGTCATTTGGGATGATGGTAGTTCAAGGCCCCCACATGTGGACACCTCTGTCCCCGGCACCTTTTTTTAGACTGAGTGGGATCTGATGGAGCCCTTGGCAGGCAGAAGTTCTCTTCTAGGGCTGAGCTATTGAAAGCAGTAAGAGGTGAAGAGGAGGTTGGAGGGGGCCTCGAGGATGAGAGACGGGGAAAGGTGAGCAGGTCCAGGGCACATCTGATTCTCTGCTCCTCCTGGCACACTAAGGATTTTGCACAGTGCAGGTGATGATGAGCTTAGTCCCAAGAGCCTGCCAAACCAGTTCCTGATCTTGACATTGCATTCCCCACCATGAGTACAAATAACCCGGACCTGACTGCACTTCTGCATCCGGACCACCCTAGCACAAGGGGTCTCTTCTGGACACTACAAACCCCTGCCCATGGCAGGCAACTCCCTTCAGCTTTGAAGCGGCTTCCTTGATTGGGTGACAGACACTGTCATTTAATCTGCCCAGCAGCCAGGATCCCTCCCTCCTTCTTAACAGAATCCTGCCTTAGAGGAGGATTTTGATAGGCCTAACCAATCATGGTAACTCCAGCTGCTTGTCAGCGATTGGTTTATCAATCCATTAAGCCAATCAGAGTGCACCATCCAGTCCGATGCTCCTCTAGGGAAGGGATGGTTTCAGTTCAGTTGCTCACCCATGTCCGACTCTTTACGACCTCGTGGACTGCAGCATGCCAGGCTTTCCTGTCCATTACCAACTCCCAGAGCTTGCTCAAACTTATTTCCATTGAGTTGGTGATGCCATCCAACCATCTTATTCTCTGTCAAACCCCTTCTCCTCCTGCCTTCAATCTTCCCCAGCATCAGGGTCTTTTCCAATAAGTCAGTTTTTCACATCAGTTGCCCAAAGTATTGGAGCTTGGGCATCAGTTCTTCTCATGAACATTCAGGACTGATATCCTCTAGGATTTACTGGTTTGGTCTCCTTCCAGTCCAAGGGACTTTCAAGAGTCTTCTCCAACACTTTAGTTCAAAAACATCAATTCTTCGGTGCTCAGCTATACATCACTACTAGAAAAACCATAGCTTTGACTAGATGGAACTTTGCTGGTGAAGTAATGTCTCTGCTTTTTAATATGCTGGCTAGGTTGGTCAGAGCTTTTCTTCCAAGGAGGAAGCATCTTTTAATTTCTTGGCTGCAGTCACCATCTGCAGTGATTTTGGAGCCCAAGAAAATACAGTCTGTCACTATTTCCATTGTCTCCCCATCTATTTGCCATGAAGTGACAGTACTGGATGCAATTATCTTAGTTTTTTGAATGTTGAGTTTTAAGCCAGCTTTTCACTCTCCTCTTCGCTTTCTGCAGATGGTATCATCTGCATATCTGAGGTTATTGATATTTCTCCTGGCAATCTTGATTCCAGCCTGTGCTTCATCTCCCCAGCGTGTCTCATGATGTGCTCTGCATAGAAGTTAAATAAGCAGGGTGACAATACACAGCCTTGGGGTATTCCTTTTCCAATTTGAAACCAGTCTGTTATTCCATGTTCAGTTCAAACTGCTGCTTCCTGACCTGCATACAGATTTCTTGGGAAGCAGGTAAGGTGGTCTGGTATACCCATCTCTTGAATTTTCCACAGTTTGTGGCGATCCGCACAGTCAAAAGCTTTGGCATAGTCAATAAAGCAGAAGTAGATGTTTTTTTTGGAATTTGGGGTGAGCTATTTTGAACAAGTTTTCCCTGATATGCCTGATACTTGCTTTGTCTTTCTTTCCCTCTCCATCAATGAGCAAGAAATGAATGGCCACTAGACAACCTCTTTCTGGTTGCCATGCTATGGGCAACCCCTTCTTGAAAGGTTGTTGCTGAATTAAAAGTCCCTGGGATTCTCGGCCTCCGGAGGAGAAGAATTCAACCCAAGTTTAGAGACAAGGCTTGATCGCTCAGAGCTTTGTGTAATAAAGTTTTATTAAAGTATAGAGGAGATCGAGAAAGCTTCTGACATAAGCATCAGAAGGGGGCAGAAAGAGTACCCTCCTACTAGCCTTCAGCTGGATATTATATAGTCACTAACAGTCTGGTAATGAAAGAAAGGAATGTCTTAAAACTCAGAATGGCACCAGGCCCCTCACCCATAAGATGCATTTTGGGATAATCTTGGCACCAGACAATTCATCCTGGGCCGTAAAATGATTAACTTGAATCTTGTAGAAGGACAGATTACCATACAAATAGTTTTGTTTACATAGATTAGGGAAACAATATCTGAGTATAACATACTGGTTTGTCAAGTATGTTCTGAGCCATTAGGCAGAACCGACTTGAAGACAGAGTCTGGGGTAAATGCATAGCACATAAGCATGCTCAGTTGCTTCAGTCGTGTCTGACTCTGTGCGACCCCATAGACGGCAGCCCACCAGGCTCCCCCGTCCCTGGGATTCTCCAGGCAAGAACACTGGAGTGGGTTGCCATGTCCTCCTCCAGGGGATCTTCCTGACCCAGGGATCAAACCTGCATCTCATGTCTCCTACATTGGCAGACGGGTTCTTTACCATTAGCACCATCTGGGAAGCCCCAGAGGTTTCTTTAGTCTTTTAACTCTAAAGTCATTAAGGAGAAATTGTGGAGCCCAGCAGAGGTCGAGAAGGGGTGAGTAAAAGAAACACCTCCTTACCTGGGTTACACCTCATGCACAACTGCTTGTTCTCTGGTGGGGAATCAGCAAAGGAACATTATGATGCTGAAAATTTCCATCTTCCCACTGAGGGAAACATACTAACCACAAAAGGGAAACCTTATCACGGAAGGGAAAGTCAGTGAGTTGCCTTGTTGACCTGTTCTGAGTCTGTGATCAGGAATCTCAGGATGAGGGTCCTCTGTTGGAGAGGACGCCATCCACAGGGGCTAGGAGATGCCAGCTCAGAGCGGCTATGGACCGGGCGTGCTGGTCCTCCTCTCTAGCCTGAAATCCTGCAGCATTCCCAGGGACCAGGCTTTAGTTCTTTTCACACCTGGCAGCCCACCTTCTTATGAGATCACCTTTCTCTACTGATAAGCCTGAACATCAAATGCCTGGACCGCTCAGATGAGTGTTATTCTACCTAGAAGGAGACACACAAAGCCTGGATGCTTCACCTGCCCCCAGGTGTTAGCTTTCAAGGGAATGCACGAAAAGTGCAATGATTTTTGCTATGAACTTAATTGTGTTCTTCAGATTCATATGTTGAAACCCCAAACCCCAATGTGATAGCATTTGGAGAAAGGACCTTGAAGGAGGTAATCAAGGTTAAAAGAGGTCATCATGGCGGGCCTTAAACATGTAGGACTGGTGTCCTTAGAAGAGAGAAAGATACCAGCTAGTTCCTATCTGTCTGTCTTTCACAACTTTGCACACACACAGAAGAGGCCATGTGAAGACACAGCAAGAAAGCAGCCATCTACATGCCAGCCAAAGAGACCTTACCAGAAACCAGCCCAGGTGCCACCTTGATCTTGGACTTCTAGCCTCCAGAACTCTGAGAAAAGAAGTCTCTGTTCAGGCCGCCCAGCATTGCGGCACCGCAGCCTGAGCAGACTAATGCAGTTTTCTTTAGAGCCCCTCAAAACCTACATTCCAACACAGTGCTGGGGCTAGAGCACAGGCTCTGCAGTCAGGGCGTCTGAGCTTCAGCTTGGCTTCCTATTTAGCAGGGACCTGGGTTTCACTGTACTTCCATGAGCCTGTTTCATATGATGGCTATGATATTTCACTGAGAAAAATGCATAGAAAATGCTTATCATGACGGATGGAACACATAGGGATATGATATTGTCCTTAAGAGGTTAACCTTGGTGGAGAGGAGCTATAGGTGTTATTTTTTTATTGGTCAAGGGATGTTTGGGTCGAATTGCTCTTGGTCTTTCCAGCTGTAGTCCATTGGTTCCCAAGTACATATTTCTCGACTCTAGGGCATCATGTGTGTAAGTCCGCAAGAGGCCATGGCTTATTTTCAACATATCACAAAGTTTGTGGGAAATTACCCTCTTGCTCACAACCACACCACACACGCTAACACGTGTTTTGTTTTTGGCTAGAATTAAACAAACTCACTGTGGAAACACTGCTTCATGCTGGAAGCAAGATCTGTAGATACACACTTCCTTGATTTATAAGAAAATAGGAACATGAAATAATTATGATCTCATTATGGATCCCCACAGGATCCCTGGAGAGAAAATTAAGTAAAGCAGTCTTAGTGGGTGAAAAGGTGAGGAACCCTTGCTGAAACTGCTGCAGTAGTTTTGGGTACCTTCCCCAGACATTTTATAGCAATATTGTACTGCTGGATTGAGGGCACGTTTGCTCTTTAGTTACTAAATATGATTTAAATATATAATATTCTGTTGCTACACTGTTCAGATTGATCTAAACTCAAGGCACGTAAAGAACCCATGCAAGCCCCGAACACAGTCCTCATGGCTGCCACAGGCAGTCAGTCACACCTGGGCTCAAGGTCTGGTGTGGACACCACCTCTCACTCTCCAAGTGCTGACTCTGCCCTTCAAAGCTGAGTGCTGAAGAATTGATGGTTTCCAACTGTGGTGCTGGAGAAGACTCTTGTGAGTCCCTTGGACTGCAAGGAGGTCAAACCTGTCAATCCTAAAGGAAATCAACCCTGAGTATTCATTAGAAGGACTGATGCTGAATCTGAAGTTCCAATACTTTGGCCACCTGATGGGAAAAGCTGTCTCATTGGAAAAGCCCCTGATGCTGGGAAAGACCAAAGGCAAAAGGAGAAAAGGGCAGCGGAGGATGAGATGGTTTGATGGCATCACTGACTCAATGGACATGAGTCTGAGCAAACTCTGGGAGATAGTGAAGGACAGGGAAGCCTGGCGTGTTGCAGTCCATGGGGTCACAAAGAGTCAGAGATGACTGACCAACTGAAGCACAGATGATGTAAACAGGGCCCTCAGATCAAGCTGGGGTGATGCTAGATAATCCTTGTGAAGCAGTAAAGCTTTTCATTTTGCTTAAGCAACTTTGACTTTGGTTTCTGTCATTTGCAACCAATGAGTTTTAACGTCCTGGTTAATGTGCTTACCTTGCTGGGTACTTGTACTCATAACTGGAGAAACGAATTGAACATTCTGGAGCCACGGGGCTCCAGAATGCTCTTTCGGGTTCTTTCCCATCCCTCTGGTTGTCTCCTGCCCAGCCCTGGGGAAGGCGGGGTCCATCTGAAGGAATTTGCTAGAATGACAGTTCACCTTGTCGAGGCTTTGTTTCTTCCTCACAATTTTTCTGTTACTCTGCACAATCATTTAACCTTCTTTTGAAGTCAGAGACACTGAATTGGAAATTGAGGCACACAGAATGAACATCCCTCCACACCTGTGGGTGGTGGTGAACGCAAGGCCGGAACCCGGTGCCTGAGCCCCGCTCTGAGCGTGGTCTTTTCACCCTGCCTCCACCTCTGAGAAGCAGAGACTTTTAGGTAACGACGAGGGGAGCCCAGAGCACCCTAGGAAGTCTTACTCCCTTGCAGGGTCTTGGGAAAATCCAGTCGTTTGTAGAAGAGAATGCATGTTGGTAACTACAGAGGTTCTAGAAAAACTCTCATAAGGAGGTGAAAATTGCAAAGGGGCAGGAAGACACTCATTTCCTCAAAGTCTTCGGAGGTCAGCACACACATGGCTGAAGCCTCGGCTGAGTTCCTTCTTCCTCTCGCATCAGTAGAATCATTCTGTTTTTTCACACATTTCCTCTTAGGATGCCCTTAAGATCAGGCAGTTGGACGTGCGCAGGGCTGAACAGAGCTTTTACTCTGCAAAGGAAGCCAAGTGCCAGAGAGGGAGCCTAAAATAGCCTCAACCAGGGAAATCCTGAGCCGATTCTGCTGACTGCCGCTTATACTGCGAACACTCCCGGCTTCCCAGAGAGACAGATGGACTTCCACATCCCATCCAGCGTCCCGGCCAGGGAGGAGGGGCTGACCCATGCCAAAGCCAAGGGCATCTCATGGGACCCTCGTACCTGCTGTGACCTTGCCTGGAGGGACACTTGGGAATGTCCTCTGTTGATTTCATAATTTATCTACTACGCGTATATTTTCTTTGATCATTAGGATTCTATCATTATTTCCTTGAAGATACGGTCAGTGTTTATCCTTTGCATGTGTGTGTGTGTGTGTGTTTTTAATTACTAGACTGATTTTTAGAGGTCTTTTCAATTCATAGCCCAACTGAACAGAAAATACCGAAAGTTCTTGCATCCTTCCCCCCTTCCTCCCCGTTATCAACAGCTGCACTACGTGCTACCTTTGTTACAGCACGTGAATCTACACACTGTGTGCCTGAGAGCTCAGTCAAGTCTGACTCTTTGCGACCCCATGGACTGTATCCCGCCAGACTCCTCTAGCCATGGAATTCTCCAGGCAAGAATACTGGAATGAGCTGCCATTTCCTTCTCCAGGGGATGTTCCTGACCCAGAGTCGAACCCTTGTCTCCTGCATCTCCTGCTTTGGCAGGCGGGTTCTTTACCTCTCTGCCACCGGGTAATTAATAACATCCAAAATCCATAGTTACCTTAGGGTTCATTCTTTGTGTTGTACCCTATGGGTTTGTACAAATGTATAATGTCATGAATCCATCATTATAATATTGTACAGAGTATTTTCACTGTGGGGACTTCCTTGGTTGTCCAGGGCTTAAGAATCCTGCCAATGCAGAGGACACAGGTTCAGTCCCTGCCCAGGGAAGATGCCACGTGTCCGGGTATAACAGCTACTGAAACCTGCGCCCTAGAGCCTGTGTTCCGCAGCAAGAGAAGACTGCATGATGAGAAGCCCGTGCCCCACAGCTAGAGAGTCGCCCCTGCTTATCGCAACTAAGGAAAGCCCGCACGCAGCAGCGAGAACTCGGCACAGCCCATGATAAACAATCAAAATTTATAAAAATTAAAAAAAAAAACCCTGTGTTCTCCCTATTTATCCCTTCCTCTCTCAAACCCTTGGCAATCACTGATTTCTTTATTGTCTCCATAGTTTTGCCTTTTCCAGAAAGTCATGTAGTTGAGATCATACAGCCTTTTCAGGTTAGCTTCTTTGGCTTAATGTGCATTGAAATTTCCTCTTTGTTTTTCATAGCTTGAGAGCTCGTGTATTTTTAGTGCCAAATAACAATTTGGCAGGTGTGGGTAAAGATGCTATCAGCGTATGTGTAAAGGTTTTTCTGCGGACGTAAGTTGTAAATTCAGTCCTTGGTAAATCCCAAGGAGCGTAGTTGCTGAAATCCCATGGTAAGAGTATGTTTAGTTTTGTAAGAAATCACCAGACTGTCTCCGAGAGTGGCTGTACCATTTCGCCTTCTATCAGTGATGAACAAGAGTTCCTATTGTTCCACACCCTTTCCAGCCCTTGTTGGTGTCAGTGTTTTGGATATTGGCTATCTTAATCGGTATGAAGGGGAAGCCAGCGTTTCCTCTTAGTTACATTTGGGGCGATATTTCAAGTTCTGACTTTGGAGGCTGTAGTTAGATCCTCTTGAATAAAAGTGTAAGAGAACCAACTCAGACATTCTTCATTCATTTACTACTCAAATGTGGGAGTTTTTTTGTTGTTGCTGTTTTTTTTTGTTTTTTACCATATGTGTTGTTGCTTTTCAAACCCTAAGTCGTGTCTGACTCTTTGTGACCCCATGCACTGCAGCACGCCAGGCTTGCCTGTCCTTCACTATCTCCCGAAGTTTGCTCAGACTCATGTCCATTGAACCAGTGATGCCATCCAACCAACTCATCCTCTGTCGTCCCCTTCTCCTTTTGCTTTCAATCTTTCCCAGCATCAGGGCCTTTTCCAAAGAGTCAGCTCTTCACTTCAGGTGGCAAAGTATTGGAGATTCAGCTTCAGCCTCAGTCTTTGCAGTGAATATTCAGGTCTGATTTCCTTTAGGATTGACTGGTTTGATCTCCTTGCTGTCCCAGGGACTCTCAAGGGTCTTCTCCAGCACCACAATTTTTACTGTATAGATGTTACTAAAATCATTCTTTTAGAAAAATTTTTATTGTCGTTGCTTTATAATGTTATTTTTGGCTGTACATCAAAGCGAATCAGCTACACATGTACATATATTTCCTCTGTTTTGGGTTTTCTTCCCACTTAGGTCACCAGAGTCCTGAGTAGAGTTCCCGGCACCACCGAGCAGGTTCTCATTAGTCATCTACTTTACACAGAGAAGTGCATGTATGTCAGTCTCCAGATCCCAGTTCATCCCAACGCCCCCTTCTCCCCTTGGTGTCCATACGTTTGTTCTCTGAGTCTGTGTCTGTTTTTGGCATGGGAATCCTCAAATAAAGGATGCTTTCTGGGTCCTCAAGGAGCTCACAGCCCAGTGGGGTAGAAAGACCAGAATGGAGTGACAGTTAGCACCTGAGAGGTATGTGGCATAGGGTGCTGTGCTGGAGGGAAGCCTCAAAAAGGGGCTGCAAGCTAAGATGGAGAGGGGACGGGCAGGCCGGCCCAGAAGGCGACCTAGAGCCTCGTCAGAGGGTGGGGGTTAGAGGCTAGAGGTTGCAGTTTGCTATTTCAGGGCTGTTGGAGTTTCCGCTTCAAGGATGAGGAAGCAAACAGGCAAGGGATGCGACGGGGTCTGCTTTTCCTGGGCCAGCAGGCAGGGAACTGCAAATGTGGGGGTGGGGTCTGCAGATCTCCACTGGCTGGTGTTCCTGCTCCAAATGCTTACGAAGCAGTGGTTCCTGCCCTGGGAGGGCCTCAGGTCTAGCAGCAAATTATCCAAACCCTGGCTTTAGGGAGAGTTTAGACCTCTCCTCTACTCCTCAGAGCGGGGCCCAGAGCTGCTGACAAGCTATTTCGGAAGAGGATGGGTTCAGGTTATTGATTCCTCTCTCCTTGACTCACGCTCAGGTGGAGGCTCAATGAGTCATGAAATGGCCATAAGCAGACGTCAGGTGGGACCCACACATGCTGCCACTGCCCTTGAGTCCCTTGAAGACAGCTGTTGTCACCCCCGGCTCTCTCCCCTGCCCACCCTAACCGCAGAACATCTCCCAGCTCAGCATCTCCATGAGTGTCTATGCAAAGGTCACCGACTGGGAGGCAAGGACGATGGGGGAAGCTTCGTCCTGCTTTAGGATAGGAGATGGCCCCCACAGCCTCCTTGTTTTTGTCTTTTAAACTAAAACCAGCAGCACTCACACACCATTAATCCCACCAATTAGGACGACTGTGCTAAAAATCCATAAAGGAGAGAAATGTAAAATCTTTTCCACAAATGCAGGATATTGGTATTTCTGAAGTCAGTAGGGGAATCACACACCTTCTGAAGTCAGAGCCAAGGCCTGCAGAAAACACAGCGAGTGCAGCCTCTGAAGGATAGGCTTTTGGGGGTGGGGTGTGCTCCTGTGGCTGTGACGTGGAGTTTCCTCTGCGTGAAGACCCTTCATCCATTTAAAAACACTGAGTGCCTACTATGCATTAGGCACTACTCCAGGCAGTAGGTACACAGTAATGGGCAGGACAGTGCATGCTCAGTTGCTCAGCTGTGTCCAACTCCTTGTGACCCCATGGACTGTAGCCCACCAGGCTCCTCTGCCCATGGGATTTTCCAGGCAAGGATACTGGAGTGGGTTGCCATTTCCACTTCAAAGGGATCTTCCCAACTCAGGGATCAAACCTGTGTCCCCCCTGTCTTCTGCCTTGCAAGCAGATTCTTTGCTGCTGAGCCACCTGGGAAGCCTGTTTTTATGGAATTTATGTTCTATTGAGGGAAACAGGATGTAAACAACTTCAACATCACATATAATGTAATTTCAGGAAGCAAAAGCAGCAGTGAAAAATTTATAGCAGGCTAAGGAACTGGAGGTGGATGGAGGGGGTGAGTGTTTTAGAGACAGTGATTCGAGCTATTGGAGTGGGGTTCCGAGCCCAGGGACCAAGCTTGGGAAACAGTGTGTGTGAAGGGCAGAGATTGGCATCACGGAAAACAACCAGGAGGCAGGGGGTGTGGATAGAGGGCCAATTCCTCCCTGGGTTGCCCTGGAGACCAGTGAGGCAGACACTCCACGTGGGTGGGAAACCAAGCACCTGTCTGTGGTGGTACAAAAGCCACAGTCACACACCAGAGTGTAAAAGAGTGAGTTTCTGACTTGAGCGCCCTCCCCCCACACCACCAGCTACAAAACTAAAAGCACTTGGGTCTTCTCTACAGCCCGCCTGGTTTCAGTCGAGGTGTCCTTTGGGACCAAGCTTCTGGTCCTGGATCATGCCTCTGCAGAGATGTGACCCCCTCTTGACGTGTCTTCTGGGTCTCCATCAGCAGCAGTAAGGCTGTAGCTCTGGCGTCCAGCCACATCCACTCACGGCCATCCACCTGACTACATGGAGCACCACTCCAGCCTAGTGCCATTTTCACACCATAAACATGACAGATCTGTGTGTTTGCTTAGAAAATCTGTAGCATATGGTGGTAAAGTGCTGTCTTCCTATGATACCCAGGTTCTCAGGAATTCCCCCAACAGATGGAAGTCATGGGTCTTGAGGTCCTTTCCCTCGTCCATGCACAGGTGTTCCATCTGGCTGGGGGCGCTGGACACACCTGGCTGATCCAGTCTGCTCTTGTGGGGCTAGGGGGTGAGGGGATGGGCATCTCTCTATCTTGCTGCTTTTACAGACCCACTGCTGAAGCTGAAACTCCAATACTTTGGCCACCTGATGTGAAAAACCGACTCATTGGAAAAGACCATGATGCTAGGAAAGATTGAAGGTGGGAGGAGAAGGGGATGACAGAGGATGAGATGGTCAGATGGTATCACCGATGTGATGGACATGAGTTTGAGCAAGCTCTGGGAGCTGGTGATGGACAGGGAGGCGTGCTGCAGACCATGGGGTCACAAAGAGTCAGACACAAGTGAGCGATTGAAATGAATTGGGATTTCTGCTCACTGCTCTAATGCCGGCTGGCAGAGACCAACTCTGTCCTTAGATGTGACCCGAAGAGCGAGGTCTCGTCACCTCTGCCCTCAGATTTCCCCCAAAAGCCACGGGCCTGGGCAAGCTTTCCATGCTGAGACCCCACCAAGGGTTGTCCTCCACTGCTCAAAAATCTCCTGCCTTTAGTCCAGACAAAATTCTAAACTCTTTTCATTGTGGTGGAAGAAAGTAGCCAGTTGATATCCTCCCAAACCTTTGTTTACACCCAGACTCACTTTTTCTTCAAGTGATTGTCTCTGCCTGGCCTTACAAAAGTCTGTGTAGAAGCTCCAGGGTAAGGTTTGACTTCTGTCTTCTGGGCTTTTCCAGAACCCCCTTAAGGGGCCACGGACTCAAGGTGTGGAGGGCGCTGGCACCACAAAGAATCAACAGGAAACCACTTTGTTTTCCACCCTGTAGATCATCTTTGATGTGGCTGTGAATTCTTCCCGGAATGAGTGGGGCACAAAGATGTGACTGCAAAGTCCTGCTCACCCAGCACGTGTTGATGCCTGATCCCTGAAGACACCGTCTCAGCAAAGTGGCCCCTTGCTGGAAATTGCTTGGTGGTGGCTGTGAGTGCCGTAGGAGCCCGGCCTCTTTGGTCCCTTCTCTCCTGTGGACTCTTCATCACTCTGATTCCTGGCATCCCTCTCCCCTTCCCCAGAAACAGACCAACCAGCCAGACTTTTGCATCATGGTTCCAAAAGTGTGATCCTGAATCAGGGCATCAACATCACCTGGAAATTTACTGGAAATGCACAGCCTCCGGCCCCACACCAGACCCACTGAGTCGGAAACTCTGCAGTGGAGCCCAGCAAAATGTGTTCTTCCCAGCCCTCCAGGTGATTCTAGTGCTTCCTGAAATTTGAGATGTGTCTCTTTAAAAGGGCTCGAGCACCTAGATCATCAAGAAGCCTGAGGGCCAAAGAATTGATGTTTTTGAATGGTGGTGCTGAAGAAGATTCTTGAGAACCCCTTGGACATCAGGAGATCAAACCAGTCAATCCTAAAGGAAATCAACCCTGAATATTCATTGGCAGGACTGATGCTGAAACTCCAATACTTTGGCCACCTGATGTGAAAAGCCAACTCATTGGAAAAGATCCTGATGCTGGGAAAGATTGAGGGCAGGAGGAGAAGGGGATGACAGAGGACGAGATGGTTGGATGGCATCATTGACTCAGTGGACATGAGTTTGAGCAAATTCTGGAAGATAGTGAAGGACAGGGAGACCTGGTGTGCTGCAGTCCATGGAGTCGCAGAGAGTTGGACACAACTGAGTGACTGAACAACGGCAGCAGCATCTCTGGCTCGGCTGGCTGCCATTAGGGTTGGGCAGAGGGTTGACGGGAGGCTGTTATACTGAACCAAGCTGAAGGAGGCTGCTTCCTCTCCTTCGTGGGGAGTTCCGAAAATGCCCGGTGCATTCCTGCCTCACCTGCCTTTACGCTCTGGGTGTCTCCTGTTCCTTGCTGGCAATGTGACCTTTATGACAGAAGTTTTCAGTTCTCAAAGGAGATCTTCAGAATTAGAGCAGTCCCTTATGTGAGCAGACCACACAGGTGACACATAGGTCTTCCCCACGTGCGTCCTGCGAGGTTCTGAGTCATTATCTACTGAGTGTGGCCCAGCCATAAGTTCACAGCCAAGCAAGCCGCCATGTTTCAGCAGCAGGAGGAAGACAGGTGTGATTCTCAAAAAAATGGCATCAAGGGAACCGACACGGGGCCCTGACTGCAGAGACTCCCTCTGCCCAAGCTCGGGGTCTGCCCGGATCCAGGCTCCTCTGCTTCTTCGTCTCAGCTGACATCTTAAAATGCCAAGGCCTGCAACACCTCTTGATATTTTAAGCAACAATTAATTTTTTAAAGAGGATTTTTATTATTTACTTTAGAAAACTGGGAGAAAAAAACCCTAAATTACTGCCTTTATCTCCCCTTTATTCCTAAATATGTTAAGCTTGACAGTTATTAAGAGCAAAACAAGGTATATGTAATGTTTTTCTGCATGTTTTTTAAGCTAACAAATTAGCCTAGCTGTATAAAGGCTTGTAGAGTCAGCATTATGCTATTTACATTTGCTCCAGATTTATTTATTAAATGTTTCCCTTCTGAAAACTCCCAAATCCCTAACACCTTATACCTCCAAAACAGTTTATCTTGCCAGGTTTTTCTGACTAAAACTTCCTTGCCCTCTTGTTCTTTGCCAGTTAACGTAATTTAATGAAAGGTTTGCTAAAATGTCTGTGATCCCTATCATGGTCATAATTTTAATAGGTTCGCTCCATGAGAAAGGCCTTCAGTGTCCGCAACACAGACTTTGAGGTGCTGTGACCTGCGGGTGGGAGAGGTGGGGGATTTGCGGAGTCTTTATGGGGCCAATGGTAAGAAAATATTTATATCAATGTATAGACCCAGATCCAGTACAGTGTCTATTCTTGTTACAGGCAAAGCAATTTGACACTTCCTAGTCTACCCTTCTGGTCTCGTCTGTTCCAACTAAAAAGAGCCTGAGTCTGGATCTCTTATTGAACCAGGTTTGTTTTGCCCCACCCACAGCAAGCTAAACCCCTGAGATGCCAAGGTTTGCCGCGAAGAGAGGGTTTATTCAAACGGCAGCCAAGTGCAGAGACAGGAAACAGACCTCAGATGAATGTCTCTGAAGACAAAGGGACGGGGATATTTATGTGATGGAGCATAAAGCAGCAGGGTGGTCTGAGGCATGGGGAAGGTGGGGAGTGTTGGGAAAGCTGATTGGAAAAACATGCAGTAATTGTCATCCTGTGCAGGGGTGACCAATCTACGGGACCTCTGACGTCACAAGGTTATCAAGCGGACACTCGCGCATGCCCATTTGGAGGGTGGGTGGTCCTAACCAATCCTAACCAGCTCAGCTCGAACTAGACACAGCTGACTCCAAGTAACTGGGAAAGGACTCAGGCAAACATTGTGTTGTTTAGGACCACGTGCTACTTGAAGAACATGCAAGCACATCTTTTGTAGCAACAATTAAAGTGACCTTGATCAGTGCAGGCAGGATACAGTTAGAATGGATTTTCCTAAGGCTTACCCACAGTTTCAGATCCACTAAACTTATTCCGTGACCTGCTCGTGGACCCCAACCTGCGGCGAGAAACACTCTGTTAGGTGGCTTTTAAAGTGACTTCCTGCCACCACAGGAACCTTTAACAAGATTCCCCTGAGTCTGAGCCTGGGACCGAGTGAGCCGAGAAGAAAGAAAGGGCTTCCTGGGGTGCAGCTGGGAAGTTCTGAGGACTAAGATGCTCATAGCCAATTACAAGCATTCTATGACCACACTGCTTGGGCATCTTTTTCCTTTATGCCTTACCTTAGAACAAAAGTTAAAAACCCAAATATTCATATGAGAGTTTTACTGCTTATCACCATGGTATGTGTGTCAGGGATGTCCCAGTTCTGTGAATTGAGAGAAACTGTCAACACTTAATTCTCTCCAAGTATGCACCCGAGTTTCACTTAGAAAAGGGTTTTAAACTTGGGATGACTTGAGGCCCAGTCCTTGCTTTGTAGGTAACCCAGTCCCCTCAAATGCATTTTCTTCCTTCCTCACCACTGCAGATCATCTCAGAATCGAGTCTACTGTCAAATGACTTCTGACGGCTTCTTGTGGATTATCTGTATGCTCAATGGATTTTCTATAAAACACTGAGAATTGAATATAGTTCATCTGGTTACTGTGGATTACAAAAACATAGACTCTGTGTTTTTTCTTTTTTAAAGTTTTAGAAAAGAAAAAGATCTGCTCTCCTTTTAGAATAAAGCACTACTCTTCTACTCAGCTCAAAGTGGTTGGGTCTCCTTCCTGGCAGGGAAACGGTGCTCAGAAAAGGGTTTAAGGAATTTTTCTCAGCAACAGGTACCACCTGATACTGAACACATAAGGGCATGTTTGGCAGAAATGTATACCAGCCCCTTCCTTTGATGATATGGAACCTTAAAATGATCAGTTACAGAAGGTAGAAGTTTACAGGTGAATTCCTGCAAATGATAGAGGTCCACTGGCCACAAGGAGGGGCCAAGTCACAGGGAGCTGGTGTGTCCAGAGGTGACCAGGTCTGTTTTATGAGGCCTCTAGTTTATATCCTGTACGTGACAGATTCAAGTTGGTGTCCTTGTGAAGAGGAGGGGGCATGCAGGGAGCTTCAACCGGTATAACAGGTAAAGTTGCAGTGGTTCTGGGTTTCATAAATGGGCTCTCCCTTGAGTGTCTTTTAAACTTCAAATCTCTAGCCTAGACAAACTGAGAGTGGTAAAATGGGAGAATAGTGTATGCCTAGCCTGTAGCTTGATCATGAAAGAAACTACGAAACTAAACTTTCAGAAGGTCATTGCCATCCATAACATTGACCCCAGGAATGGGATGGGACTCCCTTGGTGGTCCAGCAGTTAAGATTCTGAGCTTCCACGGCAAGGGGTACAGGTTCAATCTCAGATCAGGAAACTAAGATCCCACATGCCATGCGGCAAATAATAATAATAATAATAATAAATTAAAACAAACCAAAATTTAGAAAAAGAGTGAGATGGAAGGATCTTACATTTCTAGTTACCTTCTATCATGTTCTAATTTAGGTTTTATAGTAGGAAGTTAATTTTTACTGAGGTCTTAGAAAGCTGACTTGCCTCAGGCAAGACATCCAGGATTTCAGGAAATAATAGAGCATCAGGGCACAGGCCCTTTCTGTGGCCTCAATACAGCTGATCCAAGGCTGTTATTTAGGGACATGGAGAACCCCTTTTGGCATTCCCATGAGAACAGTGGGTTTGGGCTCTGAAGCCATCTGTTTTCATTATCCCCAGAAATTGTGTTTTCCAGTGAAGCTTCCAGACTGACCTAACAAATGAATTACATTTAATTTTCAGACTAGATATCAATCAGAAAACATAGATGCCGCCAACAGATATGTTTTCTGGCCAGATTTCTCCAAAAAGGACATTAAGAAGAATTTTTGCATCTCCTTTGTACCTTTCCAGAGTGTGTTGATTAGGTCAAGGAAACCTTTTAAAAAGGCTTTACAAAATAATGTCTTTTTAAACATGATTTCAGTGTCAGCTAGACATTCCTCAAAGAACATTGTATGTTTTGATTCAGGATATCAGCAAAAAAATAAATTCTCAATCTCCGTGAGTTGTCCATGTTTGGTCAAGTTGGATTTAGCTAGAGTTTTTGCCAGAAAATCATCTCAGCTGAAATTCCTGAAGGCTTTAAAGAAAAAGAAAAAGCTTATTTTCAAGAGATACCTTGATGCATAACTTGTGAAGGTGAATTGAACTTTTTTGAATCTCTGGAAATAGAAAACTTAAGGATTTCTTCCAGTTTTTTAGGTTTGAGTTGCAATTTTTAAAGAAATCCAGCGAGTTCCCTTAAAATGGATTTGGATCTACTTGGTAGAAAGAGCAGCAGAGGGGAGTCCAGTCTCCAGGGGTGGGCAGGGTTCCCAGGGTTGTGGAGCCAGGCTCAGGGGCCAGAACTTGGAGAAGTTTGGGGTTCATAAGTGCCTTGGGGAGATTAGACTCTAGGATAGTCATTTGTATGACTTCAGATCAATTATGGACTGTTTTGTGGACTGACTGGGGGCCTAAATACTCTTTTAAAATTTTGTTTCCATGAAAAAATATATTCGGAGTTTCAAGCCAATTTATGGAATGACTTTTTACTCTATTGGTAAAAAGTGTATATGATATGTATTATAAGAAAAGTAGTATACACCAAAATGCATTAGTCTAGACAGCGTATTTAAAAGCAGAGACATCACTTGACCAACAAAGGTCCATCTAGTCAAAGCTATGACTTTTCCAGTAGTCATGTATGTATGTGAGAGCATAAATGAGGCTGAGCACTGAAGAATTGATGCTTTTGAACTGTGGTGCTGGAGAAGACTCTTGAGAGTCCCTTGGACATCAAGGAGATCAAACCAGTCAATCCTAAAGGAAATCAACCCTGATTATTCATTGGAAGGACTGATGCTGAAACTGAAACTTCAATACTTTGGCTACCTGATGTGAAGAGCTGACTCACTGGAAAAGACCCTGACGCTGGGAAAGACAGAGGGCAGGAGCAGAAGCTGGTAATGATAGTTGGATGGCATCACTAACTCAATGGACAAGAGTTTGAGCAAACTCTGGGAGATAGTGAAGGACAGGGAAGGCGTGCTGCAGTCCACGGGGTGGCAAAGAGTCAGACTCGACTTAGCCACCGAACATCACAGCACAGAAAGCGATGAGCACTGGTCAATGACTCACACTGTTGTGTGTCCAGTAAGTGTCAACAGAACTGGTTCATGGATTTTTATTTTAAAACTTTTTTTTAGAAATCATGCAATCCACAAATAATCCAAGTTAGTTTCCTATTGATCACAGATTTTATATTTTCAAAGTCTTTTCATTTTTTTCTGTTGGAATTATTTGAGACAATTGACTTAAGGCACCAATTTTATCCCAAATTAGAATAAATGCCTTGCTACA